>NC_045151.1:5586540-5892970 GCF_008831285.2 Nymphaea colorata | reverse complement strand
TCCTAAAATTGGAGTTTTAAAATTGGTGGGCAAAGAAGATACTTCTTGATCTTTTCGAATGAGGCTTGACATTCATGCCCCCATTCAAATTTGACTCCTTTCCGCAGTAAATGGTTGAAGGGTTCGCATCTCATGGCGAGATTAGATATAAACCTCTGATTGATTGAATTCTGCCTTGCAAGCTGCGTAGCTCCTTAAGATTTGTTGGGGGTGACATTCGATGATCGCCTTTGCTTTGGAAGGATCCATCTCGATTCCCTTTTGGCTGACCATAAATCCCAAAAGCTTACCAGATTCCACACCAAATACACATTTTTGTGGATTCAATCTAAGTTTGTATTGTAAGAGTCTATCAAAAACTTGAGAGAGAATGTTGATGTGATTCTCCCTTGTTTTTGACTTAATTAGTAGATCATCTACATATGCATCCATGATTTGATGCATTTGGTCATGAAAATAGCTGCCATAGCCCTTTGATATGTTGCCCCAGCGTTCTTCAAACCAAATGGCATTACTGTATAGCAGAAGGTACCCCATGGGGTTGTAAATGATGTTTTGGCTTGATCTTGAGCTGCCAACTTAATTTGGTTATAACCAGAATATCCATCCATAAAGGAGAACATAGCGTGACCTGCGGTACTGTCTACCAACAAGTCAATGTTTGGAAGTGGGTAGTCATCCTTTGGTGTAGCCTTATTCAAATCTCTGAAATCGATGCAGAGCCGAATTTTGCCATTTTTCTTTGGGACTACCACAATGTTTGCTAACCATTCAGGATAGTCGATTGTTCGGATGAACCCTGCCTTTAGTAGGTCTTCCAGGCCTTCCTTAACTTGCCCCTCAAGACGAGGGTCTAGTTTCCTCAACTTTTGTTTGATTGGCTTGCATTCTGGTTTCAATGGTAGTCGATGCTCGACTAATTTTGTATCAGTCCTGGCATGTCCTCATAAGTCCACGCAAAGGCTTCTTGATGCTTTTTGAGGAAATCTATCAACTCTTTTCTTTCTTCTGCTGAGAGACTTGTTCCAATTTGCAAAATCTTTGGACTCTCTTCCGTGCCAATGTTAATTTCCTCAATCGGATCATTAATCAGAGGTGACGGTTGATCTTGCTTTCTCATTTGGATGAACTCTGGACATTCGGCCTCTGTGAGTTCTGGATTTATCTCCTTAAAAGCTTTTGATGTTTGATCCTCAAATGCCATCCTAAAGATTGTAAAGAAGTTAGATGAAATTTGAGACATTGTATATGGAAGTAATTTGCATTTGTCATTGTATTTTTGAAGGTATTACAAAATGAAGACACTTGGTCTATTTGAGTACAATGACGACAAAATGACAAAATGATGGCGGATTTGTTGATTCAAATTGATGGTGAACATCCGCCTATGGTATTGCTCTTGACGAAAGGTACTGACTTGAATTCTTCCTCAACATCCACTTTTTCATAGCTTTGGCACCCCAAGGCTTGAGTGCCTCGTTGTCCTGTCAAGGTAACTGGTTCCAAGATTCCATTTTCATGTTTGCCAAGGCCAGTAAATGGCTGGTAGCCATGGCGTATGAGTAAATCCAATCCTTTCTCATTCTGGCAGAATTTCTTGAACAACGGATGACTTTTGTAACTTGTTTCAAGTTTGGTACCCCTTTTCACCCATACCTGTTTCTTTGGTTTCTGAATGGCCAACCTGCTAAGACTTGAGATATTTCTTCTTCTTTGCAGACTCGAATACTGGGGTACCTCAATTGTATATGTTGGTACCGGAATCATTGGGTGTACAAGCCGACTTTCCCTATCCTCTGCATAGATGGTTATAGAATTCCCGTTGTAAGTCCATTTGACACACTGATGTAGAGTGGAGGGAACTGCATTGGTAGCATGGATCCATGGCCTGCCAAGCAACAAGTTGAAGGAGGGTTCTATATCCACCACATGAAATAAAACCCGATGATACGTCTTAGAAATATTCAAATCCAGACATATGCATCCTAGGCATGGTTGTCCTGTCCCGTCATATCCATGGATGAAAATTTTGGATGGAGTATAGTCAGCCTGTCTTATGCCCAACTCACGAGCTGTTTGTTGTGGACAGATGTTCAGGGCTTGCTCCACCATCAATTAAAACGTGGGAGACTCTGGTGCCCCTTGTCTCTATCACTATGTGCAAGGCGTCATTGTGCGATGCACCTCCAGTTGGTAGATCTTTATCAGAGAATATGATCGGACTATTTTCACATAATTCAAAAGCCCATTCATTCCCCCTGTTAGGGCTAAACCCTCCCTTCTTGACTTCAGGTAAGGGGTCCAATTCATTGAAAATGGATTCCAATGGTTCAGGGTCGCACACTTGTGACTTCTGATCAATCTCTGTCAGATGGTCTTGTTTAACCAGTCCGGTTTGTGCATTGATGGATCCTTTATCATGTTTGAAAAGCAATCCAAAGAAATCCAGGGACGCTGTATCCCTTTGTTTGTCACCATAATTTGACGACCTGTTGAAAATCTGACCATCGAAACTATTCCTTTGCCATGTTTAGGAAAAGGATTCTTGAGAATGTCCGGCTGTTCACTGACCTCTTTGATTATTTCTTTGTCAACTGCATCTTGCACAATATTTTTAAGTACAAGGCAGTCTTCTGTATCATGTCCTGGAGCGCGATGAAATTTGCAGAATTGCTCTTTGTTTTTCCCCATCATTGGTGGGGGGTTGGAGACTTTTGGGAGAAACAGAGTACCTCTTTCGATTAGCATATGCATGACCTCTTCATAACTTTGTTGTAATGGGGTAAATTTTCTATCGTACCCCCATCCAGGATGTTTGTTTTTGGTGCCACTACTACTGCCACTAGCTTTGTCCATTACCCCTTTATTCTTAGGATATTCGGACTTTTCTTTCTTGAAGGCTGCAGCGTTGGCCACGATGTTGGCTGGAGCATTCTGACTTCTGCTATTCTTTTTGTATCTTCCCTTACTTTTACCGGGATGACAGCATCAAAAGCTCCATTCTCAATTCCTGCTTCAATGCATTCTGCCCTCTCAGTGAGATCGATGAAAGACTTGATTGGAGCATTGGAAATGAGGCTCCTTAATGGTTGTGTCAAATTGTTTACGATCAATCCCAGTGCATGGGATTGAGAGATTGGGTCTCTCATCTTGTTGCAAGAAGACCTCCACCTCTGAATAAAATCTCTCACCTTTTCACCTGCCTCTGTTTTAGATAGCATAATGTGGTGATCGTTGGTGCAGTTTCAACGTTTTGAATGAACCTTTCGATGAAAAGGTTGATTAACATGTCAAAATTTTTCAATTCCACTGGGTTGATGTGTTCCCGATACCATTGTGCTGCAATTCCTTCTAGGCTTCTAGGGAAACATCGAAAGAGGGCCCTATGATTGTGGCGGAATTTGTAGCATTCAGCAAAGAACATGGCCAAATGTGCCTTTGGGTCTCCATGGCCATCAAATTTGATAAATTTCTTGGGCAAGTTTTTTATGTGTTTGTCATTTTCGAAGCTTTCGTAGAAATCTTCGCAAGTGAAATTCCTCTTGTTCTTGCCTTTAAGTTGTACTGCATTTAACTTTTTTTCAACTTCCTGGATTTTTGTTTTCCAGGATTCTCCCTTCTTCTTTTTCTTGGGAGTTTTCGGTTCTTCCTCACTACTAGATTCTGTTGTAGCGTCTTCAGAAGAGTCTGAACTGCTTGATGAGTACTTTCTTGTTTTCTTCCCTTTCTTTTTTGCTTTTTCTGCCTGCGCTTGTTCTTCATTGAACATGATCATGTATTTCCGAAATCTTCTGTATTCCTCAAATTCTGGGTCATTTATTTCCAGCTTGGGAGGTGTTTCTGAGGAGGATTCTTCTCCCCTGTCTCCTATAAAAGGTTGATCAAGCTCCATTTCACTCCTTCTCCTGCTTTGGCTTCTGGTTTCAACCATAAAGCGGATGTTCACCTTGCAAGAAGAAAAATTGAAAATGTTAGGATGTGAATTGATGAGAGGTGACAAATTTTGATTACATATTAAAAGAAAGATGAGAATGACAAAACTTGACAAAGTTTAACATAACTTGACAAAACTTGACAAATTTTGGCTTAATGACAATGAATTAGACATGACAATCTAGGACAGAAGGATAGATGGGCGAACTTCATCCCACCATTTTACATATTCGGGACCCATTCCTGGACCAAGGACAAGATACAAGTGAGCAAATGATTCCCAACGTTGCTGGGCATAGGTGTATATCCCGGACCACTCTTCAGTGTCTAGTTCACACTCCACAATGGCTCCTTCCGACTCAATTGGATATGCCTTCCTCTGACGCAGTGAGAATTGCCTGAGGCAACGCTCCGGATGATATTCAATTATGAAAAACGGTCCCAATAGAAGACTTCCTCTGACTGGGTTGTAAGTGTATCTTGACTTGATGACCTCTCGATCAAAGAAGTCCCAAATGATGGTGGAGTCATCAACTTCCTCCATCTTTCTGCGGTAGTGCTCCATACTAGATAACTGACCGTCTGTGTTTTGAAAATGACATGATTGTGGCCCCACATGTTTGTAGAACCATGCTTGCAGTGCAAAGACACATCCTTCTATCGAGTCTGCATCTCCAATTGAAAATTTGGCCAACCCTCTGTAAAGGAATGCCAAGGCTGCCATTGCTATGGAAATGTGACGGACTTGGACATGCCCCCATTTTCTGAAGAGGCGAGCTATGCGGAAATCCATTATGTGTTCTTCATTATTGAAGAAGATAAGACCCACGGTACAAGTCACTATGGAGTTTTTGTACTTGTCTGCAACAGTTCTAGATAGTGACGCAGGGTTGACAAATTGGGAGTATGTTTCACCAAGCTCTTGTAGTTGAAGATATTGATGTCCATCTTTCTCTAGAAAATGCCAACTCCTTTTCCCTGTGAGTTTACGAATCACTTCTAGAGTTTTGACTTGACCTTGGTTTACAAGGAACTGGTCTTCAATTGGACCTCTTGGGTCACCTTTTGGTTCTGGCAAACCCATAATGTTGGAGAACTCATCAAGAGTGATTGTCATTTCACCCCATGGAAACCAGAATGTGTTGGTCCTTGGGTTCCATCTTTCAGCAATTGCATGGATTAGATTGCCATTGATAGGCTGTATGGCAAGACTGACTGCTTCTTCAAGACCGCAATCCTCTAAGTGATCCGGGAACATACACCGAAAAGTTGGGTACCATGAAAGATACCACTGAGGTAGGTAGACTCCACTTGGGATGATGCGAAGTCCGGATCGGCCTTGACATGACCCGAATAGGATGTGGTCATATGGGAAGATACTTTCTGAGTCCATCTAGACAAGAGAAGGTATTAGACTTTGACATGAATTGACCCAATAGAGACTCGAGAAGAGTTTTGACATTGGGTTTGGACATGGACTTAGGGGCAAAGTAAAACATCACATGCGTCCAAACAAGCAGTTAATGAAAAATTGATAATGCAATTCCTAGGACTCTTGCCTATATGCATTATTTTGAAAATTGGTCTTGGAACCTATGGAAAATAAATGGGTAAATGATTCTAATTTATAGTACTAGCATTGACTCCTCCAAGGGTTTTCTAGATTTGGGCTCTCCATTTCTCCTTGTTCACCCATCGATATACCGGGACTATTGTCCGTTTCGGTACTAATGGGGGGACTTCTCAGTCCAATTGGGTGGTCCAGTTGTAAGGCTATATCTTGGACTAATGTCCTAGAAATAGCCCGGCAACATGATGACCGGGATATGATATAGGTAAGGATTTGTTTTTCAAAATTCATGAGAAGATGCAAAATAGATGGCTCTATTGCATACATTCCTAAGAGATAGATTTGAAATTTTGAGAGCATACATGGGCTGCATACAATCCTTAAATTGAGGAGGGGTAGGATAAATTGAAATGAATGAGGTTCATGAAATCTCCTCAATGTACACTACATGATGTCGGTATGCATTTTTGTGAGTTTAATTTTTTTTTTTTTTTTGTGTGCAATTGATGTCCGACATTGGTGAAAATAACTCATATATGATCCAAATAAGTCTTTAGACAAACAATGACGGGTCCCACCGGGTGTGCCATCTGTTCGCACCCCACTCCCTTTTCAAGAAGGTCGAAATACGAGTCAGCAAAATTCTTTTAAAATTGGGGTTTTGAGAAAATTTTCAAGAGAAAGGGATCCGCTCGTCGGTACGAGGTCCAACCGTTCCTGCCGCCTTTAACAGGGGTAATTAGACCAAGGACTAAAGATCATTTGGATCATATACGAGTTATTGATGTAAGTCCTATATACTTATGCATTGAGGTTTTGGATTCAAGAACCGAAATTCATTTTTTTGAATAAATGAATTTGAATATTGGGGGTTTTCAAGTTGGTTTAAAATCCTTTGTTTTGGTGTTATTTGAAACACATAATTCTTGAGGATTTTTGAAGATTTGGAATTGAGTTCTTTGTTGTGAACTCTAGATGATGATGATCATCTTATGATAAAAATTGATTTTGAACTCTTCTTTTGTCAAATCATGTGATTTGTAGAATTCATTCTTTTGAAAGAACATAGGTTCCAAATTGTTAGAAAACATGTTGTTTTTCAAATGCACTTTGGCCAAAAGATTATGAATGCATTGCTTGTGTTTTCTTTTGAAGTTAAGTGAAGTTTACAAATTCTCATTGCAATATGACTTGGTCACTTTTTGCAACTTAAATTTGAATCACTTAATTTCTTGAGAATGTGCAGGTGGTGCCATTGATTTTGAGTGAAAGTGAATGCATGAAACGAGAATGGAAACTATATGGAACATTCATTCTTCTCTCTCTCATAATCCATCAAGATTCATTCATATGAAACATACATTCTTCACTCCCTCATAATCTCTCAAAGTCCGTATTGCACGTCATACAATCTATACATGAAGATTGATTAAAATGTAGGACTTTCTCTATATGTGCTCATTATATGATTAAGCACATGAATTAGAGATGTAGTCCATAAGCTTGAGGCTTGACATAAAATTATCAAAATGATGAAAATATATAAATGATGTCAAGTTCAATCTTTGAAACGGATGGGAGACATGGATGACGTCCACTTTTGTCTCAAAATAGCTAAAAATCAGACCTTGTGTTGATTTAAATAGCTGAAAATTGTGGACATTGATTCCAATAAGGACTTGTTTCTTAGATAGAAACAATGAGTTTTTCAAATCTATTCAAATTCCAGATTTCGTAGTAATGAAATCATCAACTCCTTTGGATGATTCTAGGATGGTTGGTATTTCAAATACGTAAATTTTGATATTCTTAAACCAATTCCTATAAAACATGGTCTGATTTCAACAACATACATACATCTTACGTATGGGTTTGCTGAAATTAAGTAAAAATGAAATGAAAGTAATTTATAATCTTGCACTAGAAAAATCAATAAAAATGGCCAATTTCCTTAAAGACCGGTTTGGAAACATGTTCCAACCTGATTTTAAGGGAGGAATGTAATTTTTGACAAGAAATCGGATGCATATATGTACATATATAACAATGTATACATATACGTACCTTACTTTTCAAAATGAAATTTTATCAAGGGACCGCATGACTCATGAATCATGATGATTCATGGCTGGGTTCTTTTATGTAGGAAGATTGAGAACTTGTTTCAAATCTTCCCTACTACCCTTGATTAATTAAATTGAAAGACATGAATCAAAATGACTGTGAATAAGAAAGAAAATAAAACAATACTCAAGCTTATTCGTCCATCATTTCGCCACGCAAGGGTGGATCACATTCATAAAAAACGTATCCATCCCTTATAGGCATTTTCATCATACGTGATGTAGCAAAATCACTTTCTCACCGTGGGATTCTCTCATGGTAGGGAGTTCAAAATGGTATTAAGTTGGTTCCTTTGAAAGGGACGTGGCCTTGGGGCCCATTTCGAAATTTGATACTTGGGTTCATATTTAAGAAAAACCGACATATGCATGCATTATGCATTAACATGTACATTGAAGCGTAGGTTTCCCTTAGCTGGACATCATTCCCAGCCGTAAGCAAATGAAAATAAACCCTCCCACGAATTGTTGGAATTAAAATAAATCAACAATAAGCTAAAGTAGAAGAGAAGTGAGTTAAGATCACCTACCTTGCGGTCGGTCTTGATGTTTGTCTTTCGTCTTCACTTGTTTTCTAACCCAAGCAATCCTAAGCAAGAATCCAACCGTGGATTCAAGCTTAGCAAAGCTAGAATAAGAAATAGCTTGCTTGCTGGAATTTGGAGTGGTAAAGAGGGCTTCTCACCACGAAAATCCTAAGTAAGGGTTCACTTAAGCACCCTAACTTAGCAAAATCAATGGGGAGAATAGAAGAAAGTGAAGAAGAGAATGGGAGAAAAAGGGGAAGGGGGCTTGGACGAACCTCTTCTCTCTTCCTTGGCTTCTCCCTCCTAGCTCCTTGGCTGCAGCAATTTGATAGAATGCTCCAAAATTTCGTCCTCCCCCTTAGTGGCCAAGGGGAGGTTTATATAGAGGAGGAGGTGGGTTCAACCACCTTCTTAACTCACCTTGGGAACTTACTTAAGACCTTGGGGACTTGTAAAATGAGTTAAATAGACTTTAAAGGCTCTAATTGACCATTTCTCAGCCCATTTCCACGAGCTAGGTGGGCTGGGCTAGGTTTGGTCAACTTGGGTTCAGACCTAGGTGACCATTTTGACCAAAATTTTGGACGAAAATGCCCTTACACAGGGTTTTGCCCTTATTTTATACTATTTATTTTTTTTTTGTTTGAAATCGAGCTTATAAGGTTAAAACCTAGTTACTAAGCTCCAAATGCCATTGAATTATGATAATTAAATTTAAATTTTAATAAAATTTAAAAATTTTATCAAATTTGGTTCGAAAAGGGTATTTTCGTCCAAAACTTGATTGAAAATGGATTTCAACTGAATCAAACTTTCACTTGAGAAATTCAATTTAAATTTGGTATTTGATTCAAGCATTTGACAAATTCAAATGTTTATTTGCCTTTCATAAACCATTTTAGGCTTTTTAATCTTAAGTTGACCGCAGAAGGGCAAAATTGTCCAAATTGATCAATTTCGACCAATTGACCAAAGTCAAAGCTCATTTGCAAGTAGTTTGACTTTATTTGAGGTAATTTGATAAATTTGGGTCAAGAAAGCTCTTAATTGAGCTAAATTGTACTTTGACTGAGTTTAGTCAAAGTGGGTTTGGTTCGGTCAAAGTCTATTTTCGTCCATTAATTGGATCATGAGACAGACTTACGTTTTGACTATATTGAGCCCATTGTGACCGAACCTAGCTGGAATTGGCACCACATTTGAGTGCACCCGGGTCAAACCTACTTGGATTAAGTAGGTTAGGTGAGTTTGACCAGTCTAGTAATTGCTTCCTTGGAAATGATTTTTTTCTTTAAGGAGGATCTGGTTAAAGAAGAGAGAGAGACATAAATGTCTCTCTTTTCCTAGGTTTCTCCTTTATTTCTTTTTGAAAATGACTTTTCTTCAATTAATTTGAGAGAAAATATTTATTTATTATTTTTTTTTTGACATGGAGGGGGGCATGGCCCCTGGGGAGGGCTCTTGACCACACGGGCTAGGTGGGGCCCACACGTGGGTCCCACGTAGCATTTTAGACTGAATTAGATCCAATTCTTGGATCTAAGTCAAAATTTGCATTTTGCAATTGGATTTGGATTTCAAATGACATTTGCAATTGAATTTGGACTCGTAATCCTGCATTGGGATTCGTGTATCGGGTTAAATTCACGATTTGAATCTAATTGTTCTTTAGATTCGAAATTGGCTTTGAAATTGCAAATTTTCACAATTCTTTTGTGAAATTTTCACATTGCTTCAATTTTGATGTGGAAAAATTTGGGGTGTTAACATAAACCAAATGTTTTCATTTTGTAATACTTCCCAATGTGTAATGATATATGCAATTTGCTTTGTTTTATACAAAGTATCTCAAATTTTATCTAACTCTTTCATAATCTTGAGGATGGCACTCGATAATCAAATATCAAAATCCTTCAAGGGGGTAAATCCAAAACTCAATGAGGTAGAATGTCCAAAGTTTATCCAAATAGAAACATGATCAACTGTTACCTTTGGTTAATGATCCGATAGAGAAAATTAACAATGACACAAAAGGAAATCTAAAGATTTTGCAAATTGGGACAAGTCTCAAAACAGAAGAAAGAGAAATGTTGATATACTTCCTCAAAAATCATCAAGAAGTCTTTGCATAGACTTATGGAGACATGCAAGGACCTGATACCAAACTAGTCGAGCATCGATTGCCATGAAGCTAGAATACAATATTGTAAAACAAAAATTGAGAAAACAATACCCTCGTCTTGATGAGCAAGTTAAAGAAGGCCTAGATGACCTACTAAAGGGAGGGTTCATCTAAACAATTGACTATCTTGAATGGTTGGCAAATATTATGGTAATCCCAAAGAAAAATGGCAAAATTTGACTCTGGTTCAAAGTTTGGCAATAGCGGGTGAGCATATGACCTATGCTTACACCGTGAAGCTTAAAAGAAATCCATGAACATTTTGCTCATATCAAGCCTCCTAAAGCTTTCTGAACTCGAGTAAGTACGTCTCATGAGTGTTTTGCACCTAGTACCCTATGGCCAACTGGTTTGGAAGCTACCAGCCCAAAGCTCGCTACACGGGTTCAATAGAAAGCCCGATCGGCTTGACATTACACAAAGCAAACTACATAAAACCACCAAAGTAGTCCGTAGTAGCTTTTGGGGTGATGAGGAATTCCCCCCAAGAATGAAGAGTGTCTTAAAAAGAAAATCAAAATTCAAATAGCTAAAGTCGAAAAAGGCAAAAGCAAAACAAAAGGACAGAAAAAGCACTTTTCAATGGTCAAAAGGCATGGAGAGCTAAGTTCTCCAAACATAAGTGCAGAAAATCAACATCAATTCCTTTATAGTGTTTCTCGTGAAATTGAGGAAATCTTCTTATTTCAAGTCTGTGCCTAGCACTTTCTCCCAAGAAAACGTGGTTTGGCTTCAAAACATATTTTCTCAAAACAATTTGCAAAAATTTGCCTTGTGCATCTTTGCTGCTAAGAAAACTCTTCAACTTGCTTAATAGCAAAGAGGGGCATATGTTCACACCCCAAATTTTTCCATTCAGTTGTTGAAGGCAATTTCAAAATATATACAAAGAATTTCACACAAATGATTGAAAATTCTCAGTTTCAAACCAAAATTCAATTCAGGTTCAAATGAGGAGTTCAACTCGAGCAAAAAATCCGATGTATGATTACTAGTCCAAATCGCATTTTAGTATACAATACTAGATCTAAATTAGGCTTTGCAACCCAAATCCAATTACAATTGTCATTTTGATCCAAATCTATATTACAAAGCCAAAATTGGATCTAATTAGAGATCCAAAACATCATATGGAACACATGTGTGGGCCCCAAATATTATCCTACGTAATCAAGGGCCCACCCAAGGTGGTGGCGCACCTCCCTCCTTCACAAAAAACAATTGAATATTCCCTTTTGACTAAGCAAAAATCTTGAAATGATTAAAAAACTATAAAGAAAGAAGTGTCAAAGAAATAATTTAAAAGTAAAAAACGGGATCTCCTTAATTAAAGGGGATTCTCCTCATTTAATGAGGAGACGAGGTGTAAAAAGGGGGCAACATCCATTAGCCCCTTTGCACCAAACCTCATTATTTTGTTCCCAATCCACTCATTTATATAAGTGAGCTTGGACCAAGGCTCACCTGAAGGTGGCATTAAACCTAGTAGGCTCAATCAAACTTGAACCCATTGAGCCCAGGCAAGGCAGGTCGAACCTGTCAATCAATCAAGTCATGGACCAAAATAGTCCTTGACTAAGCTTAGTCAAAGCACAATTCAAATTGAACTTAGCAAAAACATAATTCAATGTATTCTATGTGCCCAAAACCATCAAAACTTCGCTGAAGGCAAAGCATGAATTGGACATTGACCATGGTCAAATCATCTGGTCAATCCAATTTTAGGACAAAATTGTCCTTCTCAATCAAGCTCAATCGATAAAACCCTAACTTATGGTTTTAAACAAATCAATTACGTATGTGAACTCATAAGCTATACGAGTCAAAGATACAGTTGTACAATCTCAATTAGGGTTTTGACAAAGTTGAACACATCTTTAATCCAACCTTGGATGAAAATGTCTTTTATAATTCAATTTAAAACCATGTTTAAAGTTAAATTGAATCATTGAATTATTTATAGATAGGAAAGTCTATAATTCAATGCAATTTTAATTTGGGTCACTAGGTCAAAGCCTAGCATACTCAAGTCAAACTCGAACACACCCGAGAGAGAGTGTGATCGAAGTCAAAGTCAAATGCTTTTTCTAGTCAAATTTGAACTATAATTTGAAACTAGGTTTAAAACCTAAAGTTTTAAATTAAAATTACAATTGGGCTTCGTCAAAGTCACATTGGACTTGACCTAGCCCAAACCCACCTAGCCCCTGTGTGTGGGCTAGGTGAGCCCATTCTTGAAATAAAGAAAGATTAAAGTTTCTTGGGAATTAGCATGGTGAAGTGGAAGCCACATCACCCAAGTAATGATGGCAATTTAACTGCTCCTTTCCACCTATGCAGCCATCCATGCCACCTCATATGGGTGGACCAGCCCAAGGATGACACCTCAAAAGAATGTCCCCTAAGGGAGGATGATTTTCTTTTTGAAAGTTTTCTGAAAAGGAAAAAGGAGGGGGCGCAGCCCACCCTTGCTTCTTCATTTTAAGCAAGATCGTTTCAAAAAATTAAAGAAAATTTTATATAAACCCTTCTTGAGGCCCGGGGGAGGGGGGACGATTTTCTCATTCTAACACTTGTTGTCTCTCTCTTTTTATTAGTTGCAGGCACGAGGAAGAAGAAGAAGAAGAAGAAGAAGAAGAAGAAGAAGCCATGTGGAGGAGGAGATGCCATCCTCCAAGCTCTCTCTCTCTTTCTTTCTCTCTCCCCATTTCTTGCTTCTAGATTTGCTAAGCTAGGGTACTTCATTGGACTCTTGCTTAGGATTTCTAACACAAGGAAGATTATCTTTATCTCCCATTTTCAACAAGGAGACTCTCTTCTTCTAGCCTTGCTAAGCTCGAAACCAAGTTTGGATTATTGCTTAGGATTGCTTTATTTAGAGAACAAACAAAGAGAAGCTCCAAAGACCAAGGTGGACTGCAAGGTAGGGTGATTCTAGCTTGTTCTTTATTTATTTTGCTTCTTGCTATTTATTTTCAAGTTCAATATCAGTGGGAGGGTTTCATTTTAGTTATTATTCGTAGTTAGGAATAATGTCCAGCTAGGTTGAGCTATGATCAAATGTATATTTTAATGCACTCCACATCCTTGAAAAGAAAACATGTGAATTCATCTTCTGAAAGGGCACCATGGCTACGTTCTTTTTAAAATAGCTTGCCTAAATCCATTTTCAACTCTCCACCATGAGAGGACTCCATCATGAGAGAATGATTATATTTTTTGCAATATATAATCTAATTTCCTATTAGGGAAGGATGCATTCTCATGAATGTGATCCACCCTTATATGGAAAAAATCATAGAGAAACTTGCTTGACCATTCTCTTAATTTATTTCATCTTGTCATTTTGATTCATCTATCCATGACCTAGTTTATTAATGGTGGTGGTGAACATTAGAAACTTGTTTTCACTATTTCCACGTAAAAGAAACCCAACTAATAACCATCATGGTTCATATGCTAAGAGGTGATTTGCAAGGTTGATGTGGAAGATGCCTATCCCACATTAAGAAGCCTAATTGTGGAGACAATTCTCTCAAAAGATAGAAAAACATGGTAAACATAACATGATTCAACTTATAGGCTATATTATAGAACATTGGACCTTGTAGTTTTGAGAAATCACTTGAAACAAGCTTAGATTTTCATGAAGTTTGGGATCAACCTTCCATTGGGATGTAGAAATTAGATTGAAGTGTTAAATTGGGACTAGACAACCTAGATTGAACTGATTCACTAAAACTTGAATATTCTAAAAGGTAGAACTTGTAACATATGACTCAATACCTTAATTAGAAGTTAGGAAAATCAGGTCAAATTATATTGGGTAGGCTAAAATTTAGCGTCATATTGTAGACACTAGCAGAGCTAGAAATTTTTTCTGTCGGGGGCACTAATTCAATATCTTTAATTTATGTGGGACACTTATATATAAAAACATTCAAATGTATCAAAACATTAACATAATATTAAAGTAACTTTGTGCGGCTATATGTGGCTCCACTATTAATAGTAGAAGTGTGTCAAACATTGGTTTGACAAAACAACACATGGATGGATGATGGGAGTGTGCACAACCTATGTAGCAGGTTGGTTTTCCGCTACTTTCGGATTTGCAAAGCTATGGCAAGCAGTATTGGTTTGGACTGAAATTCAGATAATGGGTTCTTTGTAGAACAAGTAAACAATAGCAACTTATAGATTTGAAAATTGTTAACTGGAGTGGAAGATAAGCCTATGCAAATTTACTGCAGAAAATTAACTGTATGAAGTGAAACATAGTTGTAACAAGGATGAAACATGAGATCTATACATATCTACACAACTTGAATATGACTCACAGCATTTGGATAGCATTATTTAGTCTCAAATGAATGTTATAGTGTGAGAAAAGATTTGATGGATATAGGATTGAGGTGAAGACTCAAAACCAACACAAATGACAAGAGTTTTCACCAAAAATATGTGTTGAGATTCTTTGTACATCGAACAAGAAGACCGAATCAATGGATTTGCAAAACTATATCAGGCTGAAGCTATACATGATAATGAAACCATGACAGAAGTCATATATTTTTGTAAAAACAATTAGTTGTAGGTTGAACAATCGACCACACTTTAAGTGATAAAAACCATATCAAACAACATTGATTTGGTTTGAGATTTGGAACACACCTACATCCTCTCTCTTTTCTTCATGTCTCCTATGCTTCTTCCTCTGTATATGCATTGGATTCTTCAAAGTTCTCCATAAAGGCTTTGCTTGGTATACTTCTTCCATCTCTTAGTTCCTTTATTCTTCTGTTTAAACATGCATTGCATCATCCATGTTTGGAGTAGAAGATGCTGCTTGAATGCAGCTCCCTCTCAAAACACCATGGTTCATGATGCCCTTTACCTTTAGTTTTTTACTTCATGCATATTGTTCTCTTATTGTTGCATATGTTATGCATATGTTATTTTCATTTCTACGTGTCACCATAAATATTTTTTGTTGGCCCTCTACGTATATAGTGTGACATTTTCAAAATCATGTTTTGCAAGCTATTACACAAACTTAGATCTCATGTCTCAATACATATTTTTGTGTTAGAGACTTGAACTTATGAGTTCATACAAAAATCTATTTGCTGAAGCATCTATATTTTTACCGACTTCAAGAGCTTATTTCTCTCAATATAGGAATCATATTGACGTTTCATAAGTTCCATAATTTTTTCTACATGTCTAGTGTATCCCAATCAAATTTCATGAAATTTGAAGTAAGTTTGGTTCTACATTTGGTTGATTTTTTTAGATCTATTTTTTTAATTTTGATGGTATAGGAAATCAGTCCTAAAAGTTTATCAATTTCTGAACTGTTTATGATTCCACTGATAACATGGATTCTTACTCTATAAAAGCCGATGGTTAGATTTTCATCTTTAGTTATTCCACACCAAATTTTAGATCAGTTAGAGTCTGTTTGCTAGGTCATTGAATAGATTCAATAGAGAAAGTTTCTATTGTTGTTTTCTACAATTTGTAGTCAAAACTGATTTTTCTCCAACTTTGTCACATTTTAACTCTCTGTCCAACCATAGTTTGTCATGTTTTCAACTTTGATTTGATGCATGCCATACTGAATGTCTGCCACAAAGTTTTGTGACCTATAGAATTTTGTTTTCCTATCTAAATAGTGCCCAAAAGTCGGCTCTCTAATCATGTTTGTGTTCTATTTTTCTGCCTATCTAAATTTTTATTTTAATTTGTGAGCCCCTAAGTTTCAACCTTGTCCCCTTTTTTTGAATCCATCAACTACATATATTTCTTTAATATACAGAGAATCTCTGCGAGAGAGAATGAAAAATAGAGAGTGACAGAGAAGTGAGGGGGAGAAGGGAGTCTACTTGGAATAAGGATCCTTCTTCTTCATTTTGTCCTTCCTCTTACTGGACATGGGCTTTGAGGGATTGCCAAGAGTTTGGACAGATTTCAAGGTAAATAAAAGGTCTCTTGAATCCTTGATAGAGAAATAAAGAGGCACAAATTTCAAGGGAGTAGCAAAAAGCCTCCCTCCTGGATTTAGCATCTTCTATTCATAGAGGAATAGAGAGTTCTGAATGTAATGGGATTTTTGCTATTGTAACAAGTGCCATGAATCTAAAAAAAGAGGTTGTGGTACTTGTCAAAAATGCAAAAGAAAAGACTTGACACATGTCAGAATTCTAAAAGAAGAGAGGTTACACATGTCAAAATTCTAAAAGAAAGTGGTGACACGTGTGAGAGTCTGATTGATTTTGATTTTGAATTCAGAATTCAGATCTAGATCTTAACATAAATCTGTTAAAGAGGCATGGGCTGAGAGCCAGACATGTTATTTGGATTTGAAGATCCAAGCTAGGATCTGGAATAGAGAGATCTAGGTCTGCATGAGCTCAAATCATAGATTTGGATTTGAATTGTAGATTTAGGATTGGATTTGGAATGAAGATGGCACTAGAACTTGGCTGAGCCTAGGTCAGGTTGATTCACGCTTTCTTTTAGACATTGGATTTGGACTCAGTCTAGGCCTAGGTTTAGTTGGGCAAGGTCAAATTGATTTTAGTTGCAACATATTTAGCCTGGGCTTGACTAGGTCTAATTTTGTTTGACTTTTGATCCCTAGGTTCTAGGCTGGTACGCCCTTGTGTGAGCTAGATGGGTTCAATTTGGTTGGAGGTCAAGTCCTGGCTTACGCTAGACTAAGTTTAACTACTGGTTTACACTAAATGATGCACATATGGACGCTGGATAGTTTTGCCCATGGCACAAAAATTGGGCTTTGTGAGCCTACATGGGCATGCTGACCACAACAAGATGTGGGCTAGGCTCAGTCCTAGGGGTGTGGCAGGTTTGGTAGAAAAAATCTACCAATTTCTAGTGGGAAATTGGAATTTTTCAAAATTGACCAAGCTGTAATTAACTCTATAAATAGAAATGTAGAGTGTGAAATTTCAGGAAAGTAACTTCAGTAATATTCTGTGCGAGTGATGCTAAGCCTACCTTTGTGAAGAAATTGAAAATTGGATTCCTATATTGCTCAAACTTGAGTGGTGATGTCACTAGTGACAATGTTAAAAAACAGACACTTCTTGAGCGTCTTAAAAGTCATAATTTTGTTCAATATGGGACAAAAAATTTCAAACTGAAACAGCATTACTCATATCACTCACTGAAGAACTTGTTCCTAGCTTGGTTCGAGCTGACTAGCATGATCAACCCGAATGATGCCAAATATGCAGAAATGGTAGAAATGATTGGCCATTTTCAAGAAATGATAACTCTAGAATTAGAATTGAAATCCAAAAACTAGAGAAGAGACTGCAAATGCTCTGGTTGCACTGAAAATATCCTAATGTCGGATTGGTCAAGATTGCACATGCTCTAACAACCTAAAATGGTAGAAAGATAGCAGAAGTTGATCATTTCCTTTTGGATTTAAGTTGTTGGGATTACTCTAGCGGTTTTTGAATACTCATGGAGTTAGAATTATCTAGAATCAGGCTTGTGTTGCACAATTGTCTGGGTTTCTACACCCTTTCTCCAATAATATGCTAAAATGATAGTATTCAAGGTTAAAATGGTAAAATGAACCTAAGGTTAACCTAGAGTACTTGGGTTGCTTAGGTTGTAGATGGGCCAAATGATTGATTGAGACTAACATTGAATGTTCCGTTGTGACCCAAGGTTGAGGATCCCAATGAATGCACAGGCTCCTTTGTAGGGACAAAATGGTAATCATTATTGGTAGAAAATTTGGGGTTTTTACATTAACACGTACATTAACAGAGTCTTACTTTATAGCACATAACTATTATGCACATTATAAGCCTATCAATTTTAAGTGATGAGTGTGAAAATGGCTTTAAATTAAGTTGGCATGCATAGTTGCTCCAGTGTTGGGTACTGTTGAGTAGTGCCAGATATATTTTTTTTTTAATTGATGACTTTTCTGGGATTCTTTCAAAAATACTTCCAGGTAGCTCAACGGACTTGATCCTTGATGGTCTGACCATGTAGGTCTAAACTACATGCAAGGTACCACAATCTTTCATAAGCATAGGAAGTGAAATGATGTTGCACACTGCAAGGAGTTGTGCCCTGCTTACATACCACGAGACATTAAAAACTTCCGGCAACTATGTCTAAGGAGACTCGGTTAAATAGAAACGACGTTGCTCGAATTTAAGTTTACTAGCACAAAAGGATTTGGTTGGTACTCTTGATAAGATGCTAAGTGGTGACAGAATTCATGCTAAGGCCTTGATTCACGGCCTCCACACCTTTTGGTGATTTTCTTGTCCATAATCGTTTATGATGACCAACTTATGGATTGAAACATAAATGGTGCACTTGGCCATTGATAAAACGTAGTAAAAAATAATTGCATTAAGGCATGATTGATTTGCATATGCCCGTTGTCTTTGTTTGCCTTACGTACACCAAATGCATGAATGGTTTGCTTTATTATATGTCATTGTGTTATAAGTGATTGTTACTGCACGGGTGAGGGTTAGACTTGTATAAGTTGCCAACAGCAGTCCTGATCAGAGTTGTCACTGTTTTCCTTCTGAGCAACATGTTCGATGTCCGACTCCTGTGAATGACAGGTTCGTCCCCGAAGGGACCATGTTTTCCTGGAAGTAGATTAGTGAAGTGCTCTTGGCACCAAAGAATAGGATTTATGCATTTCGAGGATGCATGTAACATGCCTGAGTGTGTTCTTTATGTCCGTTGATCACTGCTTTGATTCGTATTACATGCTCGTTGATATTGGAGATCGATAGGAAGGAGCGAATGGTCTCCCGCACTCACAATACCTATAAGAAGAATGTGAGAGGGAAGTTAGTTTTGTTTTGGGGTCGTCTGCCTTTATTTGGGAGACCCTGACCCTTACGTTTCAATTGGTTTATCCTAAACTGTGAAGTTTCATTGATGCAATCTAATGGAAATGTATGATAATACTCCACCAAACTACCTTCATATGTTATGCATGGTTTTGGTTACTAAGAAGGGTACATTGAGTCAAATTGTTGGGAAAAGGAATATTTAACAGTTAAATAATATAAATGGGCGGTTATAATGCCCTACTCCAATCCCTTTGCTCGGCAAGGCCATTATATTTGTGCCAAAAGAAGTATGTCAGGAGCTATGAATTTTTTGCATGCAATTTATACAATTCAACATCTGCAAACAGTCTCTCTCTCTCTCTCTCTCTCTCTCTCTCTCTCCATATATATATTGTTAAGATTGTAAATATAGCTAGGTTGTCTTGAACGTTGGAAAAATCAAAGGACTCATTTTCCAACGTTCAAGACTCCAACGATGCTCTTTGGCTCCTTCCTTATTTAGCACTCTATCATTAGGAAATTTTCCATATGCCGTTGAAATGAAACGTTGTACCATTCTTGTATATATTATACCATATAATGAAAAGGCAAGTCAATTTTACTCGCCATTTCTGCCCGTCTCTCTCTTGTCTCACGTTTTCATGGAATTCCACATGGTATCAGAGCCATGAATTCAATGGCAAAACGTGCACCTATGGAGATCAATAATGGCCGTCCGTCTGGTGATGATGCAGATCTCAACATCAATGGTGCTGATATCCAGGTGTTGTCTGATCCCTTTTATATTCATCATTCCGATAATCCTGGAAATGTTTTGGTGTCCGAAAGTTTTAATGGGGAAAATTATGGGACATGGAGTAGAGCCATGGTAATGGCTCTCTCGGCAAAAAATAAGATTGGCTTCATAGATGGTTCAGTTATAGAACCAAACAAGAGTGATCCTAACCATCGTATGTGGGTTAGATGCAATAATCTTGTATTGTCTTGGATCTTAAATTCTGTCACTAAGGATATTTTAGCAAGCATCATATACTCGACTAATGCTAGAGAAGTCTGGCAAGATTTGAAAGAGCGCTTCACACAAATTCTTGCTCCCCGGATTTTTCAAATCCAAAGTTCCATATGCCGTCTACAACAAGATACTATGTCCATTGCGTCATATTATACTAAACTGAAAGCTCTTTGGGATGAACTTGGTTCTTACTCTCTTGTCCCTATTTGTTCTTGTGGTGCCATGAAGGCATATTCGGATCAAATCCAAAGGCAGTGCGTTATGCAATTTCTTATAGGTCTAAATGACTCGTATAATTCCATTAGAGGGCAGATTCTACTTATTGACCCTCTCCCAAACATCAATAAAGTCTACGCTATGGTACTACAAGAAGAAAAACAATGGGAAGCATGTTTTTCAAGTTCTACAAATGAAGGAACCGCTGCCCTAGCTCTCATGAAAATCAATCAAGAAAAGAGGTTCCAATGGGAGAATGGTGCTAGTTTCCAACGAAACAAAGGAGGATGACAAACTAGACCAATCTGCAGTTTTTGCGAAGGCATTGGACACATCAAAGAGAAATGTTTTAAGCTGATTGGATACCCACCAGGCCATCGTCTTTATGATCCCAACTTTAAACAAAATATTGCAGCCAACGTCGGTCAAAATCAGACCAAACCAGATCTGAAATCCAACTTTTCCAATGACGTCTTTGGTCAAGACAGTGGAGGACATGATACTAGGAGCATTGCGCCAGCCTTTACCATTGAACAATATCACAGACTTCTATCTTTGGTGAAGGATCAACCGGCCAACATCAATTTTGCAGGTAATATAGCTCACACAGGTAACGACTCAACTAATTCTCTTACTTGAATTATCGATTCGGGAGCTAGTCGACATATATGTTCTAATCCACATGCACTCCATGATTTAAAAACATGTAATGTACCTGTGACATTACCAAATGGGAGAACTCTCCTAGTTCATCAAATGGGTAAGATATCTATGTCGTCTTTTGAAATGGACAATGTATTATGCATACCATCTTTTAAAGTCAATTTGCTCTCTGTTAGTGAACTTACTAGAAACTTAAAGTGTTCTGTGATCTTTTTTTCTGATCATTGTGTTATCCAGGACCTGACATCGAAGATGACGATTGGTCGGGGTGAGGTGAAAGGCGGTCTTTATGTTCTTCAACAAGGACCAACGAGTGCCCATACCTATTTTGCTCTTTCTTCGCATGAACTTTGGCATAAGAGATTAGGTCATATTTCTTCTTCTCGTCTGAAATTAGTGAACAAAAATTTAGATTTGAGTCTTGTTTTGAAAAATGATCATATGTGTGATGTGTGCCATCGTGCAAAACAGACAAAGCTTAAGTTCGATTTCAGTGATATTTCTACAAGTCATCTTTTTGATTTGATCCATTGTGATATTTGGGGCCCTTACTCCCAATCCATTATTTCTGGTGTCTATTATTTTCTTAGTATTGTAGATGATTTTTCCCGTGCCACATGGATTTTCTTAATGAGGCATAAGTTTGAAGCACTCCACGTCATCAAAAAATTTTTCACCTTAATCAAAACCCAATTTAATTGCCAAATTAAATCTTTACGATCCGATAATGGGACTGAATTTTTCTCACTCGAAATAAAAGATTTTTTACAAAATCAAGAGACTACCCATCAACATAGTTGTGTTGCTACACCACAACAAAACGGTGTAGTAAAGCGTAAACATAGACACCTCCTCGAGGTTGCTAGGGCTCTTCGTTTTGAATCGAACCTTCCTATATGGTTTTGGGGGGAATGCATTTTAACGGCTGCCTATTTGATAAATTGTATCCCCTCTTCAAAACTTGATGAAAAAACCCCTTTTGAAAGATTGTTTAAGAAAAAACCCAATATTAAACATTTGAAAATTTTTGAGTCGCTATGCTACGCCGCTAACACCAGCCACAAAAAGGATAAATTCGAGCCACGAGCGTCCAAATGCATATTTATTGGATATCCCGAGGGGCAAAAAGCATACAAGTTGTATGACATAGAAACTCACAAAGTGTTTTCTAGTCGAGACGTCGTGTTTTACGAACATATTTTTCCTTTTCAAAACAAAAAGAATGACAAAAATAATATTGTTTTACCCATACCTTACAACCAAGATGAAGTTAACTATCAAGAAGAAGCCAATAGAACGTTCCCTATCACACCACTAGACCTAGATACAACCCACTTAGAGATTGAAAAACCTTTGAATCTTGATGGAGAACATCTAGAAGACTCTATTGTACCCACCACTTCCAACCCGTCTTTTGATCTAGACCCCAATCTGACACCTGGATCCATTAGACAACAGGAAGACTCCACTGTATCCTTAGATTCCAACGAGTCTTTCTCTTCTCTTGATCCAAATCAGATTTCCGGACCCATGAGGAGATCTGCTCGGGTCAGAAAGCCCACAACTTGGTTGAAAGACTACTTTTGTACCCTCCTCGCCTCACCTTCAACCAATAGCCCTCTCATGTCAGGTCGCAAACAAGGAACAAGGTATGAGTTGAACAAGTTTGTCTCTTTTCAACGTTTTTCTAATAAACATTTTGTGTTCCTCACCTCTCTTATGTCTAAATCTGAGCCTCAAAAGTACGAAGAAGCTGTCCAGTACAAGGAATGGCAAGATGTCATGGATTACGAAATTCGTGCACTTCAAGAGAATAAAACTTGGACCATTACGATGCTTCCAAAAGGAGTGAAACCAATTGGGAGCAAATGGGTCTACAAAATCAAATTGAGATCGGATGGATCTATTGAACGATATAAAGCTCGTTTGGTAGCTAAGGTTACTCCCAACAAGAAGGGTTGGGCTACAATGAAACTTTTGCACCAGTTGCAAAGGTGGTAACGGTACGTACCTTTCTCACTATTACAACTAATCAAGATTGGATCATGTGTCAAATGGATGTTAATAATGCATTCTTGCATGGAGACTTACTTGAAGAAGTATACATGCAAATGTCACAAGGATATGCAAAACAGGGGGAGCATTAGGTATGTAAATTGCACAAATCTCTTTATGGATTAAAACAATCTCCAAGAAATTGGTTTTACAAGCTTTCAACTTCTCTTGAAGAATACGGGTTCACACAATTCAATGCTGATCATACATTATTCACATTTAGAAGCGGTAAAATTTTTATTGCTATCCTAATATATGTTGATGATTTGTTAATTGCGGGTAACATTGAAAAAGAAGTTGACAATTTCAAAACTTTCTTATGCAAAAAGTTTCACATGAAAGATTTGGGCAAACCCAAATATTTTCTAGGAATTGAAATTGCTCACTCAGCCAAAGGTATATATGTTTCCCAACAAAAATATGCAACTGACATAATTCATGAAGCAGGTCTTTTGGGAGCAAAACCGGCTGATACTCCAATGGAACAAAAGCATAATTTAGAGATCGAATATGGAGAATTCATTAAAGATTCGACTCAATACCGTCGACTTGTTGGGAGGCTAATATATTTGAGCATTACTCAGCCAGACATACAATATGTTGACCATGTGTTAAGCCGATTCATGCAGCAACCCAAACTACCACATCTACAAGCAGCATTTCGCAGCATTCCGCGTCATTCGCTACCTCAAAAAGCATCCTGGTCAATGCATTCTTATGAACAAAGAAAACAATATGAAATTAAGTGCTTTCTACGATTCAGATTGGGCCGCATGTCACCAAACACGACGCTCTGTCACCGGTTATTGTGTTTTTCTTGGATCAGTGCCTATATCTTCGAAGACAAAGAAACAAAACACAGTATCCAGATCATCTGCAGAAGCGAAATACAGATCCATGGCAAATGTAATATGTGAGATTACATGGTTAAGATATCTTTTACATGACATGGGTTTTAGTCAAATATCCCCCGTCATAGTATACTGTGACAATCAAGCTGCATTACACATTGTTGCGAATCCAGTGTTTCATGAAAGGACAAAACACATCGAACTTGATTGTCATGTTGTACGAGAGAAATTGCTTCAAGGGGTAATACAAACATGTTATATTCGAAGCAAGGATCAAATAGCCGATTTATTTACTAAGGCGCTCGGAAAAGAAGGTTTTAATCATCTTTTATGCAAACTGGGTGTCACAAATCTTTACACACCAGTTTGAGGGGGAGTGTTAAAATTGTAAATATAGCTAGGTTGTCTTGAACGTTGGAAAAATCAAACTACTCATTTTCCAACGTTCAAGACTCCAACGATGCTCTTTGGCTCCTTCCTTATTTAGCACTCTATCATTAAGAAGTTTTCCATATGCCGAAACGTTGTACCATTCTTGTATATATTATACCATATAATGAAAAGGCAAGACAATTTTACTCGCCATTTCTGCCCATCTCTCTCTTTTCTCACGTTTTCATGAGGGAATTCCACACACACACACACACACACACACACATATATATATATATATATATATATATATATATATATATATATATATATATATATATATATATATATATATATATATATATATATATATATATATATATATATATATATATATATATATATATATATCGGTTAGATCATAAGCTATGCAGTTGAATACTTGTTTTGCAATTCATGTTCAGAACATGAGCCAAGTTGATCAAGGGAGTTTCACACATGCTGCGCCCTAAATCCAACCCAAGCTACCCCCGCATTTACTAAAAGGTACACCTGGATCACCTTTCTTTTCTAAGAAATTTTAATGTGAAGCTGTTTTCGTGTATTGGCCGGCGCACAAAAAATTGTGTAGCAAAGATGCACCTTTTGGTCAGTAAAAAGGAAAGCACCCCTATAAAGACAACAACAAAAAAAGTAAAAAAAGGTTAAAGGTTAAAAAAGAACGATTCAAACAAAAAAAATCTTCAAAATACCTCAACCCCCCCTTCTTTTTTTTCCAGTGCGGTGCACGCAACTCCCTCTCAAGTTAAAGTTAATGCATGCGGCTGAATAAGATTTATCGGCAGAGAGCAAATTTATCTATCAATTTTCGTATGCAGTTTTAGAAAAATATCTTTTGCCCCTCTTCAAATTCAGAGAAACCAATAATAACGAGTTCCAAATACATTTACTTTTTTTTTTTTTTTCGTCCGGGGATGTTTCAACTGCTTGGGCTGGATCGATGGTTTGAGTTGCTCGATCGGTACTAGCTAGCCGCTAGATCTCGACTGCCGTCGCTCCTCTTATGAAGCAACCGATTGCCTGCTACAATGGATGTATACGTACATCAGCTGGCTGGTGAGGGCTTGATTCAAAAGCGCAACATGAGGCGATTGATGCATGCAACTAAATGTATGGACATCGGAAAAGGGCGAACGGGTCCTGAGAAGCAGGGCAGAAGTGGGTCAGTAGGTGCCTGCCTCAGATCTATGTCGGACCGCATGTGGGTCCGCGTCGGTCTGGATTATTCCCGGTGAGATCTGGACCGGTCTCTGTAGTGTTCAGGTTGGTACAGCATGTATCCAGGTTGGAATGCTGCCCTACTCTGCAGGGCGATGGGAATAAATCAGACCGTGGTGGGACCCGCGTTAGATCCGGCTCTCTCGCATCAGCATCCGTCCGGTTCGGATTCTATTACCCGGTTCATCCTCTTTTTACATATTTCAATTAAATTTCTTCATTCCCAGCTTTTAATTATTTCCCGAATTATTTTTCACTTTTATAGTATTTTTTCGGTTTTTTTATATTTTTGATGCGGCATCACGTGCCATGTCAGCATGGGGGTTTGTGTGGCAGGGAAGGGAATCGAGGGAGGGTGGAAAGCTCTGCACAGCCCTCTCCTTGTCTTTCAGGAATCAAAAAACTAATGATTTGCTTTTCTAACGGTCAAGTCAAAACCCTCTTTTTTTTCCAGCCAAAATAAATAAACAATTAAAACATATATATATAAATAAGTCTGAAAAGAAAATTCTCATACGGAAAAAGTTTACGTTTATATTATTCAACACTGTAATTTAAAGAATATGATTAATATTGTTAGTGATCATTCCATGCTTTTGCCCGCATGCTCCTCGAAGACTAAAAATTCCCAGTAAAAAGCTTCAATTCCTGCTCATCACCTTTATTCTTTTCGTTATTTAATTCTAAAGGTCAGCACTCTCTCTCATTTAGCACACAAGATTTTACATGGGCGCTAGTTTAGTTTGCAGATTTTATACAATCAACACCTTTTGTTTCTTTTTTATTCTGCGCACTGGTCTTCGCCAGGAAGATTTAGGGAGTGAGCAGTCCTCACGTTTAATTTACCCTACTTGCATCTCATAAACAGCGGTAATTTGCCTTGTGTTGGGCTATATATCTATATATATTTTTTGGAAAATTCGAGTTTGATTCCAGTCGGCATATCTACCTCTCTATTCAAAGGGATCAATGGATCGAATTCTAATTGATTGATTGTGCCCACATATGAAAAACCAGACCTTTTGGGAAGATTAGCATCAACTCGACCTCAGTGGTCAGCATTTGAGAAAAACCAGGGTACTTTATTCATCAATAGCTGATAACTTTTTCAAAACTACGTAGAGCAGCAAGGTTAAACAATCTCACCACAGTTTGAATAGTATATTCGTCAACATTTAAAACATCTTCAATATTGATGCAAGATTTAAAACCTTTTAATTTAGCATAGCTGTAACATGTCTCGATTTCCCAGCTGAGTTTCTTTGTTTGCAGACTTCATGGTTGGCTCTCTTTCATGGTTAAGACACTTGACTTGATCCGTGACATGGCCTCCCATCTCCATATCTTTGAAATTCATGAATAGCAAATCAATCCTGGTTTAAAATGGAAGATCAGAAATCTTATTAAAATTTTTATATGAAAACTGATTGAGAATCAAAGCAAATTAATTGGATCGAACTAAGTAATATGTAATTTTTTTTTTTTTTCGTTTCTTGCATTGAGATTAATGCCTGCAAAAGAGGTTAGAGGAATTTGCCTCTACATGCTCTATGTGAGTCTTCAATTTCTCCTCTTCCTTTAATTTTTTTATTTTCTTTTTTCCTATTTAATGCAATCCGCACCACACAAGACAAACCTTGTTCCTCACTTTTGTAACTTTTTGACCAAAAGGCAATATTATATTTGTAATGTCACTGATAAAGGAAAGTGGAGCAAGAAAATGCTCCTTTAAGCAGGTGTGCCACCTTTTACTTTTTTCACCACTTTGGTTTCATTCCTGTAATAAAGAAATAATTAAAATATGTTGACTAATAATGACGGTCAACAAAAAAAACTCAACATTGTTAGATTGCAACCAACTAGCTAGTCGACTTGCAACTTACTGGCAACCAACAATACTTCTCCATTACCACCATTTACCTTTCCCATTGAGTGATTGTGAAACTAAAGTGGATCGGTCGGCATAAGTTTCATGAACAGAATGGACCCTAGCTATTTTTAATCGACTGGTGGCAGGGTAACACCAACTGATCTAGGGTTATTCTTGTCATTTCAGTGCCGGTTGAGGAACCAGGGAATGAATATATTAATCCCAGTTCGTCAGATG
Organism: Nymphaea colorata; assembly: GCF_008831285.2. Lineage (NCBI taxonomy): Eukaryota > Viridiplantae > Streptophyta > Magnoliopsida > Nymphaeales > Nymphaeaceae > Nymphaea > Nymphaea colorata. The sequence continues at coordinate 5,865,211 of NC_045151.1, read as the reverse complement.
GTTCGCATTTCGCTGATATTGTACGTCGTTACTGAATGGTTAAAGGGAATTAATTAGATTAGATTAATCGTATTGGGACCAGGTAATGGAATTTAAATATTTTTTCTTTTCTAATGTTGTGATTTATTTGTCATTTTCAAATTTGAGACTAAGTGATACTAATTACAACCAACTCAACTTAAATATATATGACCATTGTCTTCTGTTTTTTAACAGAATAATTAACCTCCAATACCGATCGATATGATAACTTTCATATTCATTAATTGATATGTTATTTTAGTTCCTAATTAGCAGGTAGCTGCCAAGAGAACTGGTGTGAATCCAAGCCTTAACTGGTAATCCACAGGACAACATATGAAACATTACTGACAATGAGATTTCTCGAGAGAATAAGGATCTGAATAGTGGATACGTCGAGATACTTGGAACAAATAAGGGGACTGCTTTTCCAAATGGCTGCTGGTTCCTATCAAATTGAAGAAGCTGGTGGTGTAGTAATCAGCTTCATTTCCGATTTCATAGACTGCTGATCTTCACAGAATGAGATCCCTTAGTTGGACATATAACTGAGACTTGGGTTCGTTTAACGGAAAGAGGCTGCTAAAATATTGCCTTACAGTGACATAATTTACGAAAGCCGATGGGGGTAATAACCTCCATTTCAGCTTTTCTGTTCTTTTCTTGCTTTAGCAGATGATCAATCTGGAGTTCAAATTTTAACTATTCCAGGAATAGTCATTCTGCTTCTGGACCTTGTGGTGCCTTGAAGTCTCCACAATTACGTTTGCTAAGTGTGGAACTAATTCATAAGCTGAAAAACAATTTGCTGTCCTATATATTTAGCCCTTCAAAACTACATGCTACTCATAAATTTGATTGCACCTACGGTTAGTGAGACAAAATAAGGTCAGTTAATATATTTAACGTGATATCCCGGTAGCTCACTAAAATGCTTCATGGATGCACCAGCTGTTGGTTTATGTCTGTCGACAATTTGCAAGAGATGAAAAAACCGGCGTATGAGCCAGCACTGTGATTAACCCCAGATGCCTTTTTGATCCATACAAAAAATCTGATTTGAATTCCATATAAGAATATTTCTTTGATGGTTATTAGCAAAAGCACCTTTAGTTTAAACTTTTCCTGTATAGATAAGGGAATTAGGTCTAAATAGCGTCCTTCCAGATTATGCCAGGTACGTGGAACATGCACCCTGAAAGCATCTCGCTCCCGACATTGAATGTCCTAAACTGGAAGTTGCAGAGTAAGCTAATTAATAGTTCACGGCCATAACACTCTTTTGGCTGAGTGGAACGATAGGAATTTGTCTTTCTAAATAAAACAGAATACATCATTAATTATGCCACCATTAATGGCATGAGATGGTCCTATTTGCCCCTACTGCTTCGCCTTCTTCGTTGGACTTTATAATAAAAGACACACGTTTATGGAAATGGAAAATGAAGGGCGTCCAACTCATATATCTCTGCTCTTGAATTAATGGTCAATTGAAATGATGAAAAGGAAGAACATTGTACAATTAGATTTTGAAAGCTACGTCCACCTTGAAAATCAAAATGGTACTGTCAGGAAAGATGGGGAAGCCTCATTGGCATCATGGGGATGATAGGTAAGAGCTGAACCCCTTAACAACAGTGTAGGACCCAAATGTGGGTTCTTCCTGCTTTGCGAAAGCGTACAGACTGCACCAGGTAGAGAAGGCAGTCATGGTGATATGGAAAAGACTGGCGACTCTTTTGAACTTGGAATTGTGCAACTTTATGAAATGGCAGAACAAAGTTGTTTGCATCTAACTTCTTTCTAAAGCGAAGTTCTTTGCCTTCACAAAATCAAGTTCACAAAAAAGTTCTGCTTGCATGTGAGAAATTCGTGCCCACGCGCTCTCGGAAGTCGCTTTCAAAAATTTGAACACACTTGCAAAAAACTAGCGAAATGTACGAACTGAATGTTTACGTGTGCGTGTTTAACTTCATATTTTTGTGTTTTGGAAAGGAATCTACTGGGGTGCATATATATGGTGTATTTATATAGAAAATAAACTTCAGATTTGAACAAGGATATCAATAATGTACCATGTACTCATGATGATGAGTGAAGTGATCCAGTGACTCAACACTTAGTCTAATGGTCAAAATATGCTCCAGTTATGTGGTTAGAATCAGTACTATTCATCTTTAAATATGCATCCCGAAGCTGGTTCTATCACAATGCCCGCTGGTTCAGTTCTAACTGTACACAGTCGATCTATACAGTGGTTTATAAAATCCGTTTCCGTTCGTTCTTGTTCTCTCATAAAATATGAACTATTCCTAAAAAAATTAGTAATGGAAACCCATCTCAATATCAATTCCAACACGGCATGATTTAATGCATTATCTAAACAACTAAAAGAATATATTTAATTCAAAAGTAGGCTTTCTATTATAAGGTACATATACCTTATAATAATACCATATCATACGTAAAGGCACATGTTTCCATTATTATGAGTTTAACATTTTTTTTTCTCTTGTTTCCATCAACCGTTGGTCCAAATTAAGCAGAAACTTGCCAATTCCAGAAAAGCTAAACGCATTGAAGGCTCATTTTAGAAAAGAAAAGCCTGCCAAGAAAATTATAACACGGGCGGTTTCGATGACAGGTGGTTTGTGTAACATCAGAACTGGGCTTCTCGAAAACAGTTGTAATAAAACTCATTTTTTTTAGAAGTACTTAAAACCCTGGCCCATAAACTTTGCGCTTCCGTGATCTTGTCATCCAAACACATTAACTAAGTTTTGTGGGTTTCATTTGGAACGCTGGTACCTATGTTGATACCAAATCAAGTCCATTAGAAAACCCGCTTTTTTCAGTTTTTGTCAACACGTACACCTGAACTAAAATTTGTTCGAAGTTTTTTATGTTAGTTTTTCTTTTGTTGTTTTAAATAAATAGTTCATCTTATATTATTTGAGACTCTCTTGACACATGGAGCGTGAACCTTTCTGACAACTTGGTCTGGATATTGACGTGGTTGGGGACGCCATGACAAACATCCCACGTATGTGAAAGGGACATATTGACACGTAACTATCAGTCTTAGCTTTCTACACAAATTAAAAACCTACTTAATAGCTGGAGTTGACGCAAAAAATGGTGGTGATGATGCATGTGGTCAGTACATGATGTTTAACGTTGAATTAAAAATAAAAAGGAGAAGGTTCTTACGTTTTTTACGTGATGGTAAAAAGCTCTCCTTGTTTAAACAAGTAGGTCTTAAAGAAACTTTGAATGCATTTATTGTGAATTTGAATATGATGTAAGCTGACGACGAAGACCATTGGGCAAGGGTTGGAAAGTATGGAAGTCTTCACCATTTTCCCAGGGAAGTGTCACCATGCTTACTTCACGATGGTGGTCTGCGGGGGGGGGTACAATGTTTTCCCAGTCAGTAAAGAAGTAGGTGTGAGTCAAAGCCGAATACATGGGATCTATAATAGGTGTTAGTCACCAGTTCAGCTCACAGTTACTGGTAAACTGCCTTGTCAATCTCCCTCTCTCTCCCTGTCTCTGTCTCTCTCTCTCTTAATGAGAAAGTAAGAGAGAGAGAGAGTGAGATATATATAAAATAAGCGAGATTGTTCTAGATGCTATATATCTGCTTTTTACATTTGACTTAATCTCATAAGTTGGTGTGATCGCAATCTTAAGCATTTTCAACCACCACCTTCCTTTTCTGCAGATGTCTGGGATCATTCCATGAAGATACGACAAAGGTAGATTGATGAGAGTGCGAAAGTAATGCAGAAAATTTTCATGATATGATGATTCTGGATTCTTCAGTAGCATCCAAAAGTGATGCGGCTGGCATAAATTCTTGTCAAATCTGCCAAATTCAAAATTTAGAAAGGAGAAAAGGAAAAACTGGGAAAAGTGTGCTTTCTCTATACGGAACTCTCAATGCTTTTGGTTAAATCCAGTAATTATTTTTTGTCCTGGAGGAGAACTCTGCTATCACCAAACATCATGTAGTAATACCGATCTGTTTCCTTCACGAGGAAGCGGATAGCGACTTGGGACATGACTCATTATGTATCAGTAATTACATTTGGATCAATGTATCATTTTTAAGTGTAACACATACATACATATGTTTGTGAGTAGCCCACGCACTCATGACCTTTGTTTTAATAACGCTTTTCAATAATCTGACTGCATACGGATGGAAGCTACAGGATTGATTTAAGAGGATCCGACTCCTGGAAGCTGCTAGCCGAATTATGGTTATGTATTTAAAGCTAACACCGTTTCTGCAGTAAAGGCTCAAAGAGTCATGGATTGAGCTAATAGCAAAGTGTGATCGATGGCTAATTGGTTTACTGCAAACAATGTTGGATTGGATGGCTTGAGACAATGGCGTAGCCAGAAAGGCTATGGAGTACTGTTATAGAAATTCTTATTTTTGAAAGGGCATAACATTTATAAACAAGAAAATAATTGTAGACTTCTATGTAAAAGTATGCAAAAATATATAAAAATAAATAAAAATTTTGTTGCTCTTTCTAATATGCAGCCTCATATTTGTCAGAACACGTATTTCTGCATATTCTAAACCATGTATATACATTAGTTACATAATTTTATGCAAATTAACTCAGTTTGTGAACCTCCTTAACATTTCTTTTCTTTTCTTTTTTGGCAAAATCAGCGATATATATACATGGGAATAGAACAGTGAATACTCTGCAACTACGACTAACACCATTATGCCTATTTTTTCAGGGTTAACGATCTAAAATCTTAAAGATTTCAAATTAAAGCATGAATATATATATATATATCCAAACCGCTTATGTAAGGGACAAGAATCAGGCTCACTAAATAATTATTAAAGTGTTTATTTTTATAATCCAAGTTTTGATGAGAAACATGCATTAAGTTGGTCATTTTTTACTTTAATAATGGTTTTAATAATAATAAAATGAATGGTTTTTAGAGTAGAAAAACATTTTTTTCAAAATTATGATGAAATAAAATAAGATTTATATTAAATTAACATTTATGAATATAATAGCATGTTCAAATTTCGTTTAAAATAATTTGAACATAAATTTCATTGGTCTAGTTTTTGAATTTTATGCAAGTAGTCATGTAATTGTCAGACCGTGGTATGTAAAATCTGCTATGCTGTTGATTTTAAGGAAACATAAAAGTGAAGATTAAGTTGAAAAAGGTGAAAATTCAGTTGCATTTTCAAGATATTGAAGTACCATTCAATGGTGGAAAGAACTGAATTTTGTTAACTCAGATTTATTGTCTCCTTTGAGAGGTATTTCAGTTTCTTAAAAATATAGGTAAGTTTCTTTTTTTTTAACCTAGTTTCCAGTGTATGTTCATTTTAAAATTGACGGCCCGAATAATTCTCATCAAGTTTGACATATTAAGGCATGCTATCAACCTATTTTCTTATATGTGTATATATATTTGTTTATTTGTTTATTTAAAAGAGAGAAAGAAGGGGGAAGGGAGAGAGGAATTGGTAGGTACGAGACCCTTAGGTGATAAAGAATCATTGTAGCCATTGATTTTTTAAATTTAAATGGTTGAGAGAAAATCAAGTAGAAAGAACTGTTAATTAATACTAGATTATTAAAATACCTTAGCTCATTTTTCTCTTTGATTTTCACTCAATCGTCCATCTTACAAAGATCAACAGCTAAGATGATTTTTTAAGTCTTACATCTAGGGGTCTCATATATATATATATATATATATATATATATATATATATATATATATATATATATATATATATATATATATATATATATATATATATATATATATATATATATATATATATATATATATATGGGTAAGGGATAAAAACCAGACCTTTTAAATTCATGTTAAAAAGTCTTTTAAACAAGATATGAACCTTCTAATGTGTTTGTAAACACTAATTTAATATAAATCATGATTTAGTTCAATTGTTAAAAAAAATTGATCTTTATACTACCAAAATTATGATGTCATAGAGCCATTCATTTTCTTATTATTAAAACATCATTATTTAAGCAAAAAAACTACTAATTTAATATATGTTTCTCATGAAATCACTCTTAAGATCATATCTATAAGGTTAGATTTAAACTATATATATATATATATATATATTGAAATCAGCTAACTTCCGAATGTTACTAGATGTTGCAATATTTAGAAACTGTCGTTGAAAACACACTTCTACAAAAGCATGCATTAGCAAAGGTGTACGGTATATTCAAAGTTTACTAGCGTTCTTAGTGATCGTTTATGGCGACTTTAGTAGTAGGTAATTTACCTATTTGGCAACATCCAACAGCAAGCTCAGTTTAACTTTTCAATCTCTCTCTCTCTCTCTGTGTGTGTGTGTGTTATATATACATACAACCAACTATTGTAAAGATAATACTAAAGGTCACATGACAAAATAGAAGTTTTAAAATCTTCAACACCATTTATACATTCCGCCCTTAACATCTGCTTACCAACCATAAGTGGCAAAGGAGCATGTGGGGTGGTGTGTGTATATATAATAGCTCTTTAAATATTTATAGATGTAAGTTATGAGGCTCGATCCATATTAAGAAAGGGTTATTAGATTTAGTGCGTAGACATTTACGTACATAATTAGTTTTTTATTATCCTTCAAAGAAAGGAATACTAGCCTTTACTAAGATAACAGAAACGCAGTTAAAGTTTGTAGATTTGCATTTATTTGACCACTGGTTTGTGTGATATATATGTTAACTCAAGCAGTAAATATGAAATCTGCAAATGTATATTATATATATTTGCCTATTTATCATTTTACTTAACTTCAGAAAAGTTATAGAGAAGACCAATGCGATGCATAAAGCTTCGCTTTTTTTTAGCATGTCCGACTGCCTATAGGCCAAGCCAAACAAGGCGGAGTTAGGACTTTGTCTTGGAGGGACGAATATATATATATATATATATATATATATATATAGCCACTGTTTGAATTGCTGAGGTGTGCCTTTTGCGATTGTTTTTAACAATAAAAAAAAAACCATCTGGCCAATGAGATAGCCGCTGATTTCAATCTTACTATATATTTTATACACACAAACACAGTGAGACAAGCTGTAGAGAGGTCAAAGGTGAGTGGAGCGATTCAATGAAGGAGGGTTGGAAGCCTTGACCTGACTCCCTTCTAAGAAAACGTCTTAAAAAAACTTTTGAAAACCAAGGCAACTTTGAAGAAAATGAAAACACATCGTCAAAATAAAATTAGTAGAAAGTTTTTGAGAAATTTCATGGGGTTAGTCCATTTCCTCAAGATTCTTATGGGGGCCAACCTTAAAATTTTCAAAATATTTACTTGTATTGATTTTTTTTTTATTTCAAGAGGAGGGAACCATGGCCCCTACTGACCCTCTTGCGTCCACCCCTAAAACCGAAGATGCCAAGCTCGGACCATTTGGGGTACAAACCATCAACAACTTGATTATTGGTGAGAAAAAATAACGAACACAATAGGATGAAAACTTTAAATAGCAATTATGTTGTCTATTGCAATGTGTGTGTGTGTGTATTTGTGTGTGTATATATATATATATATATATATATATATATAGCCAGTGTTCGGTTCTATGAATGTACACAAGTAAAATGACTGTGTGCCCCTAACATGAAGAATACAAGGAACAATGTTTTAGTTTGCTCAATTAGGCCAAGTTTGGCTTTAGTAAACTATCTTATGGCTAAATTGAAATCACATGCCAATTTTCAAGAGAGAACAAATTGAAACCCATTGGTTTATGATATACGTGAGTCTTATGAATGCAATTTACAAAGGAATGAATACAAGGATTTGAGCATGATCTCTATGTTGATTTGGCTTTATCTCATTTCTGATATAGGGCACTTGCTGCCTCTGCTGATATTAATGCATTCATGCTTCAGTGGAAAATAAGTTGTTAGCTTGATCCAAAGTAAAACTGTGAAGAACTTCTCATTAGGGATGTCAATATATCTAATTTGAATCGGATATCCGATTGAACCATTCTACAAAAATCAGATATGAAAAAGAACTTATATATGATTAAGAAATCAGATAAGATTCATATTTAAGAAATGACATCCAATCGGATTTGGATTGAATTTATTTTGAAACATATATTCTATATCTAATGCTCTTACATTTTGAAAATCAGCCAAATTCAGTTCAAAATTCGGATTCAGATTTAGAAATGAAATTTTGTATTTGGAATCAAATATGACTTTTCTTTGTTAGTATTCAAATCTGAATTTGTGAATATCCTAAAAAGTAGATATGGTTAAGGGTATTATCCGAAGTGAAGCTGATCCGTTGACATCCCTATTTCTCATGTGAAGTAAAAGAAATCTATAGGGCATTTTAATATTGAACGTATGGTGTATCCAAAAGGGGAAGCTAATATAGACTAGCTTAATGTGATGTAAAATGCATTAGAATATACACGAAGTGCATTTTACTAAAATGTATCAGCAAACAGTCAAGCCTTGTCGAGTCAGCCTGGCAGACAGTGCCATTATGCAGGTGAGGGCAATGAAGGCATGGCTGGTTGCTGAGTGAGCTTGGCCAAGAGGTGAGCGAGCTCAGGATACAATAATGAGTTCTCATGAGGCACGGAGGGTGTGAGCATCTAGCCTTGGCCATAAGCAAGGAGCTCCAGCAAGATCTGAGTTTGCACAACGAGAATCACTAACAAGCATGAGCAAGGTTGCACAAACAATTTTAGCCAAGGATACTAGGCAGTTGAGGATTTTGCATGACAATGGCAAAGTACATGCTGGCATGCACAACATTTTATAGAGGTGCAAACAAAGGATAAGCAGTGTTGTATGGCCAAAGTCAAAGTAAACACAAGAATCAAGAAACTCTTAAGCATTTCACCTGGTCTAGAGACTTTTCATGTTGGGATTGCTCCTCAAATCAATGGTGGATGGTGTAAGAGTAATATAGCCTATTGTATAGTTTTTTCATGCAAGTTTTGACCTTGCTAGTGGGACCCAGCAAGGGATGCCCTATGTTTGAGATCAATTCCAAAATAAAAAAATCATGTACAAATTCATCATCCAAAAGCAAAATTTGTAATCAAATATCATTCATATCCAGATCTTCAATAAAGATCTCAATCTAGATCTTCAATCTAAGTCCTTCATTTGATATTTGATCCAAATCTTGCTTTCAACCCTATATTTTAGTCCAAATCTAATTCTATAACCTTTGTTTGAAATTTGAATTCTCCAGAACTTGGCACTTGTTTTTTGAACAATCCTAGTTGTCGAGTCCAGGGTTGCTCATCTTTTTCTTTAGGCTATAAACCCTAGCCACTCTAGAGTCTATGCTCATAGGGTTGGGATTCTTTAAAAATCACAAAAATACCATCTAGTTCAAATATAATAAAGTCGGACGTAAATGTCCAAGTTATCTTCTTTTGACTTACAATTTTTTTCTTTGTTCTCCTTATTCTTTATTGATCTTCTACGCCCATCCTCTCTAAACAACAAGTCACAGCAACCAAAACTACACAAAGCTAGGTTTTGAAACCCGCTACTTCAAATGGAAAGATTCTGACTATTTTATTATAGCAAATTCATTATTATACAAGCAAGATAGAGCAAACCCCATTTAGAGATTTTGGAGAAGCAACAACATCAACATTGGTGTTGGAATGGAGAATAAAAACTCTATGAACTAAGTTATAGATATTTACAACATTAGGTAGATAGGAATGACAACCTTCCATGAGCCCTCTGATCCATTGAGCCACTTCTTATCATTAGAGACGAAAAGAAATTTCTCTCCTCATAACTAGCAAAGGGAGCAATGATGAAGTCAAGTCTCTTTGTTTTCTCCTTATTTGCTCCATACTCCAAAATACTTCAAAAGATAGTAATCATAGTTTGGTATATTTCTCTGACCTCCTTTAACATCAAAAGCCAGCACTGTCCTCCCATTCTTCTTACTGACTATTATCTGAACGCATATTCCTTTGCTCAAAATGCTTAGGTAACCACCAACAAGAAACATTGTGGATAGGAAGATCTCTAGTCCATTACTAACTTTAGAGTTTTGTCTTAATGTAGCTGAGAAGCATTGTGCATTGCCATTAGCATAACATAAGTCATCATCTTTTAAAAGCTCTTGAAAAACCATATTTTAATTGAAATAAATTTTTGTGAGACAATCTGGAGCAGCCAAACTTATTGACAACAAAATTCCACACCTTTATAGTTTTATGGCAGGTGAACAAAACACGAAAGGTTGTTTCCTCACTTTTATGGCACAAATGGCATCTATTTGTCGAACCATACCGCTTTTTTCTACAGACAATCTTGAGTAGGAAATTTCTCTTAACTAGAGATCTAGCAAAACCAACTAACATGCAGAAAGGATGCCTTATGCTAGAGCCACTTTCTCTAATCCTCTTCTATATGTTTGATTTTTTTGACTCCTAACTTGATTTTAACACTCGTATCTACCTAAGCCTGACACATGAGCACATCAGGAGTGTCGTGTAGATATGGAAAATCCCAGCTTGTCTTGCTTAGGAGATTGCTTGCTCTTTGAACAATATCAGTCATGAAATCCATCATTTGGGAAACAGAGCAGAGAAATGCCTCTAGATAATGCTAAAATCATTTGCTATCAATAAATTCCTTAAGCAAGAATCTACCCATCTATCCCACCAAAATATGATATGTCCAGCCACTACCTTCTAGCTAACGTTGTTCATAGGAAACCACCATCAATCATGCAATGTCATATTTTTCTTTTTTTCCCAGTGTATATGTTACGTATAGGTCTGCTCATGTACATCAATGATTTCCTTTAACTTGTGGCTATGATCAATGCAGATTTAGTCTAGTTTATGTGAAACTAAGGATGAGAGTTGCTTTAAACAATTGATTTCACAAATATATTCACGTCTGGTATGATTTTCAAGTATAAATTTTATGTATGTTGTGTTTGTTTTGTACGTATTCTTTTTGCTCTTTGTGCATTATTGTAGGTTTTCTTGTTAGTTTTGCTTTGAACATGTTTTAGTGATTATAACTAATGATTTACTAATGATTTTCATGCATTAGAAGTCATATTTCATTTGGGTTTCATGTTTTATGCACTTAGGTTATTAATTTCACATACTTGTTATGAGCTTGTTATGCATGTTACATATATGTTATTATATTATGTTTTTATAATTTACATGCATCTCATTCCTTTTAGCATAAGCATGTTTCATTTGGTAGATTCAATGTTTGTTATGTATTAGAAGTTATTTTGTATGAAATTACGCTATCTAGGACCACAAGTTCTTTAGTTAAACCCAAAAAACAAGTTATGAAAATTCCATATTTTCACCCACCTTTTGAAACCTATTTCTTCCATTCAGTGAGTCATTTTTCAAAAACCAAAAAATCTGGTTTCCTTCATGTGTCTAGTTTGTTCCACCATTTTTCATGAAATCTAGAGATGTTTTGGTTCTTCGTTTAAACAATTTTCATAAACTAGTTTTCTACAATTTATGAATTGCAGCAAGTCAGTCCTGAAATTAATCAAATTGAAAACGCAACAATTCAAGTCCTGCAAATAATTTCTCAACTATGTAAAAATCAGAATTTTATCTCACATGTATAGATAGTTCATATACCAATTTTTAGCTTAATCCAAGGTATCTAGCCCCTCCATTGAACCCGATTTGTAAAGCCTGTTTCTTTCTAAAAACATAACATATTCTTTCTCATGTTACAATTTTGCTATCATTTATTTGTCTTCTTTCAAATTGATAACCAAAGGTTAATTTTTGAGTTTCTTTGTTTGGACACATTCATTGTGCATGAACAAAGTATGCCAAAGGGTTTCTGAATCATCCCTAAGTTTGTAAACTAGTTTCACCCTATGCATCTCACTATGTTACACCCATGTGTGATAGATCCCAACCTAGAATATTTTTTTACAATTTGTCACTTGTAATGGATTCAATTATATTCTAAGATTCTACAACTCAAATTTCAAGTCAAATTGAGATCATTAGCTAAGTCTTCTATCGTCCAAAATTGGGCTACTTTGCATGACTGCGACGTTCAATTCACAACTGAATATGATTTTTGCTATAGGTTGAGCATCATCCCGTTTCATGCTTTGTTAGTAGCCACTAATAGAGAAACTAATCACACACCTGACAAACGTAGAACACTATCTTTAGGTACATGATTTCATTTTTCATAGGGTTTAATTCCTTTTTCAACTAATAGGTTGATTATTATAGGTCTAACTATCTGTGACCTAACTCGTAGTATCATTCACTTCTTAAATATCAGCTGATGTTATAAGCAAGTTCAGCCCATGACAAATAATCTATTCAAAGGCTAGAGCATTGTTCTGATAAGCAAAGTATATAGGTTTGAGGCCACAATTCATGACATCCATTTACCCATCAGTTTGCATATGGTAGCCAGTGCTCTTTTGCAATGTCACCCCCTAAAATATGAGATACTCTTTCCAAAATGCACTTAAGAATAAATGATCTCTATTGCTGGTAATACTTTGTGTCTTGAACTTTCCCTAGCTATGTGCCCTTGAAAAGGTTACTGCCACTCTTTTAGCCATGTATGGGTGAGAGTGCATCACAAAGTGCACATATTTAGACAATTGATCAACCAAAACGAATACGACTTATTTTCTCCAAGAGACTAGGAGGTTTGGACGAAGTCCATAGTAATGTCTTACCAAATTAAATTAGGAATCAATAGAGACTACAATAGTCCTACTGTACACATAGTCGCATACTTATTGCATTGGCATGTCACACGATTCTAAACAAACTTTGTCATAGCCTTCTTCATTGCCCACCAATAAAAGGTGGAACACAAGCACCAATCAGCTCCTTTGACTGCTTACTGACTAACGAATGGTGTAATGTAGTATCGTTGTAGTAGAATTGTTGGTAAGGATGTCTCTAGATGAATTAGATGTTGCCTTGATGGTGTAGGGAACGGTCTTTATATGCATAACCATAGCACCTTTGAGAACTAGAATTCAATCCTTCCATAATTTTGCATACTAGGTCAACCTCTTGATGAGCTTACCTTATCTGCTCCCACAACTATACTTGCACTGTGGACAATGCCAAAAAGAAACTCTTCAGATCGGGATAGATCTTTAGTTGCTACATTATCTTTCCTCTTGCCAAACTGTATTTCAAATTCAAAATGAGCTTTAGAGTCTATTTCTGCAACAATGGTCAAAAGGACTGTTGTTGCTATTAGTATTTTAAATTGTGATGATCTATTAAAACAATGAATCTACACCCTATTAGATAATGTCTCCATTTCAAAACAATCAACAATAACTATAACTTCTCACTCGTATGCTGATTTGCTGCCAAACAAGATTCCCAAGGCTTTATTGAAAAAGCCGATGGCATGGTAATTTTGGCTCAACATGGCCCTGACACCAACCTCTGATTCTCCAACTCCATTTAAGGAGGATGAAAGTTTAACATTTGTAGTATTATAATTGTGTTGATTGCATGCTTTAAGTGGCAAAAAGCATCCTTAACATGTGCATCCCCTAAGTAAACTATCACTTCTTTATCAACATAGTGACAGATGCAGCGATGATACCATACTCCTATACAAACTTGCGGTAACACCCAGTAGGTCCCAAAATACAAACACAACTCTCTTACTATCTGTGGGTTCTTCCAATCTCTCACTACCACAATCTTCTTTTCCTCCATCTGAACTTGTCTTATGCCAATCACATGTCCAAAATATGACACCTCAGTTATGCCAACGAGGCACTTGGGAAGTTTGGCATACAACTAATTGTTCTGCAGCACTATCAAGACCTTTCAGAAATGGTAGAAATGGTTTTGTTTGTTGGCACTATAAATTAAAATGTCATTGAAGAATATTAAGACAAATCAGCACAAAAATGGTCTAAAGAGGTTGTTTATTAGGTTTTGAAACATAGAGAGTACATTGGTCAGCCCAAAGGCATGATCGTGAACTTGTAGAACCCACCGTGCATGTTGTAATGGTCTTAGTTACATCATTCGCCACCACTCAAATTTGTTGGCATCCTGAGCATAAATCTAGCTTGGTAAAATTAGTTGGCTCCATACAATTCATCAATAGATCTTCAATGTAGGTTCACAATATTGGCGTCCTCATTGCAAGTAGGAGGAGGCCCTTGTCATTGACTCAATCTAAGTGCAGAAGACCTCTGTGATGGTCTGCATGTATGTCACTCTCTCATCCAAGCAAAAGAAGGCTTTCATGTGAATATGAATATTTTATGGTCCCTCGTGCACAAGGAAATTTTGGACTTCACTAAGAGTTATCAGTATTTAATATGCTTATGTGGTAAGTTGGGGTTGCGGCAGGTAATTTATATTAAGTTTATCTTTGACAGTAAACTACATATGTTGCTTCACTTGTGGACTTAAACATACAAGTGGTAGTCAGATCTCAATTTGATTAAGAAGACATAGATGTTGTTGTATAATATAATCACTCGGCGAAATACTCAATCATTTTATAAGTAAAGGTTTACTAAAGATAATAAAAAACATATTAATTGCAATGACATTTTTGCTATAAATTGAAAAGTATCTCATTCATAACTAATAGTGAATGTTTGATTCACTTATGAAAGTTTCAGAAACAATATTTTAAGAAAACATTTACCTTGTAGTTTGTTTTTGTTTTTTCATTCGGATATGCATTTTGACTGCAAAAGGCCCAACTGCCTAATTCTGGCTACCAAACCCTAATTGTTTGACAAGTTAATAAAATATGTGTTGAAAAGTCATTCACTTAAGTATATAGACATACCTTATGCATAAAATATGCACACTCACACACCCACATATTTATTGTCAATGTAAACCACATTTTTTTTATCTAATAGTGTACACTTCTATTTTGTTTATAGAAATATGGAGATAAAAAATGTGGATTTACATTCATATAAACTTTTTGAGATCGTGATTTGAATTATATATATATATATATATATATATATATATATATATAGAGAGAGAGAGAGAGATTGATGAGTACAAAACCCTTAAGTGCTAGTTATTGATCTTTATAAGATGGATGATTGAGAGAAAAATACGGTGAAAGAGGCAATATAGCAGTAGCATTAAATTAACAATATTTTGAATGGTTCAATAGTTAAGATGTTTTTTCAAAGTTTAACACCTAACAATCAAACTATTTTATATGACACTTTGATCAAATATAGAATCTAAAATATGCTTCAAAGAAGAAGAGGGAAAAAGAAAGAAAGAATGAGGGGAAAGAGTGAGTTTCTTTAAATGAAACCCATTTTCTCTTTTGAGGTGTATTTGAGACTTTTGAAAAGACAACTTAACTTCAATATTTCCATATAGATGAAACAACCAACAAGAGCTCTTGTCACGACCTATGTTTTGACACAATTTTTTTTCTTAAAAGGGGAAAAGATAGATATATTATGAAATGAACCTCAAGTTTTAAAGGTCAAAT
This sequence comes from Nymphaea colorata, assembly GCF_008831285.2. Lineage (NCBI taxonomy): Eukaryota > Viridiplantae > Streptophyta > Magnoliopsida > Nymphaeales > Nymphaeaceae > Nymphaea > Nymphaea colorata. The sequence goes on along the minus strand of NC_045151.1, from coordinate 5,849,635 downwards.
CAAATCTTGGGTAATGACCAAAGCAAAGACAGATCCAACAAGAAGAACAATGTCACAAGGACCCATATAGAGCCCAAACAAAAGGTGACAATGACTCAATGAAAATAATGTTACAAAAATCTCATAATCGACTTGATGCCTAGATCACCAATGCTAGTCCATCGCAAAACTGAGGGAGTGCATCTAAAAGCCATCAGTGAACCAAGGAAAGGACTACCTGCAGATACAGAAGGGAAAAGGGGTCAGATTGCTCTAAGTATGGAGATATTCATTCAACCATAGTTGGGGCATGGTGCGACAATATATATATATATATATATATATATATATATATATATATATATATATATATATATATGAGCTGAAATCTTAAGCCTTACCAAGGCTAAACTTACTACCATAAATATAATAGCACGCATCATTGTGGGTTGCAAAGATATACTAATAGTCAAACCACTACCAAACATGGTCATAGTAACCAGCATCAATAGAAATCCCTGTGGGCACAAACATAGACAGAACAAAACCAATCTTCACCAAGTAAACCACAAAGACCAAGGGTAATCTGCAGCAAAGCCTCTTGAGATATCCTAGATTGTTATTACAGTAGCATGGTCTAACCACCCAACCTTAGCCCAAGTGGTTGACTAGCCCCTCTAGGCACCCTGTTGAGGGACCAAAAGACATTCACTTTCCACAACAGAAACATAATCTTGAGTCATTGTGCCATCCAATACCCTATGGGTAGTCCAGTGCAGATGGAGGAATGGACAGCCATAGTGAGCTCATACCACCCTATAGCCTCCTAGACAAACCAACCAAAGACTCTGCTCGCACTCACATGTGTCATAGTATAAGATATATTCAGTGTTCTTTTGTATATCAACAAATGATTTGCCATATCAAAACATATTTCAATGATTCCTCATGGAACACAACCTTGAGCACAATTCTCAAGATCAACAAGTTCAAATACCAAGAACACATTACCATACATAATTGTGATCACTCTAATCAGACTAGGTTACATTAGGCATTGCTGGTCAGCATATCTTTGGGAAGAACAACTTTCTAATTTAATTTAATTTAATTTATCTCCGTAATACAACATTTTCATGAGCAACATTATTGATTTTCAAGTGTGTCCATAAGATTGTTCATGTGTCCTTGAATATACATAGGTATGAGCATCATTATTTCTGCCCACGTGTATTCAAATAGCTGTCGTAAATACAAATAGATATGAATAATACTATCTCAATTCTATCATGAACATACGGCTGCCAAGTATATATATGTAAGGATAATATTATCTCAACTATAACGTGCACAAATAACTGTCAGGGATATATATGTGTAACAACATGATTATATCATATATATATATATATATATATATATATATATATATATATATATATATATATATATATATATATATATAGTTTATCTCGCCTTTGATATATCCATCTGGTTGTCATATATGTTCAGGTAAAGACAATATTATCTCATCTTTCATACATTTATATGATTCTCATATATATACATATACAGACACTATTACGTTATTACTAATGTATACATATGATTGACATGTATACAAATATATTCAAACAATGTTATCTCATTCTATTTTCCTTAAAGTTAGTAGAATTGTTTCACAAAACTATGCACTACATTAGCTTTAAGATGACTTTGATGCATATAATATCATCCCCTGCTTAACAACAAACTCATGCTTAACTTTACATATTACCAAAAACATATACATATATAGTTTATCTCGTCTTTAATATATCGATCTGGTTGTCATATATGTTCAGGTAAATACAATATTATCTCATCTTTGATACATTTATATGATTGTCATATATATACATATATAGACACTATTACGTTATTACTAATGTATCCATATAATTGACATGTGTACAAATATATTCAAACAATGTTATCAAATTCTATTTTCTTTAAAGTTAATAGAATTGTTTCACAAAATTATGCACTACATTAGTTTTAAGATGACTTTGGTGCATATAATATCACCACCTGCTTAACAACAAACTCATGCTTAACTTTGCATATTACCAAAAACCCACACACACACACACATATATATATATAGTTTATCTCGTCTTTGATATATCCATCTGGTTGTCATATATGTTCATGTAAAGATAATATTATCTCATCTTTCATACATTTATATGATTGTTATATATATATACATATACAGACACTAGTACGTTATTGCTAATGTATCCATATGATTGACATGTATACAAATATATTCAAACAACATTATCTCATTTTATTTTTCTTAAAGTTAATAGAATTGTTTCACAAAATTATGCACTACATTAGTTTTAAGATGACTTTGGTGCATATAATATCATCCCCTGCTTAACAACAAACTCATGCTTAACTTTGCATATTACCAAAAACATATATATATATATATATATATATATAGTTTATCTCGTCTTTAATATATCCATCTGGTTGTCATATATGTTCAAGTAAAGACAATATTATCTCATCTTTGATACATTTATATGATTGTCATATATATACATATACAGACACTATTACGTTATTACTAATGTATCCATACGATTGACATGTATACAAAAATATTCAAACAACGTTATCTCATTCTATTTTCCTTAAAGTTAGTAGAATTGTTTCACAAAATTATGCACTACATTAGTTTTAAGATGACTTTGGTGCATATAATATCATCCGCTGCTTAACAACAAACTCATGCTTAACTTTGCATATTACCAAAAATACACACACACACACACATATATATATGTATGTATGTATTATTTCGCATGTATATACATTTACATTTCTTTATATTCAACTAAATATATCAAATACACATGGACTATATGCTGCACTTAGGTCAAAATATTTGCATACTTGAAAAATATAAGGGCTATTCACTCAATCTACCTATGGATCTATGTACTTCAAGCGCAGTCCACTAACACTCTAGTCGACAATAGTTGCTGCACTAACTTTCTCTTTACATTCTTGCGACATATACATGTGTATGTAATTATGATCAGATCACAACATACTCATTTGAAATTGTATAGATGTTCAAACATGGGTCTGTTTTTGTTTTTAAATGTATACTTGAGAATTTACGAACAGAGGCAATCCTAGTTGATTATGACTGACCAATTTCTTCTCATTCCTTGCATTACACATACATAATCATATACATCTAGATTACCATATAACCATTTTTCACATAACCATATATATACGTTCATGATTGTTACTCAAACTAATGAGCGCACTTACCTGAACAGAGATTACTTGAATATAAATGAGCAACCCACTAGCTTCTTTCTCTAACACTTTGTGGGTTAGATGATAGAAGAACAAGTCATTATCTTCAACATTGACTTCAAGCAGGGACTCAACAAGAAAATGGAAGCTATCTCATTGCCTCCCCATTCTTTTTGCTACAGAAGTTTTTCCCACTATGATAGCAGTAAGTAGGAGGCTAAAGTGTTGCCTTCTCAAGCTTAATAAGCCCTTTCTGATGTTCCCAAAATTTTCATGTGAATTTTATGTTACCTAAAAGAAAAAAGGTGACTTTTTAGCTTCTTTCACCTTCATTTAATATCTCATTTACTCTTTCTAGTGGTCCTAACATTCTACTTAACCACCTCTTTAATTTTAGTTAGAGATTTAATACTTAGTTTGATTGGTCTTAATACTTTATAAAAATAAACAATATATATATATATAGATACATATATGCTTATATTTAATTATGTTATTTTGAAATTATAGGGTTTTACAGCCCCAATGTGCCCCAATGGTATGAAGAGATCTGTCAAGCCTCCCCCTTGCTCTCTACTTGATTAATAGAGTAAAAGTTGAAAAGAAATGAAAAAAATAAAGACCCTCCATCTTCTTTCAAATGGAGGGACTTGGTTTGATGTCCTGTGGGTATAGGTTCACCATTCAGGGACCACACGCACACACAGATGTTATTGCTGGATGCACATGCGTCCAATTGTTATTATGATTTAATCTTTCATTCACAAGATGCAAATAAATTGTTGGTTTGAACTTTTTGGTTCATGTTGAACACATCTGCGGTATGGACCTTTAAATTTTGACATAGCAACTCTCTTGAACACCTTTAAATTGTAACAAAAAAACTCGGACAGTGAGATATAAACGATAATGTCCACTCTCTCTCTCTTGTGTGTGTGTGTGTGTGTGATCAAACAGATTGCATCGCATATTCTAAGAGTTGTTACCGTAGGAATCAAAATTTGCAGCCGACCAAATAAAAGACTATCGTGACCACAAAAGTCACCACTAAAGTTCTTCATAAAAAGTTTGTGAAGTTGTAATATGTGTATATGTATAAATGTTTAATGCTTTTATTTACACAAAGTAAGGATTGGATCAAAAATCCAACGAACAATATAAACCCGATATGTTGTGCCAACAATATAACAAGGAGAGGAAGGATGGGAAATGGCGGGAGACCAATGGGAGCGTGCGGGTCTCAAATTTCGAGGTGAAACGTGCTGATAAATCAATGGACCTGCCTTTCAAGGAGCCAATGGGTCCCACCAAATCTCATCGTGAGGCACACTTGCTTCCACCATGAGAAAATGGAGCTCGCGGTGGACTCTGACACGACCCGATATCCAGCGAAACCCCCCACTTTTTTATGGATTTTCGAAAAAAAAAAAAAAAAGAGAAAATAAGAATAAAATAGAATAAAGGCGAAAATTCCCCTTTCTCGGAAAAGAGGAAAAGTAGAAGGACAAAATTACTGAAAGGGACATCTCTTCTGGGACAAGGACGTCACATAAAACGTCCCTTTCAAGGAAAAGGACAGCTTTGGGCTTTGACTGAAAGGCTAGGGTTTTGACCGAATTAGGCTGCTAGTTCAACCCCTTCCACCGTTCGCTTCACTCACCAACGGAGATGCTCGTCTGGCCCGCTCTTGCTTCAGTTACCATGATAGCCGGTGGCACCGGGCAATTAAGTAACTGATTTGGTATTGGGTTCGGATTTGGATGATAAAGTTTCACTTGTATCTGGTCAATTTCGATACAACCATATCACATATCCTCGTACATTAGAAAGTTTCTTCAAAAACCGAAGAGGTGATTAAACCCGACCCGTGGAGTTGATGGACCCAGAAGTAAATCGATCCAAGTTCCAGAATGCCAGTGTAGGAGAGCAGGCCAAATTGCTTGGAAGCCATTATGAACATGTCAGAACAGGTTGGATCTAGATTGATAGCTCCATTCCTTGCAAAGACGGATCACACGTATCCAAATTTTAGTATTATTGCACGGGTGGAAAACCCAGTCCCTATATTAAGTTGTGGAGCTAATTGTGGTCTTACTGGTATATATCTAGGAGGTTGTTATGGGCTGCACCCAACATCCAAGTCAGAAACTTTTTATAAGGACGGTAGAAATAAAATTTTTAAATTTTGATTAGAACCCAAATATCACTTTTCAAAATTTTTATATAAAACAAGTGGAATTTTTTAAAATTTACATATAATTTTTTCTTTAAAAAAAAATTGAGGTAAGGTCACCGCCCATGCGAGCCCTACCTTGGCTCCACCATTGTATCCAGATTGTGTCCATCATGAGCCAAATGCAAATTCCTTTAACATATATAATTTCTTGCCGCACACATCTCTTTGCATTTTCTAGTGAGGATAACTTCATGAATTTTAAACATGAGATTGCAAGAAGATTAAACGTCGCTTAGTGATTGACACCCTAGAGCCCCCCCTTTTTTTTTTATCAAATTGCCATATTGAGCAACACTTTCCAGTGCGTTTAAAGAAACTATGAAGATCTTACGCATGGAAACTTTTTTTTTTTTTTCATTTTCGTGCACGCGCTAAAATTTCACGACTGAGTTGCAAAAATTTTGTAGATTTAGATTCAACATGATAACGTAACCCCTTGAAACGAGCAAACGCAAAAGCCCCGATTATCTTCATCATAGCCAACTTCATTGGTCATATTGTTATGGTAAAGTTTAAAGAAAACACCTACTTTATAAAACGGACAATGTTTAAAACTAATATGGAGGAAGATTAATTATTAAGTACGCCAACTTGAGTTTCTTACACAACTTTTGATCTACAATTACATGTATACCAAATCAAAACTGCTTGAGGGGCAGTCGCAGTTGGGCCCTCCTCTGAGTAACTATAGCCTAAGCAAAATCTAGCCAATCTTTGGGATGAAGTGGCCACAAGCATGGGTGGAGATAAGAATTTTTTATCGTAGGGACTAAATTGTAGTTCAAAATTTTAACAGAATCCAAAATAAAAAAATTCATATTTTATATATATATTAAACTAAATTTTTTTAGGTTTACATATAAATTTTAAAAGTTTTTAGAATCTGAAGAATAGCCAACCACAAGTTTACAAGGGATTAGGCGACCGACTTACAAATACCTCAATCGTAGGATGTTTTTCGCGTGCATTAATTGGGAGGACAAGTTTGGTCGTCTGCTAAATTTGACGCCCGAGGTGTGCATACTCCTCATCACAGACGCAAAAAGAAAAGGAGCATTTCAAATTTATACATCATTTATACTTTTCCTATAAATATAGCGAAGTTATCCAGCAAGGTCCTAACATGTCTCCGTCATCCAGTGGACTAAGGTACAAATTAATTTTTAAAGAAAAACATGCTTCGGATAACATACCTCATGCCCTTGTTACATGTGGAAATTAAAAATGACTCAAGAGAGCCGAGCCAAGAGCCTATGGTCGAGCCCAGTAGCTAGCTGGCTCTTTAAGCCAGCATCAGTCCACGCTTACTTGGGCCATGCAGTCGTGCCTCGTGTGCGTTTCTCCTTTTCATTTTAATTTCCGACACTCAAGTTATAAAAACTAATCAAACTACAGAAATCAATGGGACTCCAAGATCCAGAACTTGGAAATTCGCTTTCTTTCGATGCGTAAATAAAAGGTAAGAAAGATGGGAACATCAAAAACTTAACAGATCTTAAAATTTTACAAATTATATGCGAGATCTTATATGGGCTTCTATAGCTAGTAAAAAAGAAGAGACCTGAAAATCTGCTTGTAGGTTCTCGTACCGTTCAGATTTCGAATAAACAGAAGACAAGAAATCAAGTTTTTTGAAATGGAATTGCACCAACATATGCACCATGCACGCAAGCCTGGGTGGGATGGATGATGGAGGGTGCAATTCGGTCATTTGGGCAGAAAAGAAAAAGGAGGAGATGCATCTTGTGGCAGGATTTTTATGCAAGTGTGTTTTGATGCTCCCAGTCTCTCGTACTGAGAGAGTTGAGGGGGGGGTGGTGAAAGGGAGGGGGAGTAGGGGGCAATTATGGCTCGTGGTGTTGGGGAGGTGCCCTAGAGTTTAGGGTTTGACACCTTAAAAAGGCAAATGATGGAGGTGGGGAACCCTAGTTTTGCTTATTTTGAGACGGGGTTATCTTGTTATTTTCCATTTATATGTAGTAGACATGACTGACAGCAGAGAGAGAAAGAATAGAGAGAGAGAGTGCGAGAGTAGGGAGCATATGCAGAATCCAAAATCCCTCCAAGCACTCCAGACAAATCTACATCAGAAGAGTAAAGCAGGCTGCTTTAGAGCAAGTTAAAGCGATACCAAACAAAGGCAAAATGGAGGGAGCCATCTGCCATCTCTCACTCTCTTTCTATATTTTATAATTTGATTCTTACTCTTCTGTCTGTGACCTCAAACGGGCTGAGAGAGAAAAGAAAGGAGCTCCTTTGTAGTATAAAATGACTTTTTTTCTGTACCAAATACCATTTATATCATTTTAAAAATATGGTTGTTGCCTACCCGTTATCACTTTCTCTCTCTCCCCACCTTTTCATAATATTATTTTATTTGGTTTTTATTCTTTAGTGACTTTTGAAGGATGTTGGTCTGTGGTTTTCTTTTTTTATTAAACAACGCCTTACCGACTCAATAAATCCGCGACCAGCCCTTCACCTTTCTCGCAATCTCCCCTTCGCTTCGCTTTCCCCCTCTTCGCTACCGCACCCACACCTTCCGCCTCCCCTCTCTATCTCTCTTATCTCTCTCTCTCACACATGAGAGATGAGAGCAACGAGAGAAAGAAGTCGGTCTGATCATCCGGGTTGAAAGCGGATAATGCTAAACGATCAGAGGAGGACAAATGCCTGGTGCTGTGCTAGCAGCAGAAGATGAGTGAATGCGAAGGAAGAGCCGGGAGAAGGGGAAGGCTAAGGTGAAGGTGAAAGGAAAAGAGTAGTAGAGGGTCGTGGTTAGTTAATGTTGTGCCTGGCTCCCTGTATGCCACTCGTGGTAGAGTCCTATCCTTGCTGATCGGCTCCTGTGAGTGGCGTGCGAGGAGCCATGCATACTCTCTCTCTCTCTCTCTCTCCCGCCCTCTCTTCAGTGTTTTTTTCAACGGTCTCCCTTTAGCATCATTTATTTCATGTAGGAGTCGCAGTTGATAACGTAGATGATGCTTCCTTTGCTAAAAATTATTGTTTTGCTCTTTCACCAGCTTGGATTTTGAGTGTCGCTGATTTATTTGGAAGAAAACCTCTTGAAGTATAGTCCACACACGCTAAATCAGGTTAAATCCTTTCTTTCTTATACTGCAAAAGTGTTTAGGGCTTCCAACCCAGAATACTACTTGGCTAACAACTAGTTATCACAAAACTTCCGGTTGCTAAAGTGTAATGGCAGAGATGCTGTGTAAAGAAGTTTGGATGGTTAACCACAATCCCAACGAATGTTTTTTTAAGTAAATCTTTGTGAAGACAATGGCTCCAGCCTCCCTATTTTGTAGATCAGATACCAACTACTACTTCAGAAATTCGATTATGAAAAAGATTCTTTTTTTTTTCCTCTAAAGGAATTTAAACCACTGTGAAACATTTCTCTCTTCCATGCTTCTTCCAGAACAATACTAATGGTCCCTTGTGATTAACTTATTAGTAAACTCTCTCTCTTTCTTTCTCGGTGTTCCGCCGGTGCTTGTAGAAAAGCCGGCCGCGTGTGCAAAAAATGTATGGGAAACAAATTAACCAAGAAGAAAGTGAAGGTTTTCTCTTGCCCCGACTAAGCAAACGAACATGGCGCACTCTATATATGTGGTGTATCGCCCCCATAACTGAATGGTTTCCATTTCTTGATTCTGTAGTCTTTGATCTCTGATGTTTCTCTTCTCTAGGCTGTTTTTGATGTTCCAAATCGTTACATTTGTGTTGTATATGTTCTCCACATCCTTGAGGGATAAGATGTTCTACATCCTCTTCGCATATTGAGTGCCAAGTTTCGAACCCTCTGAGGATAACTTTCCTTCCATGAGATGATATGAACCTTAGCCAGAGATGGCAAAACCAGCTCTGTTCTTGGAGTTTGTAGGCGGTCTGCCTGAGAGGAAGAATGACCTATATCTCTTTGTTTTGTTTGTGCTTGATACTGTCGGCCTCGCGTGATGCTATATTCCTTCAACCTGTTACTTGCATATATAGGACACGGATGTTATGCTTGTCGCTGGCTGTATTAGAAACCCCATCATTTTATTTCTTTCTTCAAATCAATTCATGAATCTAGAAGCCTAGATAAGACGTATGGTTGAGTTAGACTTATGGCTGAAATCAAGTCTATCCATGCCCCCAGTATCGACATGGCTGGCATACTTGGATCTCCAAAGATCTGAGCCAACGGTATTGCCATTAGGTAATTCACAGGTACTTAATAGTTAAAACCATTCTGCGTTTAGCTGAACCCTGTAAAGTTTAATCTTCTGTTGGCATTAGGTAGGTAATCTCCGTCCTCCATGTGCACAAAATAAATGCCTGTGTATGTTTAAGCATCACCAGCGTGGTGGTCATTTATATCTTTTTTGTTCAAGGTTGATCTCTCTCTCTCTCTCTCTCTCTCTCTCTCTCCAGATACACCTGGGCATATCCACTGCGGACAAAATAGTCTGGATTTATAACTAGCTGCTTGCTGAGGAGTAATCTTAAAGACACAAGCACTCTTGAAGAATTTAGGAGCATGAAAGCATGTTGAAGATGCATAAATGGATGACTCGCTCGAACGGTTGCTGGCTGAAATGAACAGATTTGGCTCCGTCAAACATGGTCCAACTGCAATGTGCAGATTGGTTCAACAACATTTCTTAATGCAGCAAAACAGTGAGATGTAGCGAGAGAGAGAGAGAGAGAGAGAGAGAGAGAGAGAGAGAGAGAAAGATATTCATGCTTGAGATTCGGATCATATTGTCTTCAGGAGAGCGCCCATTATAAATACCACAAACGATCCCCCACGAAACTCAGATTCGTTTTAGGTAATTATGTCAAGTGGTGATTCATTTATTATTGTTATTTCTTTCCCGGGAGGAGGGAAGGTGATGGGCCGGGAAATCACGAAATTGAACCATTAAGATTTCTGCTTTTCAGATTGTAAATGATGACCAGAAAATTAGGAAACCTTATTCTTGTTTATTGTTCCGAGGTCGTGCTCAGTTGCTGAAGATGCCATCTTGATCTCATCAAACAAGCAGGAACTTAGAAATTTCAGATCCACCGTCTCTGTGTTCTGCGTACTTCAGCGCCCACTATTTATGAAATGTGATAACATTTTAGAGCTGTTCTGCACCATGACCAACGATGATAAAAGAGTCTTGCCACACTTGCTAGTGAAGATGTTCTTATCCAAAAGCTTTAAAATAATGGCTTCTCGATTATCTTTCCAAGTTATGGAGGTCTCTGCTATTTAATATCTGTTTTGACGACTGTGGTTTGGGATTACATGTCATGCAACTTTCAATCTTACACAAGGTTGAGTTTGCCACTAGCATACTTGTTCACGTGCAGCTCTCTCTCTCCGTATGTAAATGCATGTAGGCATAAAATTCTGCAACTGACATTCACATGAACCCTAATTTACTGATGCCGCACTTATGCATAAAATTTCGGATCTCGCACTCATGTAAACGATCTTGTATGTATATTACACATGCACCACTGCAGATCTCCCTCTTCCTGTTTCCGAAAGCAATATATATAGAGGAGGGACACATTTGTAAGACATGTTGACAGGCTATGTTTTGATGAAGTAGAATACGGAGTCACGGGTGAGAAGGGCCTGCTCAAGAAATAGACTAGGCGTCATAACGAATGCACGTTCTCTCTCTCTCTCTCTCTCTCTCTCTTGGAGTGGTCCTTCCCTTGTTCATGCAATAGATTTTTCATGAGAATAGCGTGCATCGGGTCGAGGCCGGTGATGGGCTGTTGGGTTGGTCAACACCTACCCATATAACTTAACCCCTGATGGCGATGGCATATATATATATATATATATATATATAGACGACGGCAGCAATTCCCCCTCCATCGATAGTCTATTGTCTGCCACCTTTGAGAACTTCGTACGACGTTCCCTACGTTTACCACAAACCACCTGATAACGAGAGGTCGGACAACCGCCATCCTTCGTCTTGACCACCATTAAATATATAATTTTAGATGATTATATATACATATATAAAAATATATACATATATATATCTGAAATCTTTTATTCTGTGTGTGCAAGACATCTTTTGCCAGTAATCTAATATATATATATATATAATCGACTGGTCGTGAGCCGTAAGCCGTTCGTTCACCTCTGCTCGGGCACCCCAGATTAACCCAAAATTTGAAGAGAAACCGCTATGGGGTCTCTCACTCCCCCCTCATTGCCCCCGGTTCACTCTCTCGCCTCCCTCCCGCTTACCCTTCCGCCTGCACACCATCGACCATGCAGGTCAACCAAGGGCGTCACCGGCTGCATCTACCCACATCTCCAGCACCAGGAAACCCAGGCATGCCGTCGACCCTATTTCATTCACTTCAGCAATGGCAGCCATTCATACTCGATTTCACCTCTCCACCATCAGTGCCACCAGTCACCATCTCCATCATCAGCGTCCACCACGGCTGCTCATCGAACGGCCCCAAAGAAGGTCCATGCTTCAGTTTGAAAATATTTCACTTCACTCACTTTTCCACTTTGCATGTCATTTTTTACGCGTCTGATAGTTTTTTATGCATGTTCTTTCTAGTCATTTATACAGCTTATTAATGGCCAAGCAGATGCGCATTCCTTTAATTTTGTGATATTTTGGTTCATGCACTTCGTTGTTTTTTTGAGTTAGTATGGATTTTTTATTGCAACTATACAAGCGTGTTGCTTTTCAAGTTTTCTGATATGTAAGTATGTACCCTCTAGTCCTTTCATCATTTACCGTTCCTTATGAGCAGTAATCAAGGTTTTACCATTCATTTTCTTGTGCCATTGGTGATATATTCCCCCTTTTTTTTCTTTGCTTGTCTAACTAACTCACTCAAAGGTTATTTCCCACATTGATAGAAACATCTTGTGCTGTGTAGGTAGACGGCTGTAAGCAGCTTGTTGTTCAATGTGAAAAATCAAAAACCGCTTCATGGTCTCTCAAGTGCTGTGCCGGTGATCAAATCCACGCGTCGTAGTAACCCATGTTCTTGGTTTCCATCCTTGATTCTCCCTGCCTCGGTTCTTGAAAAGCTTGAACATATCATGCGAACCTTCCTATGGCAAGGCACTAGCGACACTCATCCAATTCATCTTCGCAGCTTTTCCTCAGGTTTGTCAGCCAAAAGAAGAAGGCGGGTTTGGGATTCGATGACTCCCTGATAGGAATTTTGCACTGATGGCTAAGAGAGCATGGATTATAACCTTTTTGGTATGGTTAGTATTGACTTTTTCATAACGAGTCTTAACCTTTCCAGAAGTTTGGTATGGTTAATGACATATAATTGTTGGTCAAGTGAATACTAATGACATACAAGTTTGGTATTAATGACATACAATTGTTTGGTCAAGTGAATACTAATGACATACAATTGTTGGTCAGGTGAATAATAATGACATACAATTGCAATTCTTATTACAAGACTAGCTAGTCAGTTTCATAATGACATGCGGTGCGGTGTCTTTGTTCTTGTTCAAAGGTTTGTGACATCACTAGAAGAATTGTAGCTTACTCTAACTCATTGAGAGCATGTGTTACAATTGGTAAGACATTTCACTAACGCAATTTTCAATTGGGTGTTTGATTATGGACCGTCTCTAACACAGCATTCACTTGCGTTAGAGACTAGCCACCTAGACCCTCCTATTAGCAACATCGTATCCTCCCTGCTTTAGTAGATAATCCATATTTACAAAGGCAATCTGGCCCTCCGTTTGTAAAAGTATTCGACAACGCAAGCTCATGCATTTGCAATAGTCCACTACCCTTACAAATGCAGGGTGAAGTTGCATTTGTAAAACGTTTCCAAACCTTCTAAGTGCTTGTCCCCCTTTTACAAATGGAAGGCTTCTCTGCGTCAGAAAGAACCCTACCCACGAAAATCCCCTTCTTCCCGCCATATGGCCCGGCCCGGGTGAGCGCAGAAAAAAAAAATTATATTGAAAAATCAAATTTTTTTAGTTTGCCCGACCGGTTGCTCCTCTTGGCCTGACCCGCAGACCGTTTGGCCAGCTCCTGAAAAAAAATCCTGGCTCTGCCCTTGCCCTCTGCCATGAAGCTCCTCTCCTCGCTGCTGCTGAAAAGATCCTCGCTGCTCTGCTGCATTCATCGCCCATCTCTCTCTCCACACGTGTCATTGCTTGCATCCACTTGTCTCTCTCCACACTGCCGATCGTCTTCTCTGTCTCTCTCTCCACGCTGTTGCATTCATCTTAGTCTCGTGTTTCATCCACGCTAGTCACTCCACTATACATTCTTCTTTTGTCTCCTGCTTTCTCCTTGTGTGTCAAGTATTTTGACTGTTTCAGACCTTATATTGGTTAGTAGTCCCACTAACAACTGTTACGTAAGTTTTAGGTTCTTTTGAAGAGAGAAAACGTGTGGGTGATTAGGGTTATTTCCTTGTTGTTTATCATATTTTGTTATTTTTATTACAAATTGCTGATTGAATTATCGATTGAAGATCGTTGATTGGTATTTGAAGGAGATTATCCTCCCTATCGCTGCATCAATAATTCATTAAATCATGAATCCTTACCAAAACCACTAGCGCATACTTGTCCTACCTGGTTCTTTCCACATGAATATTTTATACTCAAGCTTTTGACTGAACCCCAAACCCCCCCCCCCCCCCCCACACACACACACACACACACACATATATATATACATAATGATCCTAAATACTTGAAAAATGTGAAAGTTTCCAATAAATGTTGGAGAGGTCAGCAAGCTGCATCCATCTTTGTGATTGTGGTGCCGCCCTGCGACCCAGCTCACCATCACGTTGTTGGCCTTAATCGATTGGCCATTGGTGGTAGACAGATTTTAAGGGACTCCTCTTGAGGATTCTAAGGAAAATGATGACTCAAGTGTTCGTTCCGTTAGAATAATTTCCATAGTAGTTCAGTAACCAAATTTCTATAGTGGTTCTTCCTTTCATTATTGTATTATCTCAAAAGTTGAGCAGCAAGCCAAAAAATAATTAAAAACACACCTAACACAGCAATTACTAATGAATGCCACCAATATGTTTTAGATGTTAGAGTGGACCACTTAGTTGGTGTACTGGAACAAGCTTTGGCTTTCATACAGGCAGTTGAGGTTTGATTCTCATGCACATTGCCTCTTGCAAAAGCCAAAGCTGAATGTAGCTCATCACGTCAAGGAGGACTTTTAGCATTTTTTAATCCTATCCTCCAATCATTCCTATAACTGATATTTTTTACAATGAGGCTTCTGAAGTTAAATGTATTTCATCAAAGGGTTCAAAAACATGGCCTGCCCAACTTTTTATGTTTCATGACTTCCAACACAGGAACATAAGTTCCTTCTCCTTTTTCTGTTTCCACTTAGTTACAGATACCATTGTTAAGCAATTTAGCAACCATAACATGGGCATTATCACAGATAACTTGGCCGGAGAGGGGTTGTAATTTTTCTACTTCTAGGGGTATAATGACAGATCGAGAAGCGAATGCTCAGGTTAAGTATTGCTTTGTAACAACTATCAGATAACTTACTGAAAAGTTGAGATGGTTCTCTCCTTGTGGGGTCATGTGAACAAGGCTATAAAAGGAGTATTTAATGTGGGGACAATTCTATTCTTATTTATGGAAGACAGCAAATAGCTCAGTTATGCTATTTCACTTTTTCTGTTAATAGTGCAAGTAAAACCATTCTTGAGGCAAGAGAGCACTTGATTGAACTGGATTGCCTCTTAAACCTTTTTTTTTTAATTTTAGTTGGGGAAAGCCATCCCTGGTCAACAGAATATTAACAGCCCAGTGTTTGAAATCTCCAAGGCCATTCTCTTGACTCCAGGGTCCAAACATGCATGCATCCTTCTAGTGCCTAGCACAGTAGGTGATATACATTTTGGGGAGCCATAGGGTTTTTTTTTTTAAAGGCGACAAAATATATTTTTCAAAATGTTTATCGAGGCTGAAATATAATTTAAAATTTAAAATTCTTAATGTTAAATGAAATGGCTTCTGTCTTGGGTTTGACTTTTCCAGCTTTGGTTATACTTTGTGCAGCTTACCAGAATAAATTAAATAAACTGTCAACTAAAGCTGGATACTGTCCAGCAAAAAAAGATTAAACATGCCATATGAGTAATGTGTCTGTGCTACCATTGACAATTCATTTGTGGGGAAGGAAGGCTTCAATTTCTGTGCATTTTTGTAACAATTCATTACTAGTCTTAGCTTGATTAAATGCACGATCAAACACATCATGAGAACAATTAAATAAGATAAATTATGTGCCTTTACTTTTGCTGAGATTGGCGATGGGGAGGATTTAAATATTTTTTCTTCATGTTTTCGTTTAAGTACTTAAGAATCTAAATGGTTTGAGTTCAAATCTTCCAAATGCATTGAAAAGAAAATTGGATGAGTGTGATTTTCTACTACTTTGGAAGCTCAATCTTTAAAACAATTTTCTACTTTTTTGTCTTATTAGGATAGAAATAAACTTGGGTAACCTATTTTTTATAAAATTCGTATAAAATTTAGTAAATATATTACTAAACTATGCTGTTTAGTTTTATCAGTTGAAGCACCTATTAAAACAAGGTGATTCTTGAAGATGGAAGATTGAAGTTGAATACATAAAGACAGGTGGACTTTTACCTTATCTAATTGTACTTTATAACTTTTTAATTGAAATTGTTATAAACACTTCTTTTCCCTCTAAAAGGAGCATGGAATATGTGAGAAGTGTTGGAGACTTGATCAACTTTGCCACGACAAATAGTATAGCAGTTGATGGGAAAATTAGGTGTCCATATAAAAAGTGCAACAACTACCTATTTCAATTGATAAAAGATGTTGGAAATCATGTAATATGTTTTGGTTTTTTCCAAACTTATACACGTTGGCATTACCATGATGAGTTAGTATTACCAGCCAAAGTGATCATGATGAAACCAATGTTGTAAAAGGCATATCGTAATGTGTATCGGTCGGGCCGACCTATATACTGTATCGTAACATATTGTAAACGGAGTGTAACGTATCGTAAATTAATAATAAAAAAATATTACAAAATTAGAAAGAATAGACAAAGATCGGTAAAATCAGGAAAAACAAAAAATAAATTGAAAAAAAAAATGTTCTATATAAAGAAAACTCATCACATCATTCATATGCCAAAATATATTAACAACACATTTAGAAATGACAAATAAGAAATTCATAACAACATAATAAACATCCATCACAACTTTAAAGTTTAAACTTTAGAATGTTTTAGATTACATTACCAGTTTACAACAAATAATGTATTATGATTATCATCAATCAAGGTCCCATCATACCCATGGGCCAGGAGTAAACCTTCTTATCGACAAGCGGGTTCTTCTCTAAATAGACGATTTATTCACATAAATGGACAATTTTTGTAGAAAAACTAGTAAAACTTTCCCCTCTCACAATTTTTAGACATGTTTAGAATGAGGGAGAGAGAGGTTCTTTTGTAAAAACCCACAAAAAATCATTTTATCCATGTGTCATATGATACAGGAGGTGTATCAGGTGTATCGTACGATACAACCCCCATATCACAAGATGCAACCAATACACCTGCGATACACAAGCGTATTATGTATTGTACGCGTATCGTATAGGTTTAGAAAAAACCTATACGATACGTATCGCATGATAGAGGCCCATATCCTGCAATACAGATAACACTAGATGAAACTGTAGAAAATGATCAAGATAACATGAATGATTTGATAAGAGATGCATTTGGAATACAACTAGAAGATGAGGATAACATAGATGTGGATGATGAAGAAATGCATGATGACATGAAAGATCAAGGTGTACAAAATCAAGAATATGCAAATTTGCTAAACAATGCTGAAGAAGAATTATATACCGAATGTGAAAAATTCTCTAAGTTGTACTTCATAATTTGGTTATTTCACATAAAGTCCATATGAATAGAGTAATAGATCATTTGATATGTTATTGGAGTTACTGCATTGCAAAAAACATTTCCTATAGGTGTGCAAATACCGAAATCATTTTATGCAACAAAAGAAATTGTTCGAGCATTGGTATGACTTGTGAAAAAATAGATGCATGTCCTCAAAATTGTATATTGTTTTGGAAAGACTCCAGTGATAAAGATCGATGTGATGTTTGAGGTGCTTATAGATGGAGAGAAGATGTCTAACAAGAAATCAAAGCAAAACTAGAAAAATTTATGCCAATACTTTGCATCATTTTTCATTAATACTAAGGCTTTAGAAAATGTATTTTTCTTCAAAAATTGCTTTAGAAATTAGATGGCATGATGAAGGACAAATTAAAGATGGTTTACTAAGACACTTTGCTGATTCGTGAGCACAGAAAATTTTTTGATGAATTGCATCCATTTTTTGCATTAGATAGTCGTAATGCCAAACATGGTTTGGCCAGCTATGGTTTTGACTCCTTTCGTACTTTGAGTACATCATATAGTATCTGGCTAGCCATCACTATCATATATAATCTACCACCATGGATGTGCATGAAATAACTTTACATGAATTTGTGTTTGCATTATTAGCCAAATTCTCCAGGAGAAAAGATTGATGTTTATTTACAACCGCTAATTGATGAATTAAAAGTGTTGTGGGAATTTGGTGCAGATAGTTATGATGCAAACAAAAAACAATATTTTCAGATGCATACAACTTTATTATGGACCATAAATGATTTTCCAGCTTATACAGATTTATCAGGATGAAGTAGGAAAGGAAAATTGGCATGCTCCATATGCCAAAAGGATATATATTCTTATCGTTTAAGAAATAGTTATAAAGAATGTTATATGGGTCATCAAAGATTTTTACCTATATATCATGCATATATATTGGACAAACATTCATTTGATGAGATAGAAGAACTAAGAAGCACTCTCACATGTCTTCCTAAAATGGATGTATTACAAGAAGTGGAACATGAACCATTGTCAAAGAATTGGAGAAGGGAAAGTATATTTTTCACTGTCATTTTAAAAGGATAGCTTATTACGTCACAATATGGATGTGATGCATATCGGAAAAATATTTTGACAATATAGTTGGTTTATTGTTAAATTTGATAGGAAAAATAAAAGATCATTACAATTTTCATTCAGACTTACAAGAGATGAATATAAGACATGAACTTCATCTACGAACACATAACAGAACTGGTAAAATATTACTGCCAGTAGCATGTTTCACTATGAACAAAAAGGAGAAAACATATTTTTTAGTGTGTTGAAAAATTTGAAGGTTCCAGATGGTTAGGCTTCAAATATTTCACGATGCGTGCATTGAAAAGACAAAATCTGAGGGTTAAAAAGTGATGACTACCATATGTAGATTCATCAATTCCGTTCATTAGCCTTATGAAGATTTTTACCTAAAAAGATAAGCACAATATTGGTTGAGTCGTGCATTTTTTTAAAGGAATTATGCACAAAAGTTGGAAAAGGAAATGATTTGAAGCAGTTAGAGGAGCAAATTATATTGATGTTATGTCATATGAAAAGATATTTCCACCTACATTCATTGATGTCATGACTCATTTGCCTATCCACTTAGCTAGTGAAGTCTTATTGGGTGGTCCTATACAATACCGTTGGATGTATCCTATCAAAAGGTAAGTGCATATATTATTGTAAGATGTTTTTATGTACTTGTTTTTTTTTAACTATTTTAAGTAACTTGTAAATGATTTTTTATTCAAGGTACTTGCTCAAGTGCGTAATAGAAGTCAATCAGAAGGATCAATTGTAGAAGGGTATTTGGCTGATGAAAGTTTGATATTTTGTTCAAGGTATTTATGCAGTGTAGAAACACACTTTAATAGACTATAAAGAAATGATGAAGAAATAGAATCAACACAGTGTTGTACATTATTAAGGAAAGGACGGTTTTTTGAGAGCATATGTATTGTTTACTACAGACAATTTCATGCTTCAACAAGTGCGCACTTACATATTGTTTAATCATCCTTTAGTGGCGCCTTACCTTCAGTAAGTCACTAACTTAACCTTTTTTTATTTTGAGATGATCATAAAATTCTTACTGTACTAATAAGATGGTTTTTCATTAGGCAACATCTAGACTTGTCGAGAAGACAATATTGTAGAAAGTATCATGAAATTGAACACTTACATAAGGTCAAATTTCCTGAATGGTTTCAACACCATGTAAGCTATATTTTGGTATTATTTCATCTATTTTTGTTTCTAATATTTATTTTTTAAGTACATCATATAACTGGTCATTATTTCTATAGATTCATCAGTTACGTCAGAAAAGTACTCGCAAACAAGTGGATGATGGACTTATATGGCTTCCACAATATCCTCATAATGTAGTGAAGAAATATAATGGCTTTGTGATTAATGGATTTTGAGTTCATAGACTTGAAAGAGAAGGAAAAGAGGAAAACTCAAAACAACAGTGTTGTTGTAATTACTCAAACTTCAAGTTTCTCATAGAAATCCAATTATTGGTGAGGCTACCTTTTATGGAGTTATTTTAGAGATCTTTGAGGTTGAGTATGGAGATATAAAGTTTGTTTTATTTAAATGTAAATGGTTTAATGTTTTGAGTTCACATGCTAAAGGAATGACCAAAGATGAGTTTGGCTTTGTACTTGTAAATTCAAAATATACATTCAAAGATGAGTATGGAACAGGTTTTCTACGTTGAAGATCCTATTTGACACAATTTGACAAGTTGTTGTTAAAGTAAGACCTCGTGTCATAGACTGACTTTTCAAGCCTATTTGGCCCGTGTGGCGCAAAGGGTTTCCACAAGCCCTCAGCCAGCCTAACTCAATCTTAAGGTAGCAAAAGCATTCTTTAATCTTTCAAATCATAGACTAGACGATGAGTGCTAGGCACTCAGTAAACCATAACATAGATTATTCCATAGTAGGGAATCAGTAGTTGTGGCCATCAGGTCATGTCAAAATACTCATTCTTCCAAGTGCCTACTCGGCGACGAGCTTTCACTTGCTCGCCCCTGTGGCACTATATGCAGTTGTGGACGCATCCTATGTGTCTACTTGAGGAATTAAGCCCTAACCCACATGCACAGCCTAACGCTACGCATGGGAAACTTACCAACCCAACTGGATCTTCTGAAGGGACCGACAACCATGCTACATTGATACATTTCTCCCTTGTACTACTGCACTACACATTCAATTGCATTGTTTTCTGCTTGACTCAGCGTCTGATTGGATCTCACTTGCTTTCGGAGCAATGCTAAAGCTAGCCGCGCAACATCCCATATTGTTGGCTTAGCTGACCCAGGCATAATTGGTCTGCAACATTCTCCCTTCATCAAATCATCGATATCCTCGTCGACTTGCTCCTTGTGTGGGAAAAATCTATGGCCATCCCTTTATTGCTTTTAATTGTGCCAACATCCGTGTGATTGACGCACCCGTCATGTCTCATCTACCTGCCTCATCGGATGTATTACCTCAAGTCCAACTTTGGGTCTTCTTTTTCTATCGCTTTTAGCACTTTTCCTTAGTAAAGTCTGGAACATAGTTGACAACCACTAAGTATCAAATTTTCAAGATGTGTTGCCAACTAGTACTCAACTTTGAGTATTGTGACATGCTCGCTTCTTCGAGCCATGTCAACACTAAGGGCCCATGCCCTCTTGGATAATCCATTTGCACATTGGACTTCTCACTCTATCTGCCTCAGCAAGCTGCACATCCATAGCCTTTTGCTCCTGACACCCAGATACCATCTTTGGAACGTGGGATCTCCATCTAGCCAATACCATCGGGGTCACTTGAACCAGTGTCCGACGAACATACCCAAACCGTAGGGCACATCACAACAAGCCTATGTGTCTACCTAGGGAATTAAGCTCTAACCCATGTGCAGCCTAACGCTACACAAGGAAACATTCCAACGAAACTACATCTTTCAAAGGGACTGACAGCTATGCTGCACTAAAATGCTTCGTCCTTGCATCACCGTACTACACATTCCAAGTGCATTGCTTTTTGCTTGACTCAACGTCCGATTGTGATCCCACTTGCTTTCTGAGCAATGCCGATGCTGGCCATGCAACATCCCATACTGTTTGCTTGGCCGAGCCAGGCATAGTCGGTCTGCAACACGTCAAGAGTTATTTCGCATGCAAAGGCAAGAAACCAAGGGCGGTGCTGGAATTTTTCATGAGTGGGGCCGAATTAAAGTTTCTAAATTTTGACACAGGCTGAAATATCATTTATCAAAATTTTAATATAGGACAAGCAAAATTTTTTAAAATTTACATGTAATTTTTTTTTTCAATTTGAAGTGGGGCGAGTGCTCATGCCCCCCCTTCCATCTGCCATGACAAGAAACTATGTCAAATGAAATGATTGACGAGACAAATAACAACTTCTTGAATCTTATAACATTAAAATATCACAACCAGTTGACGATATTTCTTGGTTTAGAATAAATGTACCTATCATGTGTATTAACAAAATATAAATTGTTGTTGCATCCACGATATTTCTTGGATTCCAAAATGTTGATAATGACTTGCCTTCCGTATATATTATTATTATTAGTAGGGAGTCTCTCTCTCTCTCTCTCTCACACACACACACACACACATTTATAGTTTACATGTAGCCATTTGAGTATTTGTTGACATTTTCCGTGATTTGTTTCACTCATAATGATATTTTGTGCATTGAATCACTTTAAACATTTTGTTCTAGAATTTTCATATTGATTGTATTTTAGTTGATTGACTTGGATGAACTTGTACCAACAAACCATTTTAGGGCCTTGCTTGCATGTGTCTGGTTTTTGGATTTGACTGTTTAGATGTTAAATGTGTCCATGGATTGATCTGGAAAACCAAACTTGATCATACTAGCTTATCATATCTAAATGGAACTTTATTGTATTTTGTAGGTTCTTCTATTCAAAACATTAGTACATAACATTAGTTATGTAGAATAGTTGTTCAAAAGATGAAAATTTTAATTACTATATGTCATTTCTTTAATTCATGTATGATGGAGCTGCTTCCTATCCATTTTCTCTTATTAAGCATCTTGGAAGTCAAGGACTGAAAGGACATTTCAGTGACCAGATAAATCTTCTTACAAACTTGTGAACCTATAAGTATAATGTAGCTTTAAATTTCATGGGGTTTGCCATGCTGTCCTTTTATAAATTGGCTTAGAATCTTCATGAATCATCTGAAAAGTAAAAACCTGCTTTGTCTTGTTCAATGCTGTGCAGGGACTTGTCAGGTAATCAGTTAAAAGGAGCTATCCCTGAGAGTTTAGGTTCTTCAAACCTATAAGTTGTGTAAGTATCTAAGGTTTTTTTCATGGAGCAATTTTTCTATTGCTTTGTGTCTTTACAAACTCTTCATCGTACATTTTTCTTTGCTGCATACATATGAATATGCATCTTCTGTTATTGACACCAGATATGTGTGTTTTCTTGTTATGCTTATGCATTGGACAATTGACATGGCTATTCTTTCCTAACAGTGTTAGGAGTTCCACATTAAGACTTCAAGTTTACCTGTGTACTTATAGTTAGTACTTAAATTTAGCTTGTTGAACAGAACAAAATGGATTTCCTTTATCTACAGTGTCTGTGTTTTGTGTACTCAATGCAGATTCAAACATTATTTGAAAAAGGTAAGAGGAGAATACATTTGGAAAATAGTGTGTTGAGGCAAGTTTACCATTCCTTCTAGCTGTGCATCTTTGTCTTTGGATACCAGACAACATCATTGTTGGTTATTCTCCAAGATCTGAGCAGTTTTGAGGTAGGCTTTGTTGTGCATCATTTGTAGGATTAATAGGAAACAAGCTTATGAAAAATTTACCTATTTTTGAAAAAAAAATCTGAGCATTTTGGTTAGCATGAATTTTTTGAAGTGTTCTTAGACTCAATAGGCATTGTTGCTATTTTTGATGCTGAGCAGGCAAAACATCAATGCATGTAGAACACAAGTTAATGCTGGAGGTTGTGTACATTCTTCTTATGTCTTTAAGGGAAGTGATGCAAGTTAAGTTGTTTTTGCAAAATTATATCTTCCTAGTCATAATTTTTCTGCTTCACTTCTTATCCACTTCATTTTAGAAAAACAGTAAGATGGTAACAAAAAAATGATGATACATCGATATTTTTGCACATGGCTTTAAAATTGTTGTGATGATTGTTTAAGTTTAAATTCCGTTAACTACAAATTTGATATTCTAATGTGTTATATTTATATTGTATCAAATATGAATGGCTGAAAGTGGACTGCTTCATCATATGTCTGACAATCAAGAATTTCAAGCAAGCGATGCCAACACAAGTATGATTCATCTATGTGTACTTAACTAGAAATATCTACACTTCTTTAAGTAGTGGTATTTATTATATTTTGGCTCATGTATGTATATTTAGGTCAACCATCTCAGTAGAAAAAACAAGGGGCATGTCTTGTGCATTAGACACAGCAAGATTGGGTCCCAAAGAAAATTCAAAGTTGAGATCAATAAACACAGTCAACCAATAGGAGAAAAGGCACAAAAACGTAGTTCCTTTAGCGGTACATTGGTATGTAACCCTCATGTTATGACACTTACCTACCATGCATGGAAAGATTTGCCTCATATATGCAAGGACGATGTATGGAATCGTGTTGTGGTAATGAGATGTTCTCCTTTTCCCTTTATTCAATTTTAATACAATGTTTATTAGTTAATAAACATTGTTGTCTTGTAGGAAAAATATGAAGGCCCTAGAGTTTTGGAAAAGTGGGGTAATGAAACATTATTCAACATTATGGAGGTCGTAGAGATGCAGTTTGAGGAAAATCTACACAAAACATAAACCAATGGAGAATTGTATCAGGCATTGCAAAGTCTCAATTCCTGAAGATCAATGGAGTAGCTTGATTCGATACTTTGAAACTAGACGATCTAAGTTGATTGTGTTTAAATTGACGTGTGTGTGTATATATATATATATATATATATATATATATATATGTATATATATATATATCAATTAGTTTACTTTGTTGTAATTCTTTATAGTTTCTAACTTTAACTATTTGTTGTAAGAGAAAAGTGAAATAAAATTAACAGAACTAAGCAATGTACAAAAGTCCTCATGCAATGGGCACAAAAGTTTGGCCTGATTTTGAGAAAAACATGGATCTTATAAACCAAAATGTTATTATTGTATAATTTTTGACTCATTTAATATAACTGTTAAGTATCAACTAATTTGTTCAAGTTAGAGAGGGTGAACCAAAGCCATCCCATGCTGAAGTCTTCATTATGGCTCGAACTAGTAGAAGAAGAGAGTATAATAACGAAGCAACAAGTGAAGTAATTGTAAATCATAATATTTCATTACTTTAGTAACAATAATTTTAATTGAAAATTGAAACATTACATTGATTTATATACTCAACTACTTGAAGGTGTTAGGGATGATCCATCTCCAACTGATGTGATGTCACATGTGATGGGGCCAGACAAATTTTGACTAGTGTGTACCTATGGAATGGGAGTAAAACCTTCACAATTTTTTGATGCAGCCCCCAGTCGAAGTGAATTGATGGTGGAAAATGTGGTGTTGTGTGGAGAGTTGGAAGATCTAAGCAATAAGGTGCATGAAGTAGAAACCAGCCATACTGATCAGATGCACAAATTGGAAGATAGGCAAGTTGAAAAAATATGAGAGTTGGAAGCTAGACATGTTGAGAAGATACATGAACTAGAATCTAATGCCGAAAAAGTGAAAGAGTTACAAGCCCAAGCCAAGATGTGGATGGCAATGTTGACAAAAAACAACTAAGTGGTAAATATTCAGTGAAATAGGTTAGTTTTGTCAAGTTTATATTTAGTAGCTAAATTTATGCTTTGTTATGGCTGACATTCCTCTTTTCTTGCAGTTTTTTACAGGTTTGTAGACAGCATATACTGCCACATAGAACTCAGCTGTGAAAAAATTTTTGTAAAGAAAAGTTTGATGTTAATTGATTTGAATGTTACATGACATCGATTGTAAGAACGTTTTGGAAATACATTTAATCTTTTGAGAAGAACAACTTATGCTTGCTTTTGTTAGGTCATTATAAGATAGTTCATTATAGAAAGAATATGTTATCAATTATTATGTTATGATTATTTGTCCTATTACGCTGAGCATTTCCTTGTAAGATCATGTGGAAAGCTCGGGGACTGACCTGGTTCACACTAGGAGAATCTAAAGTCACACTAGGTGCTTTGGAACAATGGTTTCTTGGGTTGGATAAACAATATATTCGGCGTCTGCTGCTTCCGTTTATAAACATAGGTGGATGGGAAGATATGAGGCTCGTCTATGGGACAACAACTGCAAGAGAGAGGGCTAAGCAAGGAAAGGTAGACAAGGTGAGAGTTGTTCTATTTGCTACCTTTTTTGTGTTTATGCATTTGCTCTGCTTGGTTGTGGTCGCTTTAGACTCTCGATGAATTACACCGCTACTGTAGAGGAGGATCAGAGTGTGAGTGTGTGTGTGTTTTCTGGTTTGACCATACTTATGAATACTCCTTATTTTCCATTTGAACATGATCATGGATCTGGATGTGGATAGCTTCAGTTTGTCTAGGCATGTGACTTTAATACAGTGGTCATTGCAGTTGTATTTAGATGGTAAAGGAGGGAACTATGTAAACATGGGAACTTGATGGTCATATAGGTGGTTATGACAAAGAAGAAAGGCATCTAGGGCCTATGATCTTGCTGCTCTCAAGTACTGGGTTCAACAGCCACTACCAATTTCCCTGCAAGTCTCACCCATGTCCACCAACTATAATGCTAAACTCAAAAGTGTGCCACACACAATTTTTCCTATATAAGTTTGTAAATGACAAAAACTCTTTATCATGTTCATTGGCAACCCAACTTTGCACCATGTGCCAAACAATGAACAAGGAATTAATCCTTCTTCTAAAAGCTTCCTTTTTAGTTAGAAAACTTGTTCAGGATATGGAGTTGGGAACAGAAAACAGAGGCATTTTAACAATGTTCACTAAGAAAAAAGTTGAAAAATTCTCCATCTCACCCATTGTATCTGCTCCCATCTACAAACCTATCTCTCGATTCTATGCTTATAACCTAGAGGATTTTTGTTTCCAGTCCTACGTCTTTTCTGTAATTTAAAAAAAGTGATTACTTTTATAAGTATTTAAGAAAGGCACAATTTTGTGCAATTTTTTCAATAAGAGCTTGAAGTGACCTCTATCACTAGTTACATAAAAAGAAGTTAAACAAAAAAAGCTAGTTATAATTTATTTTCCCAAATATTACTCCATAGCTAGAGTGCCTTCTCGTCATTGTTGCTAATGTTTTTTTGTCGTTTTTGACATTGAGAGAATTTCTTTAAACATTTATTTGACAGTTTTGTTCAAAACATTGTCCTTAGAAAGCCAATTACAAAAATGATTATTTTTCTAGAAATAGAAGAAAAAATAAGGCTTGAAAGAAATTTCTCCAAGTTATAAGTACTTATAAACAGTGGGAAGACGTTAAATGCTCAGGAAAATCAGATGGAGTTGCATGCACCAAAGGTGAAAAGAAAGGGGGTTGGACTGTTTTAGACATGGGTTAGCACCAAGTTAGGTCAGCTGCTATTGAGCTTGTTGGGTCTGGTTTATTATCCTGCACATTTTTTCTTTCAACTTGAACTTTGACCTTTTACTTTTCGAAGTCTTCCTTTTCTCTATTCCATTTGTAAATATATGTCGGCAGATAAAAAGGCGGTCGTAATGATTTTGATGAAGGTTTCAGCTATATAAACTAAGTAGAATGCAGCCATAACTTTGTTGTGAGACAGGCATATATAGCTGAATTTCAGTCTTATGCTTTGTTGTCTGCATTTTAGAAAACAACAAAGAGATCAAATGGCACAGTTGTGTATGCCCACACTTTGCATCCTCAGTGAAATTCCCATATTCCCCAAGGCATGGAGTCTGTCTTCCTAACAGACTATGAAAATGTATGTTCATGACAGGCTAACAATGAGATACCATTGACCTAATGTAGGTAAAAATTCATGTTTGATCTTCGTAAATTAATTATACTTCAGCTTCCAACAATACTCAAATTGCACGTTGTCCATCACAGATGGGGCATCTAAGGAGATCAGTTTCTTGTTTGCCTTCTGTTGACTGTGCAGAACCATGTGAAACTTGTCATCTTCTTCTTGCCTTGTATGGGCTCAGCGGTTCCTGTTTCCACATCATCATCATCATGGGCGCATGTTCTCATCTCTTTTCCTTTTTTCCTTTTTCTTTCCTTTTCTTCTTTTTCTATCAGTTTATTGAGCATGGCTGCTCATGGTCTTCTAAAGTTTAATGACAGTGATTGCACATTAGTTGCAGGGGCTCTCAGTCTCACCAGATCTATTTCCTCCAAACAACCAAGTAGAATGCAGCCATAACTTTGGTCGTCTTCTAAAAATGTATCAAGTGGCACAGTGACTTTGTCCACGAGCCATAGGAAAAAGACAGCCAATGGACACTTGATGCAAAAATTCCTGCACATACACATTTTAATGCCCCCATTGCCAGTAATAAACAATGAGAAAGCATGTACAATATTTATCAGTGAGTTAATTCAATGTTCGATGGTGAGTGTTTGAGCTGAATGTGACATACCATGGTTTTCGAGTTGTTAGATTATAAAGGTCATGTGAGAAACTTACAATGGAAGGATGCAAGTTGAGAAGATTGGTGATCTATGCTATTATTTGATCTTATTTTTTTGGTTTCTTTCTTTAGGCATTAGTATAATGTATCCAAAAAGGGGCTTTCTCCAGCAGCTTGTATTAGGAAGGTGCACCCATTTGGGAAAAGATGGCTGAATAAGAAAAAATAAAAATTAGTAATGCAGTCTTTTGCATTATTAATAATATGTAACACAACTGACATTGTTACTAATCTCAATTTGTAACTCAACTACTGCATTAGAATTGATTATAAATTTTTTGTTAATAAAACTAAATACTAAGGCATGACACTTTCGTAAGGAAAGGCTTTTGTAACGAAGCTTTTAGTCAGAAGTTTGGTAACACATGGTATGCGCTAGAAAAGACCTTTACACCAAGCGTTATTAAATGTACGTTTCCTTGTTGTGCATGGAACCTGGTTTTTTTCTTGATGAGTGTGACTGTATGGTGAAACAACATAAATGCAGAACAAGTAATGCCCTGTGAGAGATGCAAGCATTATCAGGATCATTTTCAAGAGAGGTTGACACAAGCACAATCTCAAGCATAAGTTGAGACATCTCCCAGATCCCACGCTGGAAGAGTACAACTGATGTAGAGCTGGACTATTCATTTTAGGATGTGTGTTTTGAGTTTGCTTCTTATTTTAAACCTTCCTTAAACGTGAACTGTTCTATAGATTCTATAACTGGAGTTTGCTTCTTATTTGTGGCAGCTCAGACCTTTTTCCTTTGTTGTATATCTTCAAGGGTCCTTATGTTTCTCGTTCTGGAAGCATGAATTCCACAATGTAGGCTTATTAAGCTAAACATAACTGTAGTAAGTTTCAAATGGTTAGAATTTCGGAAATTTTTTAGCCGGTGGTCTGCCGGAAGATGAGCATCATAAACTGCTAATGCACTTTCATTTTTATTCTCCTGCTATCTTCTTTTTTTGATAACTATATGCATATATGCATTTTCTCCTACTAAAGCAATATAAAGGAACTGAATGTATGACTCGTTCAAAATTATGCTAGTCTTGTTTTTTCTGGCACAAGTATCTCTATTCACCTTTTCACAAGTTGTCTGATTCTCTGCTATACATACTATTGCATGTTGTACATCTTCTTGTGGCATAGGTTGCATAAAATGTATATGAAATTTTAACCATCAAGGGAAGCAGCTGTCAATCTTACCGGCACTAGAGCTTGTATAGTCAAGAGGCCATTCTTTTATGATACTTCCAAAGAAAGTACAAGAACAGCTATATGCTTGAGTGTCCATGTGCACCAATACATAGATGAGCATGAGTTTGCAGATTCAACAAGTCCTTATTGGACCTGGTGCATAACAAGAATGGAACCAGCAGGAAATTGCAGTGAAATTCTTTACTTTTTTCATGGAACATGTTCCCCAAATTCCCAACTAGAACTGAACTAACAGAAGTCCATCTCATAGTGTGTTCTAGATATACATTACACCAAAGTTTCAATGTAGGACATGTTGGTGAAGCATTTGGATTGCAAGTAATTATTAAAAGGAAAATAAGTCTGTCAACCCTTACTCACCCAGAGAAAGACAAAGGTTACCACAGAACTCGTTGTTTTCATGCAAATTTTTTGGCAGCTCTACGTGTTGATTAAACATTTGACTCCCCTCCTTTTTGTTGATGCGGGGTCTTTAGAGAGATGGGACCGACTTACCGGTATGAGGCTTTAACCATTCCTGGCATTTTTACGAATGATAATCAAGACAAGGACTACACTTTACCCCTCTATTATTTTAGTGTCATCATAATACTAATGCAAGAATAACTCAAACTTTATTGAATTTTTGAAAGTAATGTTTTAATAAGGATCTAGTTTGACCTTTAAAACTTAAGATTCTAGAATATGATGTCATTCATAGATTATCTTATTTCCATTGTAGCTCACGCAACAATTTAACATAACAACAGGATGCATGCACCTCAAAGATTTGACAATTAAGATTGGGTTTCTAAAGGTTAAAGTTGAGATGAGTTAGATCCTATCGTTCGGCTTTGTTATGAAGTTTTGATTTATTGATACTCTGAGTTTGAATTGCATTTTGGTACACTTATTTCAGATCAGAAATCAAGTTGTAACTTTGAGTTTTGATAATTAAGGTTTTTAAATTATCAAGGTTTGAGATATCTTCAGTTTTGCTACTTCGGATTTGACATGTGATTGAGTTCGAGTTTTAAGGTTCTTGAGAATGATTGATGAACTTTAAATGTTGATCTAAGTTATTATTTTAAATCTCAAAGTTTTCAGGACTGAGATGTAACATGTTCTGCTTAGGTTTGGATATTCAAATATTTCAGGTTTAGGGTTTGGGAGGTTGTGGCATGATTTAAGTTTTTATGCTTTGATTTAGTTGTAGCTTAATACTTTTAATTCTATTTTGACTAGGAGTTTGATGAAAGAGGAGATGTTTTTTATGTTTGAGTTTAAGATAGCGTTTTTAAAACCTATGGTTTTGTTTCAGAATTTTGTGGGTTTGTTTACTTCAGTTTGTTTTGATGTTTTGGTTCTAAGGTTTTGGATGTCCTAATCATTTAAATCTTCGAAGCTTTTAAGAAACCCATTTTTGAAATATTTGTGCTTTTAGAAATTTCTTTTGGAAACATGGATGTAATTAAATAAATAGTGTGTCTAACTAGAGTTTAAGCAAATATAGGTTATTCTTACACTCAAGTTACATGTCTAATCTAAGCGAGCTTATTTGAGAGCTTTAAGGATGATTATTATTTCCTAAACCAAAGTTAGTATCACATTAAAGGATTAATCATCATCAAATCTCTTTTAAATATGGTGCGTGTAATGTGTTTAATATTAAAATAGAAAATAAGGTAAATGAAATGCATAAAGTTAAAAGTTGACAACCAAGAGTAAGAGAAAGGGGAAGATGCACCTACCTTACCTCCCATTACCTAATTGTCGAGAACTTCAATTTAGGTGAACTTACTTAAGGTCTTTAAAGGAGGATTACTTATTCCCTAAACTATGGTTAGTACCATAGTTAATGGGTTCAATTGTCCTTGAATCATCAACTAAGCCTGTGCAACTGTAATGAATTAAAAGGTGAATCTAAATTGTATGAACATAAAAATTAACAACTAATTTATTGTTAGCATAACTAAATGAAACAAAACAGGTTTAATCTAAGTGATACTGTATCAAGTCTTAAAAGACAATCATTAGTTCCTTAATCTAAGGTTAAAACGACTGTTAGGAATTGGTTATATTTAAGTCTTTAATTGAGCACGGAGTTGTATTATCTAAGTAAATTAACAAACAAACTTAAGAGAGAGAGACATAGCTAAGCCCTTTAAGGCCTAATGACGTTAAATTAATCTAGCATAATCTAGGCATACTTAAAAGGAGATTAACTTAAACAAGGACGTATTGTAATGCTTTAAGTTAAAATAAATGTAATTTAACTATGATTTAACCAAAATACTACAAAAATAATAATACTTAAAACATTAACTAACTGATTGAGCTTAAAACATGGCAAGATGAAATAAAATAAAATAGAAAAACAAGGATAAAAATACATGGAAGGGGCTCGGCTAAAGGAGAAAGAATAGATACAAATAGAGGAAGAAAAAAGGGAACAATGAAAACAAAGAACAAGAAGAGGAAGAAGCACAAGGAAGAGAGAAGTGAGCGAGAGAGAGAGAGAGAGAGAGAGAAAGACTCAAAGGATGAGTGGGAAATGAGGGGCTGAGGGTTTATATAGTGGGGCTTGCCCTCCTAAGTTGTGAAATAGGTCATGATGACGTATAAAATTAGTATTACTGTATTAGCCAAAGGTCATAATTATGTAGAAAACTCATTAGTGCCTTATTGAGGGTGTTTTGGTCATTTTGTGCTCAAAATATGTAATTAGTACCAAGAAAATGATAATTACCCTACCAAAGGCATTTTCATCTTTTAACAAGGTTAAAAAAATTGGGTTTACTGGCTCAACGGCCATTTTGACTCTTTTGGCATGGCCAACTTGCGCCTGGGAGAGCAAAATGGAGTGGCTAGGCCTAGATGGCACGCACTGGACATGGCTTCACGCATTGCAGCGCGACCACATCTCACGCATGTGGCTGTAGGTTGGCCACGTGCCTGGCCATGCAAGGCCGCACGACCTAGATGGGCTGGGCAGGGCCGTGCATTGCCTTGTTGGCCAGTGAACGGCTGGCTTTGGCTGGCCAGGTCCAGCCATGACGTGGCCAACTGGGCTTTTTTTCTAAAATTTCTTATTGTTTTTCAATTCATTCGAAGACGAAAGGGTATCTTTTGGACAAATAAGGGAAAACAAAGGCATATTGGGTAAATCAAGGGTTTGTTGAGTATTTTGGATGGAAAATCAAGGATAAGTTGATAAATCACTTGCACTTTAAAAGTCTTGGGTATTTTGGGTTTGTTGAGTTAAAAATGAGGGTATTTTGGAAAACTCTTATTATGCATGGGGTTTTGGATCTAAAAGTGGATATTTGGATCTAGATTGAGTCTGGAAGCGAGATTTGGATCTGCATTAGATCTGAAAGTGGGGCTTTGATTCAGATTGTATCTGAAATTGGTAGTTTGGTTCTAAAAGTCAAATTTGGTGGTTTGGATACTAAAGTTAGATTTAATTCTGAAATTAGATAGTTTATATTCGAAACGGATGGAGAAGCAAAATTTATATCTAGACTAGACCCAAAAGCAAGTGTTGGATCTCAAATTGATAGTTTGGTTCTAAAATAAATCTAGAAATAAAATATGGATCCAAAATATGTCCAAATGATAGATTTGGATTTCTAACTAATAGTCTAGATCCAAGTGGATCCGAAAGCAAGATTTGGACCCATAAGTTAACTTTGGGCCTGTAAAGTGCAATGCGGATTAGGAGGTCACCATTTGATCTAGTTTGAACCTGAACTACGATATGAGACTTAGATTTGGATTTGAAGGATCAGTTGCATGACTTAGGTAAATGTCATAACCCAAAAAAATAATGGAAGCCCTGGCAAAAATTTGTAATAAGTGTGAAAATTTTGGGTATTCACAGATACCATTCTTTGTTGCTAAGCCAATTTATAATAGGGTCTCGCGACAAAAAAGAAGATATAAATTTTCAAAATAAAATACCCCAGTCTCGACTAACAATTATTCTTCTTTGATGTTATTTTCAAAATGATGTCCCAATCTAGTGAAGAATTTGATTTTTGCTTCATAGTTCTTTTTCATTGCAAGTTAGACAAGATGCATGTACCCTCTTGCTGAGCATGACCTGTCCTCACAAGGAAAGAGAGAATTAACCTTGGCATCCTAAGAAAATAAAAAAAGTATCTAAAGCTTGCTAACTGGATGGGTCCCATCTCATTTCACTAGAAACGGAAGGTAGTCTATATTTTGTATCAAGGTTATGTGCATTGTCTCTTTTCAAGAAATTTTGCATGTAAACAAAGTGGCAACTTTCATGGGACCTGTTC
Organism: Nymphaea colorata; assembly: GCF_008831285.2. Lineage (NCBI taxonomy): Eukaryota > Viridiplantae > Streptophyta > Magnoliopsida > Nymphaeales > Nymphaeaceae > Nymphaea > Nymphaea colorata. The sequence continues at coordinate 5,815,827 of NC_045151.1, read as the reverse complement.
TAGTTCATCCAAATAATCTTTGCTTAATGTTTTACGTTTTAAGTGTTGTGTCTTATGTCTATCTCTTATTTGTGAAGCATTTTGTCTTTAGAATTCCACCTATCAAGTGTTTTATTACATATATCTCTAGGCATGGTTTGGTACGACTGATTGAGGAACTTTGGCATGCTCCCCATATTTAGGCAAGCCTACCTATTCCTCGATCTATGCATTGTGTACATTGTGTGCAGGTGTATGCTTCTCCCTTAATGCTTTAAACTCTCTTAGTCCCTATTGCAGTAGAGCTTTCAGTTTTCATATGTATGCTCATATTTTGAAAACCAACCCACACCTATAACTGTCTCAGCCTTGATGTGTAAAAGTTGACACTCATCAAATTGTCTTATGAGGGATGTTGCCAATTCTTAGTAGGGGACCAATTTCTAATTTTTGACTTGCCATTCACCATTGACTTGGTTGACAACTAGGCAAGAATATCTGAATATGTGAACTCTTTACACTTTGAATCATATTCAGCCATATTATGTGGATTTGGCTTGAGAGAGTAGGGGATCATTTTGTTCTTTGTCGTAACAAAGAATACTATAATGCATGCTCCTATTGTGCTTGTAGACCAATCAAAATACATGTTCCAGAGTAAAGTTGACTCTATCATCATGATTTGTTCATTTGGAAAGTCATTATTTGATTTGATTTCTTTTGATAGGGGTAAGTCTGCCATCTACGATGACTTGTCCATTTGTTGAATTCTGTGACATGCCTGCCCAAGAGACCCTTTGTTCCGGGAAAGGGGAGAGGACTTGTTGGTGCTCCAAGTCATACTGCATCAATAAAACTTATTGTTTAGCTATTATTAAATTTAGGAATGGTGTTTCAAGGATACATTTGAATGGATTTAACATGCATAGAATTTAGACTTTGCATGACAATAGATAGTGTCTCAATTTTTGAGACATGCACACTGATGTCAGGCAAAGTTTCTCCATGTGAGAGTAATTTCTCATATTGTACAAATGTCTTGTTGACATAGTAGATAGCATGCTTTATTATGCATCCTTCTTCATATTGTTCTTGGAAGCCACCACAAGCTGGGTGGTTGACTGTGATATAGAGCATTAATGGTTTTATCAAAACTGAAGGTTTCAGTATTAGTAGATTAAGATGGCACTTCTTGATCCTTTCAAAAGATGCTTGGCATTCTTGTTCCCATTTGAACTTCACTCATTCCCTCGAGAGTTTATTGAACGGTTCACATTTCAAAGACAAGTTGGATATAAATCTTTTGATTGAATGAATTCAGTCTTTCAAACGACACAACTCTTTCAAATTGGTTGGTGGAGACATTTCCATAATTGCCTTTGCTTTAGAGAGATTCCAATTCAAACATGCTCTTTTGTGGATTCAGTCTGAGTTTGTATGTAAAAGTCTGTTAAATACTTGACATAGGATATCAATGTGATTTTCTCTTGTCATTGACTTGATCGATAGAACATCAACACTTGCATCCATTATTTTATGTATTTGATTATGAAATATGACTATCATAGCCCTCTATCCGGTTGCCCTATTGATCTTTAAACTTAATGACATTACCATGTAGCATAAGGTAACCCAAGGGTTTGTGAATGATGTTTTAGGTTCATCATAAGCCAAATTAATCTGGTTGTATCTAGAATATCTATCCATAAATAAGAACATTACATGACCTTCTGTGTTGTCCACCAAAGTGATGTTTTGTAATAGATAGACATATTTGGGAGTACTTTTGTTTAGATCTTGGAAATCTATACAGAAATAAATTTTGCCATTTTTCTTGGGTTGGGATAGTCAAATGTTCGGAAAAATCTTGCTTTCAAGAGGTTTTATAGACCTTCGTTGACTTGTCCCTCGAGTTGAGAGTCTAATTTCCTTAGTTTTTATTTTATTGCCTTGCATTCAAACTTCAATGGTAATAGATGCTCTACCAGCTTGTCAAGACACACCATGTCATTATTAATCCACGCAAAGGCTTCTTGATGGTTTTGAAGGAACTCAATCTACTCTCCCCTTTCCTTTTCAAAGAGATTGGTTTCAATTTATAGTATCTTGGATTTTCTGTTGTGCTAATGTTAATTTTTTCTATTAGGTCATTAACCAGGGATGATGGTCGATCTTGTTTTTTTATTTGACAAACTCAGAACATTCTATCTTTATGAGTTTTGGATTCATTCCTATTAATGATTTAAATTATTGACCTTTCAATTGTTATCATGAAAACAAAATATGATTATTAGACTTTGATTGAAACATAGATCCAAAGAAAATTATATTCATGGAATTAATACCATTTTACATTGATGACATTGCAAAATGTGATATTGGGTCAATGAAGGAGTACAACGACTTTATGAGGAAACAAAAGAGACAAAAGAAATCTGATGATTGTTTTTAGATTGACGGTGAACATCCACCCATGATGGTCCCCTTGATGAATGGCGCCAGCTTAAACTCTTATTTTTCCTTAAACTTATTCATTAAATATGCATCCCAAGGCACAAGTGCCCCGCTGTGCCGACACCATAACCAGTTCTAGAATTCCATGTGCATTTTTACCAAGATCAGTGAATGGCAGATATTGTAACACTCGACTTCTGTTGGTGGACCAGATCGGGTCCAGACCCAGACCCAAACCCACCCACGTGTGAGCCCGACGCCCTCTTCTCCCTCTTCCTTCCCTCTTCTCCCTCGTCTTCCTCTCGGTTCCCCCTTCATTGCCGTCTCAGCCGCAGGCGACCCGACGCAGAGAAGGAGACAGAAGAAGGATCGGCAGTGATGGCGGCGGTGCTTGAGGTGAGCCCTGTTGTTCCCCTGCCTCTTTCTCTCTTCTCTCCTCTTTTTCCTCCTCCCTATCTCGCTGCTTTCTGTCGACTCCCCTTCTATCCCTTGCTCTTCTCTATCATCTCCCTCTCTAATTCGACCTCCCTCTCGACAGCTCTCATGCCCCCTCACTCACCCTCTCGTATTCTTCTCCCTCTCCCCGTTTTCTATTCCCCCCCTGTGACCTGTGTCTTCTTCCCCTCTACCGCTCGTGTTGTCTTACTCCCTCACCCATGCTCTCACTCTGCTCTAGCTCTCTCCCTCAACCAAACATTTTTGTGTGCTACCTCTCTCCCACTCCCATCCACTCATGCCCTCTTTTTCACTCATTTTCAGCCTCCCTCACAACTACAGTGGGCTTCTTCTAATGACAAACCCCTCTTTTGACCTCTTTTTTGCTAAATCTTACCCTATTTATTGTTGCTGGATTGGATTGTAGTTTGGTGATGCAATTTTTCCTTATAACAGCGACTAGAATGCATTGGTGTGGCTAGCCGCTTGAGGATCACTCGAACTCATGAGGTGGCTGCCGGGATGACTGCAGCAGCTAAGACTTTGAAATTGGGGTGAGCAAGGCCTAATCAAGCCTAGATTGTTGTATATTTTCTGTTGGAGCACGTATAATTATTGTTTGAGCATGCTATAATTAAGAATTGATGATTTAGAATGCATATTAGCGATGTTGCTATTTTGGTGGAAGATTATGATTATGTTGAGTAAGACAAGGGCCCACGTGCATGTTTATCTCTTTAGCATTATAAGTTGATTTTTGAAGCAATTGGGGAAACATGATAGAAATTATTGTGGTGTGGAGAAGATTTAGAACCGTGTTAGCGAACTCGTGAAGTATGTTTTTGTTGAGGTGCACACACATTGTTTGTTGGGGAATTGTAGGTATGTTAGGTTGTCACCTCAACTAAGAAAGCAAGGGAGAAATGGGTTAGTGAAACCTCAATGTTTTGGGTAGAGGCCTCTTTGAGGGTTTTGTGAGTCGATACTACTCGTCGACACCCTCTTGAGGTGATGATATGTCTCAATGATTATATTTTACATTTGTATAGATTGTAAAGCGAAACTAGTAGAAATCGCACGTCCAGTAGACCTTGAGCAACAAGACGTGAAGCTCGAGGCATTTTGAAGTGTTTTGTGGATGCACGACAGGTGTAGCAGCATTCTAGGCAAATCTCTGCCTGGGCCAACTGTTGAATGTGTGTTTTGAGGATCGTTTGATCATATGATTGTGATGTGATTGAATGAGTGCGTGCATGAGATTAAATGGTTATGTCATTAGTTTTGTTTTTAAAAGTACTACGCAATTACATTGACATGCTAAAATTGATAACTGCTTAGGACAGAGGAGGTGGGGGATCAAGTCGAGTATCTCCTTGACCTTGATTATGCATTAGAAAGCATCCTAGAATGATAACGTCATAAGACAGCTACGAGCCAATCACAGATCGAGACTACTCTCCGTGCTTTGGCTAAGTTTTGAAAGATATGATTGATGTGTTTGCTCAAAATGAATATTGTGATGTGTAGCATATGCATTGCCATAGGCAATAATGCAATTGAATGAGATTGAAGGGTAGTTGTATTCGTATTGCTATGACAGCTAGCTAAGAATGTTAATGGTATGTGTAGCTCTTGTGTGGAGGCAATTGGAGGTGTGAGTGCACTCGTGACGTGAACCAACCTCATGAGCTAGCTAACCATTTTGTGAATGTGCAATTATAATGATAAGGATGAAAGAATAAGAGATGAGAGGCCAGTGGGTTGTGGCATTGTATTTGGGAGTTGTCCCACCTTCACCACTAGTCTCGCCTGTTTGGAGCTCAGGCAGTGCAAGACCCCAGGGTATTGTTGTGTGATGTGCTTGGAGCGTTGGGCTCTCGCCTTCCCAAACTGGGTGTCCTAGGAAAGGCTGAGTATCTCTCCTTGGAATTCACACATCCATAGATGAGTGCTCTACCGCTAAAGCGGGAATGGATCCATATTATTTCGGGCCACCACAAGGGTTGTCTCCTGGCTATAGGCCGCCCGCAATGTGCACGTGCCTGTGTTTGCACCCACAGGAACTGTCAATTCACTGAAACTAATGAAAATGAAAAGAATATGAATGAAATGTATGTGAATGATGTGCATGTGAGTGAAATGAATGAGAATGATATGTTTATGCATGCTTTGCATGTGAATTGGAATTGCGTTATTGTGACCATTGAGTGGCCTTTACATGTCATGTTCTATGTGAGGGGCCTCCTTGTCAAGTCATGTGACTATGCCATGTCACGACATGATGATGATTTGCTTTGATAATTGTGATTATCTTATATTTGAGTCCATACCTAAAAGGTTTAGGGTTTTACCTGGCTTGTTGCCATACTGCGAAGGCTAAGCCTTATGTTGTTTTATTTTTCAGGTTTTAGTGGACTCAGGGCAACCGGTTGATCAGATGGTTGAACTCACATCCTACTGGAGATGTTTTGGGTCTTTTGTAGTGCCAGAGCGTCTTGGTTTGGTTATATTGATGCCTTGTTTTTGTTAGGCATCAATTATATGGTTTGAGACATTTTTGTTATACACATAGATGTGATTTTGTATGCATTGTAGTTGTGATATATATGAGAGTTTACCCCATTGTTTCAAATGACATAGCTCCCTCCTTTCTGAATTGTTGTGTAGTCGCACATCAATGCTTTATGTTAGAAAAAAAAAATTTTTGTTTGAGGGTCAAAAAGGTTGGGGTGTGACAGATATCCTTGGCACAGGAGGAGATTGAATCCTTTCTCATTTCAAGAGAACTATTTGAATAACAAATTATTTGTATAGGATGACTCAAATGTGTTGGGCTTGCAGCCCTTGACTACTCATGTTTATTTCTTCGGCTTGTGGATAAACATCTTGCAGATGTTCTGAATCAGTTCAGCTTCTTTGCAGGCTTGAATGTTGGGTAAATCAATGATATAGGTAAACATAAGTAGCACTGCATGGCGGTGTCATTCTTGATGATCTTTTGCACAAGTTGTGATCACTTTTATTCCTCTATCCCAATGAATACATTGATGTAGAGTTGATTGAACTGCACTCTGGTTGAGTGAATCTATAGTCGGCCCAATAACATACTGAAAGGGGGTTCTACATCCACTATATGGAATAAAATTTTAAATTTGGTTTCTGCAATATCCACTTATAGACATATGTAGCTTACATAGGGTTTGGACCTATCCATTATATCCGTGAATTGTGATTGGTACTAGAGAATAATCTGATTCTTGTATTCCAAGTGTTGGAGCTATTTGTAGCGGAAATATATTTATACTTGCTCCTCCATCAAGTAATACATAGGTGATAGTGGTGTCTAATGTTTTGATCAGAATATGAAGAGCATTGTTATGCATGAATCCTCCATTAGGCATATCTTCATTTGTGAAGAATATGAGGCCATTATGATACAATTCTTTACTGTACATTTTTCTTTCTTCAGAGTGACTAGAGAATTAGGCTAGTTGAAGAGTAATTCCAATGGTTTAGAATAAAATACCTCATCCAATCATAGAATCTCTGTTGGGGAATGGGACTACGAGTGTCTGTTTGCTTTTCTTTGCACTTTGTTGCTTCCTTGTCTTTCGTAGCTAGTAGTTCGAACAAATGTACAAGCATTTCCTTTTTTTTTTTGTTGGTCATTATGACCTGATGCTTAATTGAAATTCTATTAGTGTTCCCAATACCATTGTGCTGCTATGCCTTCTAAGCTCTTTGAGAAGTAGTGGAAAAAAGCTCGGTGATTGTTGTAGAACTTGTAGTATTTAACAAAGAAAATGCCAAATGAACCTTGGGGTCTCCTTGACCATCAAAATTCATGAATTTCTTTGGTAAATTATTGATATATTTGACATTTTCAAAGCTTTCATAGAAGTCTTCACATGTAAAATTTCTTTCGTTCTTACCTTTAAGTTGAATGGCATTCAGCTTCTTTCAACTCCTTGTAGTTTTGAATTTCAAAGATTCTCCCTTTTTTTTGTCTTTGGGAGTTTTTTTTATCTTCTTCAGTGCGCATTTCCATAGCAGCAATATTGGAAGTTTTGCTGCTGCTAGATGAAGATTCATTGTTCTTCATCCTTTTTCTTTTTCTTGTAAGCTTTCACCTATTCTTTGTTAAATTTCAGCATCAATTTGTGAAACGTCTTCTATTCGTCCTGGTTTGATTTAGGAGTTTTTGTAGCAGAACTGAAACTTGAAGATGGCTTTTCATTTTTGTTCTAAGGATTGGGTTGTTCTGTTTCCATCTCTATTTTTTTCATCCTCTAATCCCTAGTTTCCACCATAAAGAAGCTGTTTTTAATTTGAAAAAGACAAGGAGTTAGGATTTTTGAAGAATGATATGACGACAAATATCATTGGAGATAGACAAATGTTGATTTGACATTGCATTTTTGGAATATAACAACATTGTTTGTATGAGTCAATTAATTACAATGTTTTTTGTTAGACTCTGACTCCTAGCTAAGAAGAATAGATGTATGGATATTTTAACACCATTTGGCATAATTAGGACCTACGACTGAACTAAGGACAAGATAGATGTGAGAAAAAGATCCCCACTATTGTTGGGATAAGGTGTATGCTGTACGATGGCTCCTGTTGATCTGATTTTATGAATCTATCTTTTCTGTTGCGAAAACTAATGAAGACACTACTCTAGGTGATATTTCACTATGATATATTGGAGAGAAAGTGAGAGTTAAGAATGCATGTATACGTATAGTTTATTTTCCAAACTCATGCATGCACTCACTCATTCAAATACTGACATGTGCACCATACTTAGGAAATAGTGAACCAATTCGTAAATACAAAATGTGGCCGAGTCATGTTGCAACAAAAAATTTGGATCCTCACTTATTTTTGAAAAAAAAAAATATGAAAGATACCAATTTTGCCAACAATGCATTTGAAATTTGGGATTGTACTATATCTTCCAAAAATCTTGAAAATTCATAAGCAACAATGACTTCGATTTTTTATCTCAATCAATTGATTTTATCAAAAGAAAATTTTAAATTAGGTCATTCAATCCACTTTAAATTAGCTACTCAAATCAAATTTGTTTTTGAATTTTCTTAAAAACCAAGTTCAAATTTTTGATCCTAGATCACAAATTGACTTCAAGGTCATATAAATGAACTAAAGTTCCAATAACAAATAAATTTTCCAATTTCCAAATCAAATGTCCATTTTTCAAATCAAATTTCTTAAATTTACTAAATTTTAGCATCAAAAGTCCTAATTTAAATTCATGTTGAACAATAGTCAATTTCCAATTTTCAATTTTGTTGAATTCAAAAGAATTGAGCCAAATTTCGAAAACAAGTTAGATATCAAAAAAAAAATTGATCCAAAATCCATTATAATTTATCTAAAACAAGTTCAAAAGATAGCTTGTTCAAAACCAAGTTCAAAACCAAGTTCAAAATCAGATTGCAAAACTTTTATGCACACACATATAGGATGCATCAATGAAATGCGGAGTCCTTGGCCCAATTACCCTATTGAAGGCAGCAGAAATCAGATCCCTTCCTTTAGCAAATTTTCAAAACCAAAATTTGAATTTTACTATTTCAACCGATTCCACCGTTTGCAGGGCTCCCAACAAAGACATTATTTTCTCTCTGGCAAAGTCAAAGTGGTTTCCTGATTAAATCCTCTCTAATACATCTTAGAGCAGTCATTTCTTGTGTAAAGAATTGCTAAATGGTAGGTACTCCTTATGCAGTATGAATTGGGGTACATCTCTCGAAAATCTAGTAAAGGAGAAGCATTAGCTGACCAAAGGCTAATGATGATGTTTTAGATGAAAAAGTTGTACATATTGAACTACTCATCCATGGACAATGTTCTTTGATGGCTCTAAAAACATGGCCAAAACATATATTAGGATTCTTCTACTCACCTCTAAAACAAGATAATCCCTTATTCTCTCAAGTTGGAATGTACATGCACTTACAACATGGCTGAATATGAAGCATTGGCATATGGACTCAAAATGCAGTTCATTTCAACATCAAAAATGTCATGCTCATGGTGATTCTTTGCTCAACATAAATCAAGTCAATAAAGAATAGAAGGTGAAAGATCTTAAACTGACACTTACTAGGATGTCACTCCAGCCTTGATGCAGCAATTCGATGAATTTCAACTACTTTATGTCAAGAGAGAATTTAATCAATTTGGGAAGCAGAGGAAAAGAGCTCGATGATTGTTTCTGAATTTGTAGTATTTGGTGAATAAAATGGCCAATGACCTTTAGAATCTCCCTGACCATCGAACTTTACAAATTTCTTTGGCAGGTTCTTGATGTACTTGTCATTTGGATGTTTCCATAGAAATCCTTGCTAGTGAAGCTTCTTTTGTTTTTACCTTTGAGTTGAACATTATTTAGTTTGATCTTTAGCCTTTTTTTTTTTCTCGTTGGAAGTCTTCTCGTTTTTGTAGTAGTGCAGTTGAAAGTTTCACTGTCATTGAATGAAGATTCATTGTTCTTATTCTTATTCTTTTTGTCAGTTTTCGCATGTTCCTTGTAGAATTTTAGCATGAACTTACAAAACATTTTGTATTCTTCCTGATCTGGCTCAAGAGTTTTGTAACTATATTAAAACTTGAAGATGATTTTTATTTTTGTTCTTAGTGATAGAATGTTGTTTAGATTCCATCTTTGTTCTTTTTCATCTCTAGTTCTTGGTTTTCATCATAAATTGGATGCTCACTTAATTCTAAAAACAAGGAGTTAGGATTTGAAGAACGATCTGATGATAGACATTCATTGAATATGGACAAAATGTTTGATTTAATATTTCAATACTAGCATGAGACAATATTGTTTGATGAATTGATTGATTAGAATTTTTTTGGGCTAGACTCTAACACCTAGCTAAGAATGATAGAATGGGCGGATGTCTCTCCACCATTTGGCATGGTTAGGTTTCATGGCAGAACCAAGGATAAGGTAGATGTGAGTGATTGGCCCCATCGTTATTGAGCTGGGTCGTTCAAGAGCACTCAGGAGTATCTACGTGTTCCACGATAACTCCTGATTTGATATAACGAATCTGCCTTCGTCATTGTGAAAAATGATGAAGAAACTCCTATAGATGATATTCCACTATGAAATATGGCCTTAGAAGTAGGCAACCCCTATATGAGTTGTATGTGCATGTTGATTTAATGACTTCTCTATCAAAGAAGTCATAGATGATTATTTCTTCATCGACTTGTTCCATCTTCCCTCGGTAGTGTTCCATGCTAAACAATCTCTAGTCAGAATTCTAGAAATAATTGGACTATGGCCCACATGCTTGTAAAACCAAGGTTGTAGGCGAAGACACATCCTTCAATATAGTCTACATCTCTAATTGAAAATTTTGAGAGTCCTTTGTAGAGGAATCCTAGTGCTGCCATCACTATTGATCAGTTGCGAGAAACTCAAGGGTCCATATTATCTTCCTTGTTGTGAAAGAAGACAAGACCGACTATGCAAGTCATCATTGAAGTTTTGTACTTATTCGTGGCATTGTCAGTAAGTGTGGTTGGATCAACATACTGAGAAAGCTACTATTGATCAGTGGCGAGAAACTCAAAGGTCCATATTATCTTCCTTGTTGTAAAAGAAGACGAGACCGACTGTGCAAGTCATCATTGAATTTTTGTACTTATTCGTGGCATTGTCAGTAAGTGTGGTTGGATCAACATACTGAGAAAGCTCTTTGATGAGGCTTTCTAGCTAGATATATTGATGTTCATATTGCTCTAGAATTAGTCAACTCATTTTTCCAATGAGTTTGTGAATCACCTCAACAATTTTGACTTACTCTTGATTGATGAGGAACTAATTCTCGATCAGTCCTCTTGGATTGCGTTTTGGCTTAAGCAGTTTCACAATGTTGAAAAATTTATCCAAGGTGATGGTCATTTCACCCCATGGGAGCTAGAACATGTTGGTTCTTGGATTCCATCATTTCGTAACTGCATGGATCAAACTGCCATTGATATATTGATGTTGGCCTTCACCAAATAGGATATGATCATAAGAAAAAATGTTATTTGAGTTTAAAAAGTCAATGTGGGCACATGAAGAAAGACTCAATTACTTTGGATTGACATTGATTTACCTAATAGAGACTCAAAAAGAGTTTGACATTGGTTTTAGACTTGTGGGTGGAACAAGGTGACACTTCATTTATTTCATGCATTCTTTCATGTAATCACTTGAAGATAGAAGAGACAAGACAGTAAAGCACTTCATAGAATTCTTGCCTATATGCATTGGTTTGCAAAATGGTTTTGGAATCCAATAGATTCAAAATTGTCAGTACCATGATTATGGTATTTGTTTAGACTCCTCTAGGGTCATCGATAGTTTGAAGGCTCTTCATTTCTCCATGATTACCTATCGATATATCGGGGACTATTGTCAATTTTGGTACTAATGAGGGGACTTTTCAATTGCCTAACAACGTAATGACTAGCACTTGATAGGTAGAATAATTGTTTTTGAAAATTGAACATGAAACTACATGGCTCTATTAATAGATTCCTAAGAGATGGATTTGAGCGGTTAGGGAACACACATTGATCTCATACAACCTTCAATTGAGGAGGGGTATGATTGATTCTAGGACTTAGCGAAACATGTTTTCTCCATACCAATAGGTATGGTCATGAAAGGTTTCATGTAATTGATGTCTGGCATTTTGTGAAATGACTTGTACCATGATCGCCATATGTTCACACCTCCTCCCATGAGAGAACAGGAAGGCTGTGTGAAGTAGCAGAAGATATGAATTGGTTTGGTTTGGAAGTTTTTGGAAAAAAGGGATCCACCCATTGATATGAGGTCTGACCGGTCCTACCACCTTTGACATGGGTAATTGGGCCAAGGTCTAACATTTCTCAAGTGTGTGAGTCATTTGATTGGTGTCCTCCTATATGATTGTACACGAATTTGGATTTAGATTTAAAAGTACTTTTGAATTTGATTGAGAATTGGGAATTCAATTTTAATAATTGAAAGCTTGAATTCGATTGGAGATTTGGACTTGTTCAAAAATTCTTTACGAATTCCAGTAATTTGGAGATTTGGAAAATGACTTGACTTAGGATTATTAGTTTTAATCCCATAAGTAGACTGAAATTGGAATTGGATAATTGAAATTGGAAATTTGGTAACTGAGAATTTTGTAAATTGAAGGCTTAGATTCTAAACTAATTTGAAATGGATTTTGAACTTCTTTTGAAATTCAAAATGGAAGACAAAATGCTAATTCTGGAGTTCATTTTGGAAGACTCAAATTTTTAAGAAATTGGGATGGAACTTTTTTGGAAAATTGTGGATTTGAAAATTTCAAGTTTTTGAAATGATTTTGAGATTGTATATGTTTGTCACTTTGAGATAAGCAATTGATCCAAATCTCCATTGTAATATGACTTGGTCGTAGTAGAAATTTCAAATTGGCTCGCTTACATCTCGGCGATTACTGAACTTATGTGCTTTATGTAGTAATAAATCATGCTTAGAGAAAGAAAACTTTATGTTTCATCCATGCTTCATTCTCTCATATCTCTATGCATAATTTATTGGGTTTTATCCTTGGAGATGCGGACTGGTTTTTGAGAGATTTGAATGTTGGAAAAGTGTAGATCAACTCTTGATCTTTTGAATCAAGAATGTGCTCTAGTGCATAGGTCATGAACATGTTTTTTTTTTAAATCATAACCTTGGAGCCTTCCAAATTTTTGTTTCAAAAGTAGTTGTATATTTTTTATTAAGTCATGATTTTGACGATTTTCAAAAATTGATTTGGCAAGTTCTTTCTTGCCAATTGGGAATCCAGTTGAGCTTATTTTAATTAAAATATTGATAGGATTTTAGTTGCAAATTCACTCGATTTTTGGAAGATTGATTGCATTTAAAATAATCTTTGAGGACTTTGAAGCGTTTTGGAACTTAGGAATTGTTCCTAAGTGATTGAATACTTGATTTAAACATTTGGCTTGAAAGCATGGTTTTGAAATCCAGATTTCTAGATTTCATCAATTTTGAAATTTTGAAGATAGTTGGATCTTTTTGGAAATCTCATTTTTGGGCGATCCGACATGTTTGGTAAGTTGAATAAATTTCAGTAGTAGCACCTGTTTGGGATCGTTGTCAGAGATTTCAAACATATATATATATATATATATATATATATATATATATATATATATATATATATATGTTCGACTATTTGTTTAGCAAAATCATTTTTAAAATTGTACTGATTCTGAAATTTTCAGAAATAATAAAGATTTGAATAAGCTCACCTTGATTATGTTAGCCACGTACAAGACAGACTATGCTCCCTGTTTGAACAAGTCCAATCCTTGGTGGGCTGAAATTGAATGACCGGGTAATTGCATCGGATTTGCGACATTTTGGGACATAATCAACATTCCTTTGTCTCTCACCTCACTCTCTCACCATGGATTCGCACGATTTAGGACTTCCAAAAATCAGAGTACATAGGCAAGCCAATTGAGAAAACGTTGTTTTTCTTGTTTGAAAACGAGTTTCAAATAGGTGTTTTCCTAAAATCACTTGCATGCCTGCAAAAAATGCTTTAACATGTACACATTTCGTGTTGACAACCTGGTTGGACATCATTCCTAATATTAAATAAAATAAATGAGATCCCACCCCACGGCGGCCCTTCCATTCATTCCATGCAAGAAAAGATCAAATCAATTGTGATGTTTACCTTACTTGGTGAACAGTATCGAGCGAGTCCAGGGGAGATTCATGGTTCGATTAGGGAGTAGTTAGACTGCTATTTGAAGGTAGTGAAGTCACTGCCATTGTGGCTCAAGGTAGGAGCAGCTGAACCTGTAATAGGGAGCAGCAAATCGGCTGCTTCGAAAAGCAGCAAGAGGCGGCTGTTCAGGTGGCGATGAACTGGTTGAGCTGCAGTGACAATGAACATCAAGGTTGCTGCTCTAATCCAAGTGGGTTCAGCTTGCGTCTGTGGCAGTGGGCAGCAAGGATGCTGACCGAAAGAGTAGCAAGTCGTTGATGGTTGGAACAGCACAGGTGGCTGCAGCAATGGGAGGGGAGCAGCAGGTGGCTGGGGAAGCAACGAGACTGCCAACTAGAGGATGACAAGAAGCTATCTACTCGCAACAAGGAGTCTCCCCCCTCCAACCGCCAAGCTTCTTTCCTCAAGACCACCATCAATTCCTGTTCACTATCTACCCAAACCAAAAACGATCCATTGCCGAAAAAGGAAAAGCATGGGTTAGCTACCTCCCTCCATTGATTCTTCAAGCCCTCAAAAATATGGTTGAAATCCATTCCCTTCTTCCTTATGCCACCGACAAAACAGCATATTGCTGCCCATTTGAACTGTAACTCTATCTGCTCCAAAATCTCCAGTGTTATGCCGATTCTATGGCTTCTCATTCACCGTCTCTATTCTTAGCAACCAGTCAGGATGACCTTCCTCCGTTGGATCATCTCTAAGCATCTCCACTCACGATTGCGGTTTTTCTGGCTGCTTCTCCACTGTGGCCTTGCTAAGGTGTTCTCTAGAAAGTTCTTCCATTAAGATATCTCCCTATTATTGAAGAGAAAATTGAATGAAATCAAACAATGAAAGAACTACAAAAAACGACAAAAAAACACAGTTCAAAGAAATTGAAGCAGCTAGCAGCCTAATATCATTTGTACTGTCCAATAATCTTCGCTTAGTGACCATAGAAAATTTTTTTGCTCAAAATTCAAATTCATGCATTTCACTGTAGGCCAACCTATTTGTGCATGTGATGATATACTACACTCTTTTTATAGCCTTGCTGGGTTAACTCTTTTTATAGCTAGTTTTAGTTCCTTCTTGTAGCTTCCTCTAGTACGCCTTCCAAAGCCATCTACTCCAGCGAGTGATCCTTCAGCAAATTTCTTTGTGGCTTCCTACAACTTGGCAAAGGAACGTGTTATACCAATTTCTATTTCAGTAGATCAAATTGAAAGGGGGCTCCTGAGTTATGCATATCCACACAACCAATAGGTGGTTGAAATTGTGTATGAGTATGTCACCGTGTGTGCACATGATGTATAGAGTGGAGAATATAGAGCATAAACGTTATTTGTTGAATCATTGTTTTGATTTTAAACAATGAAAGAAGATTTACCAGCATAACAACAATAAAAATCATAACATGATCTATGAAAACAAGAGCTGAAACATCAATTTCAACCTCCAACACCTTGAAAGCATATTTGCATGTAAAAGAATATTTGCCCTTGCAAGCATTACATAGTCACAAAAGTTGCAGTTCATTTGAAATATCATGTTTTCATGTCCAAAACAAGGAACAATTGTTTTAATTGAGAAAATATCATGATATCTTAAGGGCAATTCAGGCATTTGAAAATATTAGGGTTTAAAGACCCATATAAGGCATTGGGCCTTCTTCAATTCTTTCCCTGAATCCATGCCTTGCATGCATTGTTAATTTTCTATTACCATGTTTTGTCGATAAATTGGTATAGAATTTTGACTTGTGAATTGAGATTGTGATCGAATTGGAAAGGAGAATGGAGATGATGCACTTTTAGATGTAAAATAACGGATAAGAGAGAGAGAGAGAGAGACAACAGGAAAAAGTCAGAAAGAATTGAATGAAGTTCTCCCTTTTCGATGGTTTCAAAGTATAACCACTACCCTCGGATATGTAAACAATAACACGAGGTAGCAACTTGCTGTCTTTATTTTTATGGAGTAAGGAAAAGGACCTAAAAGGAAACAATGACAATTGTATGTCAATGTGCAAAACAGAGAAGGATGCAGCCTTCAAAGATGTGTCTGATTAGGGTAGGGAACAACACATATTTCTATCGTCTAGTTTGGGCAAGCTATTGGTGAGCAGCTAGGCAGATAGGAGCAGAGACGCTGCAGTTCAGAGGATAACGAGCAGCTTAGTTACGTTGCTATAATTTGGAATTAGGGAAATAGCAAGACTGCTGTTCTGAACATGATGACAGCATAGCTATCGACTAGAGGCTGCAAGGCTGCGAAATAAAGGGATGAGCAGCTTAGGCTGCTGTCATGAAAATGACGATCAGCTAAGAAAAATAGTATGTATATCAGTTTGGAAAGGAGGCATAACCTGCGCAGAAGTGTGGCTGGACCCAGTGCCCAGTTGGGGGTGGACTACAAGTCTGTTGAATGAGTTGTAGTCGAATGAGAATGAACACAATCGGCTGACAAGCTGAGTTCTGCATTAGGCAAGCTGCCTGGACTGAAGACGGATGGAGGTTGATGAGCTTCTAGGCTGAGGATGAGACGCAGTTGGTTGCATCCACTGTTTGTGGTGACTGAGGATGAGACACTAAGCTGGAAGAAGACGGGTACTAGTTGGAGCTTGATGATAAAGGAAGCTGCGACTTGGTTCCTCCATGACGCGGATTGGGAGAGCTCAGCTGAAGTTGCATGAACGAAGAGGCTCCTACTGCACCAGGCTAAAGAAGAGCAGTTGTTGAAGTTGGGTTGCTGACGGCATAGGTTGGAAGCGCATCCCCTGCTGCACCAAGCTGAATAGGGCACCAGTTGAAAACGAGCTGTGGGAGACATCAGTTGATGAAGACGCTCCAAGGAAGTGACTCCCTACTATTTTTTTTTTGGTGGGGGGTGGGCGCTGGAGGTTGTTGTTGAAGGGACTGCTACTGTGGACGCCCAAAAAGAAGTCTGCCCTTGGGTAGCCGCTATGAGCTGAAGGAAATCTGATTAGAGGAGAGGCAGACGTTGGAGGATCTTCCAGAAATTTTCCATGCACCTTCCTTGAGTTGTTGCTGGGATTGAAGAGCTCCTTGGGAACTTGGATCCTTCAGCCTTGGGACCAAGTGAATTGGTTAAGAAAATGATTTGGAATCATTTCTCTAACTAAAAGAAAAGGCAAGGGGGCTGTGTCTCTTCCTATTAATGATCCATCGTAATGGATCATTCCCTTTTTTTTTTCTTTTAGCAGATAACTAAATGTGGTTAGCGTTTAATTTTTGATGAAAACCTTCTTCAAAAAAGAGGAAGAACCACACACACTAGAAACTGCACTTCAATTTGATTTTGGGAAAGAGATCAGCTTTCATTAAGCTGATTACTTTTTAGATTTGAAATATTTTCAAAAGGATTTGTAGTTAAGAGGAAAGCACAACCAAATAGCTGCTCTTTAATTTGTTTTTGAAAAGAGTTCAGTTTTAATTGAACTGATCTATTTTTTTTTTCGTTTAAAATCTTTTCAAAACAAGAAAGAACTTTTAGAAAGGGGGGGAGCACGCTCCTCTTCGGATGCTCCTGGATTGGTTTCTCTGAAAATAGATATCAGCTTAATTAATGCTGATGTAAACTATCTCAAGATTGAAAATTTTCAAAATATTTTAGAAAGAAAAGAGGGGCACACCCCCTTTGGAAGCTCTTTGATTGCTTTTCCTTTTTTTGAAAAATAGGCCAGCCTTAATTGACCTGATCTTGTGTTTAAGTTCAAAATTCTATTAAAAACAAGGATTTGGAAAGGAAAAGAGCACGCCCATTTGGGCATCCCTTTGATTTTTTTTAGAAAGAATGGTTAGCTTAATTAAAGCGAATCTGATTTTCTTCAAAATTGAGATTTTTTCCTTTTCAAAAAAGAAATTGAAAAGAAAAGAAGAGCACAACCATTTGGGTGACTCCTTCATTGGCATTGAAAATGTTTCTGTTCTAATTGTGCTAATTCCTTTAAACCACTTGAAGAAAAATTTGAAGGGAAGAACAAACACAAATGGGCTGCTCTAAAGAAATTCCAGCTTCAATAAGCTGGTTCTAGATTTTTCAGAATTGAGAGGTATGTCTCAAGGAGGCAACCCTTTAAAAGCATACAAAAATTTTTGTTGATTTTGAAATTTGTCAAAATCACTTGAAATGATAAGAAAAGAGAATTACGCTCCAACTGAGCCAATCTTGAGTTGCTTCAATTTAAATTGCTTTCTTCTTAACTTGGAATTACTTGAAATAATACTAAGGAAGAAGGAGAGAGAGAGAGAGAGAGAGAGAGAGAGAGAGAGAGAGAGCACATCCCATTAGTTCCTTTCTAATTGATTTGGCTTCGAAACAAAATTTGAAAGAGAGTTTTAAATTCCCTCTAATTGCTTCCTTAGTTGGATTTCAATCCTACTAAGAAGAATTTTAATTTCCATCTTGGAAATTCTTGGATTGGATGAATTGAAAGACATGGTTAGTTTCATCCAATGTTGATTTTCCTCTGTGACTAAGGAAATTATAACACGTTGAGGTGGATGTCACCTCCCATTTTTGAAATCTACCAATTAAATGAAAGCTTTTAATCATTAATTGACTGTAGATTTTTATTAGGATTAATGACATGGCGAGAGAAATAATTTTTCTCCAATTCATCGGACGTACCCAGCCCACACACCTGGGCTAAGTGAGGCTAGATTTAGTCAAAGTGCATCGTGACTTTGATTATACTCTAGTTTTGACAATTTTCATTCTAGAATAAAGATTTGATCTAGTTCTAGTTTGAATCATGTTTTGAACACTTCTTTTTCGGCTAGTGTATGCTAAATTTCTTGATTTTCACTGGATGCAATTTGATCACTCCATAAATCAAATTCTTTTGACTTGTTGAGTCGGATCATGCATAAACTACCTTGAATTTAATGTTTTTGAGATTTGGAATTGTCATGGACATTTTAGTCCATAATTCCAAAAATGGAGAAGTTAACTAGGTTAAATTTTAACTTACTTTAGATTAGAATTTAAACCCAAACTGAAACTGAGTTTCGAATTTAGCTCCTGGAATGTGGCCCAAATTGATTTTAAAATTTCATTTTAGTTCTAATTGAATTTGAATTTGAAATCCTGTTTCAAACTCAATGGGGGTTTTGTTTTTTTTCACTTCACAACTTTAAGCTAATTTGGAGCTAATATTGAGATTGATGCCTAGACTCTAGTCTAGGATTGGATTGGGTAAGCATTGAAGTGTAATGCTTCCAAGTTTGCTTGAATGTTTTGCTGAATTTCCAAAATTGCCATTGGATTTTAGATGGGAAAATTTTGGTTGTTAACATGGAGTCAGCTCACTACTATTTTCGCAACTCAAAGCCAATGCATTATCATCTCATTGAGACCATGAACCAACCAATTTTGGGGCACCAAGACCATGTCAATTCAAACTGAGCTAAACGTAAGCTCTCCTTAGTGCATGCAAAGTATTTATTCAGTTACTTTTAGTTTTTGAATTCATATTTAAGTTCTTGAGCTTTGTACTAAAATCAGAGGGACACTCTTGCATCGGCTCAAGCAAATTCAAACTATAATTCTTACAATCTAGATCATGTCAACTTGCACCAAATTTTTGTTGCAATATAACTTGGTCATGGTAGCAACTCTAAATTGGTTCACTTATATCTTGGCAATTAGTGAACTTGTGTGCTTTATTCATGCTTCACTCTTTAATCTTTCCATGCATAACTCAATGGAATTTTGTGCAATGGTTTCTGGGATATTAGAATGTTTGATAGCTTTTTAGATCCATTCTTAATATTTTGGATTAAAAAAATGTACTTTAGCGTATTGTCCATGTGCTTGAATTGATCTTAGAAATTAAAGTCTTTGAGATTTGGGATTTTTTGGATTCTTTTTTTCAAAAACAAGTTGCAGAGTTTTTTGACCAAATCATAGTTTTGACTTAAAATCTGGCAGGGTTGGCAAGCTTTTGCTTGCTGATTAGAAATTTGATTTCAGCTTTATTTAATCCGAAACAATGACGGGATTTTGATTAAAAATCAATTTTGATTTGAGAAAAATTGGTATTGTTCGAAGTCATATTTGGAGACTTTGAAGTGCTTGTAAACTTAGGAGTTGTTCTTAAGTGACTGGGTGGTTAATTCAAAAACTCTTTTGAGTTCATAAAAACATGGATTTGTTTGTTTGAAATTTGGACTTTCAAATTTCTCTTGATGGTTTTGGAACTTTGCAACCTTGTTTTGAAGAGGTTTGGTTCCTTGAGAACCAAAAGATTTGGGTGGCCTCATCCCTCTTCAGGATGGCGAGTTTTGATATCTGAAAATTATATTTTCAATTGTTCTTTGGATTGAAAAATGAGAAGAAAAACTCTTTCACTCTCACTCCATCTTTTGCACATTCTCACTCTCTTTAGTGTTTTTTTGGCTTTGGTAGTTGGAAGAATAAGTTTGCAAATAGGACAAGTTGGGGACAATGTCAGCTGTCTGTCGCAAATGATTGATGGTTAATAAAGTGTTTGGGGTGATTGTCGAGAATGACTATGTCAGCTAGAGTGCCATTAGTAGGGTGAGGGCCTAATCGAGTCCATTTTGTCCAATGTTTTTCCTAAGTGCATGCATAATTATTTTTTGAGCATGCTAGACTTAAGATTTTATGGTTTTGGGCCTATGGAGGAGATTTTCATAATATCAAAGAGGTTTAGGACTGTCTTAGATGGGCATTGATTCATGCTATATTTTTTTGGTTTGCAATGCTTGTGGCAAGGGAGTACTCTAGTTGACTTGCATGTTAAATTTATGATTTGAAGGGAAGACAAAACATGCAAGTTATTAGGATTCAAACATACATTAGGATGCGATAAAAATGCTCAGTTCATGTTAATTTGATTAATTTTATGTTCTTACTAGTGAGCTAATGGCATCATCATCAAAATGACAAAAGAGAAGCATAATTGTAGGGATGACGTCTCAATGCCTTTGAGTCTTCTTCCTCTATAAATACTTCATCATTTCTCTCATCTAACATGGAAAATCCATCATCTTTTCAAGTTTTGAATTCTCTCTCTCCTCTTCTAGATTTCTTCTTCTTTCTTGTTCAATTTTTGTTTTGCTCTCCTAATACTCAACTCCAAACCTTCATTTTCAACAAGATGAGACCTAAGAAGAGCTTGTGATGGACTCTTGGGAAGCATCTCACACCATCAAAGAGTACTCTTTTCTCAGAAGAGCTAAGGAGCCGCCTTTACATCAAATCTATTTTTTAAGGTATTTATAAATTTTCTTTCTACCATTTCTTGTCTCTTTTCCTCATAACAAGCCAATGAAGGTTTAAAGTTTCTCTGGAGCTAAGGATTCACCTTGAAGCTCAAACATTTTCCTCAAGATTATTTTCTTTTTATTTTTATTTTTTATCACTTTGACTAGCTTCTTCATTTCTTTTAACTCATTTATCTCTTTTGAACTTGTTTTTCTGTCATTTTAACTTTCTCCCTTTCATCTTAACTTCTTGTTCTCAAGTTCTTTACTCCTCTCATTTTCATTTTAATGTTAATTTCTTTCATTCTTAACTTTCCTCTACCATTTTAACTTATATTTCTCTCATTTGAATTTCTCATGTTTATTTCTCTTTTTTTATTTTTTCTTATTCCTCTTCTCATTTCTCTCTTTTTTAGTTCTTTCTCTTTCAAACATCTTTGTTTTTCTCTCTCTCTCTTTTATCTTTATTTATCTCTATGTATTTTCATTTTTCTCTTTCTCTCTTTTAATTTTTTTCTATCTATTATTGCTCTCTCATCGTATATCTATCTTTTCATTTCTCTATCTAATTATCTATTTTGATGGTTTGATTTTATATGGATGTGTATTACGATGTGAGGATTTGGGATGGGTCATTTTTCTATTTTTATCATTTTGAGTTTGAGACATGTGCAAATGTACATGTTAATTTGCATTGATCATGTCATTTTTTATTTTTTAAATTGAAAATCCAACTTTCATATTTTCTCAATCATTCTTCTAGTCTTCCATTGGCCACCTATATTTTCAATCTAGTCTTGAGTGATTCGCTAAATGAAATCTTACCACTATCAATTTGTATCAAGATTTTTTTCCATTGCCCCAAAGATGTATGTTATGGTAGGAATGATTTATTTTTTTTATTATGCATATAGAATTTGTGTATTTATGCATATACAATCACTTATAAGAATCACCAATGCTTACAGACACATCTCTAATAAGCTTAAGTAAGACAAGATCAAACCCTAATGAGGTAATAATGGAATTAAGGTAAAATCTTAAAATTTACTTAACATTCAAGGGAAACACCTTACAAATTATAATATTTTCTTATTTCAAGTATCAAATCTTTACACTTTCAACATATTATTTTGATACTTGCAATATTCCAAAATCTCTCTCTTTGGCCCTATGATGAACAAAACTAATCGTCCATCTATTTTGATATCTTATTTTCAAACAGAACTTCAAAAACGTGTTTTTGCAAAGCATGACAAGTTAAAGCCTTGTTTTGTAAAATGAGTAATTTACAAGTCCGTTCTTACTCATATTTTCTCAAGCAAGTTGAAAACTTCGATTTTCAAAACTATCTTCAATATTTTTTAGTTGAGTTCTAATGACAATATTTGAAGAACTCAAATGATCTTACAAGTGTCTCTTTTAAACAATTTGTTTTCTATGCTATTTGGCCACTCCAACAATTCAATCTCAAGTTTCTAAAGTTACTAATTATTAAGGGTTTGTTAACCCTTAAGACCATAGTTCTAGACCATTTTTTTTTCTAAAATCAAAGCATATTTAATCATTTCAAATTTGTCTCAATATATTCTATTTAGACTTGAGCACACATGCATGTAGGATTTAGGATAACATTTCAAACATCGGAATGTGCAAAGCAAGAAGCTAGTTCTTGGTCGGGTTACCCCCAATAAGAACATTGATTGGGAACGGCCAGGCCTCGTACCGACGGGTGAGTCCTTTTTTCTCTCATTTTAAAATAAACCACTTTTTTTTTAAGCACTCTAAAGACCAAAATAATTTTTGGGGATGCAAACACATAGTATGACTCGATGAGTCAAAATGGCACTTGTGAATTCCTTTCAGGCCTCAACTAAAAAGGAAAGTTGAGAACCATACTGCTGATGCGCTGTAAGGGAGACTTAAAGTTTAGGTCGGGGTCATGACGTCATAAGTATGGGAAACACTTGAAGTAAGGTTCTATAGGCCCATTCAACCTTTTGGCACCCTTTTGAGTCGATAACCTTCGACTCGATAGTTCTATTTATTACCTAAATAGAATTTTATGAGCAAAGTAGATAGATAACTTATTGTTTGGAGTTTTTACATGTGAACCAAGTGCATCCAATAGGCTCTGAGTAACAGGATCCAGTACTCAAAGTGCTTTTGGTATTTGTGGAGGTGCATGACAAGTATGACATCATTCCAAGAAAATCCCAATTTAGGGCCAAATATGGATTATATGTTGCATTCCCTAGAGTGACCTTTTAGGATCGTTGAATCCAATGAATGTATTCTTGTTTGAATGATAATGTATCTATCTGCTTCTTGACATATGAATGTATGTGTGAGATTGATTGATTGTGAGATTGAATGACTATTTTTAAAATATTACATGATGACACATGCATGCTAGAAATTATAATTGCTTAGGATAGCTTAGCCGAAGTATCAAGTTGAGTACATCCTCGACCCCAATCATGTATTAGAGAGCTTCCTAGCATGACATTTGATTATGACAGCTATGAGCCAACCACAGATGGAGGCTACTCTTTGTGATTTGGCTAATTTTTCATATGGAGTGATTGTTATGGTTTTTTATTGTTATGAGATTTTCATCTGCATTGCCATTGTAAAGTGATATAATTTAATGGACTAAACGGTAGAAGTACCCGTAGAGCGTGATTTGGCTAGCCATTAGTACTGAATGAATGTATGACCTTCTTATGAAGGTGGTTTTGGGTCTGGTTACACTCTTAACCAACTTCATGAGAATCCTAATGTGAATGTGTTTTTATAATAATAAATTAAGAAAGATTAATTGATTTGAGGCTAGTGGGTAATGGCAATACGTTTGAGATACATCCCGCCATCACTACTGATCTCTCCTGCTTTGAGTGTGGGCAGTGCAAGGCCCTAGGATATCATTGTGTGTTGTGGTTGGAGCATTGGGCTTCCACTTTTCCAACCTAGGTGTCCTAGAGAAGGCTGAACAACTTTCATTGGAATACGCCTTTTTTGCCGAATTGTTGTATTCTTATAGTGTGTATGGATCTATATTATTTTGGACCACATAGGGGTTGTCTCCCGACTGAAGGTCGCCTCTAGTGTGCTCATGTTTGTATTTTACTGAGTTGCCAATTAAATGAATGTAAATAAAATGAATAAGAATGAATCAAATATGACTAACATGTGTATTGATTGTGATTATTGATTAATCCCTACATATTGTAGAATATGCAAAGAACTACAATGACAGTTTGTGAGAATGCACTTATGCATCATTACAAAGACTCAGTTATCTGTTGTTTCCCTTTTTGAAGGTTTAGCAAACCTAGGGTAGCAGGTTGATGAGATGGCTCAGCCCACATCCTACTGTAGTGATTTTGGTGTATAGCCGTGTCAGCGAGTCATGTCTTTTGTCATTGATGTCATGTTTTTGTTTAGAGATCATTATTTTATTTTGGGGGCATTTTTGTCACGAGGGTCTTCGATAACCATGTAAAGTCATTGTTATATGAACTATTTTGGTGCATAAATAAATTATTCGCCTCATTGTTATTTTGATTTTCTTAGCTCCATTTTGATTGGTGTGTCATTGCACTTCAATGTGTTATATTAAAAAAAAAAAGTGAGGGTAAAAAGTTAGGGTATGACAATTGGGGCTTTGTGGATGATTCTATTTCTGTCTCTCCACAATATTTTCCACAAGAAACAAATGACGATAAAGGGCTGTGGTGAATCCAACACATTCAAAGCTTGGTTTTACAGCTTGGATGAAACAACATTACTCATTGGTTCATCCCATAGTCACAGAAAAACACGTTTCTTCCTAAAAGGTGTTTTTAAAATGCAAATAAGTCATCTGAAAAAATGGCAAAAGAATGCTGTTTTTAGAAAAACACACACCAAAATGAAAAGATGTGAAAAGAAAATCGACTTTTTCTTATTTTTTTTCATTTTAGCCTTTTTGTTCGTGTTTCTCAATGCTAGATGCTTGTTTCCATTTTCTAAATTTTAGTTGTTGCTTATCCATTTATTTATTGATGTTGTCTTATTAGTTTCAAACTTATTTTATTTCTTTAATTTTTAGGATTTTTTATTTTTTAAAAAAATTTACCCTATTTTTTCCTTTTTTTAAACTCACCATATTATACCTTAGAAAAACCTCGGTGTTGAAGAGAAGAAAACAATATTAGTCACTATGGTTTGTGTATCACTTTCACATGCTCTTAGATAGTATTGATATCTATTTTTGATGATTGATGGCCACATTATTTTGGAATGAGCTTGCACAAACATATTCCCATCATGTCTTAGAGGCAAGAGTTTTATTCTTGAAGAAAGAATTTCAAAATTTCAACAAAGTCCATATTAGTTATAGAGTATCTGCATGGAACAAGGGCTATTACATACTAGTTTGTTGTTGTCAATAATAAATCTTCAGAGTCAAACAAGGACAAAGTTCAACCAGAACATTGTCCGCTTACTTCAACTGTTTTATGTTTGCCATTGCTGCTTAGTTCTAGAGGTCTTTAGGCAATACTAGTATTATTTGTATCCTATGATACAGAATCATTTTACGTAGGGTGGAAAAACCTATATGATACATGTTCCATGCACATTTTTGCGTGTGTGCATGTGCATCGGCCATATTATTGATATAGCTGTATTCTATGATACGCCTGATACTCTTCCTGTATCGTATGATATGGTGCAATTTTTAGAAAAGGGCCTTGATGCCTTTTTTGGTCGACTTCTCTTTTCAAACCACCTCTTACGCTTCATTTTTTACATTTCTAGGAGCTTTGAGAAGGGGAGTTTTTGCTCGGATTTAGAGAGGAATTGCCAAGTAATCGTTGATTTGAGGAGAAATCACCAGTTTGAAGGGAGATTTGCTTGTGGGGAATTCATTTGTGTTTGAAAAAATAGGGCTTTTCTGTTTCTTTGTTGATTGACAATAATCATAAACTTAAGCATATTTTCTTGTTTACCAGTGGATAAAGATGAATTATATTTATACGTTTTGATGTGATGTAAAGGATTATAAATGTTGTTTTCTTAATATATTGTTAACGTATTATGACTTATGAATGTTCATTATGTGTGTGATGGGGTTTTTTTATGTACAACACATTTTTCTGAAATTCATTTCTTTTATTATATTTTTTATTTTTTTGTGAATTAAAAAATAATTTTACAGTACATTTACAGTACAATATCATATGTTACGATACAATGTATAGGTAGGCCAGACCAACACACGTTATGATAAAACTTTTACAACATTGGGCAAAGCTTCTTTAGTCTGAGATAAGAATTAGAATTAGAAATTATCAGTTAATCAGGAAACACTTATTAATGACACCAAATAAATAATTTAAATGCAGACAGTTCTGATTGACAACACCAAGGACGTACATCAACAATTTTAAGGAAGAGGGCAGAAACAAGATACAGAGAACGGATATGGAAAATTGGCACTCAAAAAGAAGGCGCTCAGGAACATGAAACAAAAAGGTGCCAAGGAACAATAAGGAACATAAAACAATCTCTGAAGCACAAACTTACCCTGATATTATGTAAGAAATGAGAGAAACTGACCTGAATGACTTGAAATACAAGTAGAAGGTTGTAGAAGTCGTGTTTCAGCAGCCATCTTCGGATAGGATATGTTGAGCTCCTAATCAAAGTTTCTAATTAAGGCACTAAAGACAAAAAGGCCATATAAAAGGGACAACTGGATCTGAATTCATAACAGATCCAAACCCGATGTCAAAGACATCGATGCAACACTGCTTTATATTGGGGACCAATATTCCCAGCTTTACATTGATTCCTAGTTCAACTTTGCCCGGATCATCTTCGCTGTTAATGGCTGCTCAACAAATTCTTTATTTCTAGAGGAACTGGACACTACAACATTTATGGTCATTGCCGATGGCCAAAACCATCGGTAAAAGATGGTTTTTAACTATCGGCAGAGTATTTGCCGATGACTTACCTATCGTCGAGGGAAATATCGTTGGGACTTGGTCCCTGACGTTGAAACTGTCAGGTGATCGCCGTAGTTTTCCTAATGCTTTTAACCGTTGGCACGAATAAATTTTTCCCAACAGCTTTGAACGTTGGGGTCAATCTTTCTCCCAACAGCTAAAGCCATTGAGATTTATATTATACATTGACGAAGCTAAACGTCGGCAATCATTGGTACATATGGATGGTTAAAACCATTGATATATATATATATATATAGATATATATATATATATATATGTGTGTGTGTGTGGATGGTTAAAACCATTGATATATATATATATATATATATATATATATATATATATATATATATATATATAGAGAGAGAGAGAGAGAGAGAGAGAAAGAGAAAGAGAGAAAGTATATAGAGAAAGAAATAATTTTGAAACACAATGAATTGATTATTATTTAATTTGGTAAAAATATGCATAATTGCACCTTTATAATACATTAAAAAAAAAAACTATATCAGCTACAACAATACTGCCTTTACATGTACCAAGAAAATTGGATATTGGGCATTTTCTGTTGCTGCTTCATTTTTTTATTATGCTGAAAAACTAATTGTTGTTGCTTCATCTTCTCCTTCAACTTCTGATCATACGAGTTTTAAGCACACACACACAAAAAAGCTGGCATGTAGATGATGCGAAAGCAAGCTGGAATTCTGAATCCATTGTATCATATGTAAGATCATTTGGTGGGCCGACATATGTCAATTAGGAATTTCAGACATTATGGCTGTCTTAACGTAAATATCCGCGTAAGTGATTGCATTTTTGGATATTACGTCATTTTAGATGGTATGGGGTAATTTTGAAATGTATAGATACCAGTACACAATTACGGACTCTTTGATGGGCGGAATTTGTAATTGTCCTCATTATAAAATGGTAGTGGTCCTTGGGGTCGTGCAATGGTTGCCTGAAACGTTGGTTTCTAGGGTTTCCTCTTCCCCATCTGAGGGACACCTCACGTGTGGCCACAAAGACCCTGGAAGATCCTACCGCGATCTACCATCCAATTCTTCAGATGGATTCAGGTACGCTTCCGCTTTAAGTTTAAGGTTTTGTTTAATTCAATGATTTAGCATGAGCATGATCCTGTTTTGATTAGGGCATATACATTTGGTTTTGTGTATCCATGAGGGGAGAAATCCCAACAATTGGTATCAGAGCCCATGTTCCTCGTTAAATCGTTGAATTTTTTTTGGTGATTTTGTGCGTTCTTCCCATTCGGATGTTCCCCATTTTGGTTCTTCGGCTGCAAGTTTTTTTTTTTTTAAAAAAAAAGTTGGGTTGAGGGCGTGCGGGCTTCCGTTCCAGCCATCAGGAGGATCGGAGAAGGGGACAAAAGGATCGGCGGGCGTCAGTCGCCGTTGGGCGATGGCGGGCCTCCAGCCGTTGGGGCGCATCCCCGCCTGCGGCCACCCACGCAGTTGGGTGGCCTGTCGGTGCTCTCCGCATCTATGTTGCAGCCAAAACAGAAGAACAAGAAGAAGGAAAGGGGACAGCAGGGAAGGCGACAGCAGAGTGGGGCGGCGGGTTTCAGGCCGTCAAGGCGAGCGTCGGCCGACCGTTGGGCGACGGCTGACCTCCGGCCGCCTTGGCACGACCCACCGGGGGGGCCACCCACGCAGTTGGTGGCCTCCCGGTGGTTTTCCGGCCGCTGTTACAGCCGCCCGACCATCCAGAAAAGGGGCGAAAATCAGAAGGTGAAAACCGGCCATTATGGCCGGTTTTCGGTAGGAGACGGCCAGCCATCGCGGCGGGCGACGACCGGCCGTCCAGGCGGCACCTGCCGGCGGCCACCCACGAACTTGGGTGGCCTGCCGGTGGATGACCACCGCCCGCCTGCCGTTCGGCAGGCGAGCGGTGGAGGCGACGCCCGCAACGCTCGGGCGGTCGAGCTGGGTCGGACCGGGTTGGGTCTTGACAGACCCGATCCGGATCCATAAGGATTTAAAAAAAAAAAAATTTGCCGCTCGTTCGCCGCGCGCGTTTGTGTTAAATTTTTCGGACCGGGTCGGGTCCTGTCAGACCCGACCCGTACCCATGCGGTTTAACTTTTGAAAAAACGGTTCGGACCCTTTTAAACGATTTGAACCAATTTGGGACCGGTTTATTTAGTTTTGGAACCGATTCGGGCCTTTTTTGACCGGTTCATTCAGTTTTGGAACCGATTCGGGCATTTCAAAACCGAGTCAATTGATTTTTGAACCGATTCGGGCATTTTCAGACCCGTTCACTTGATATTTAGACCGATTCAGGGCATTTCAAACCGGTTCATTGAGTTCTGGAACCGTTTTTTAGCCATTTTTTAACCGGTTCAATGAGTTTTAGAACCGATATCGTCTATTTTTGACCTGTTCGTCCATTTTTTTGACCGGTTCAGCCCTATTTAGGGGCATGTGGGTGTTCTAATTGCGGTTTAAGAACAATAAGGGTCATTTTAAGGCCGATTCAGTGGTTCTTGACCCACTTAAGCACAATTATGGTACCGGTTCATGAAATTTTGGACTATTTTGGACCCATATCATTGAATCATTTGGTTTTGGATTCAATGGAAGGCAATTTTGTATGTGTCACATCATTGAATCATTTGGTTTTGGATTTAATGTAGGGCATACTTGTATGAGAATTTGGTTTATGCATTATGTTTTGCATGTTGTTAATTTGTGGGTGTACTTTAGATGAATGTTTGGAATGTGAATTTGAACTTTGGCCATGTCTATTGTTCGAGATGAGTACGTTTGTACTTTATGTCGCCAAAGTGACTTCTGTTGTACGAATTTGCCTGTTTTGAACATTAGATGATAGTATACTTGATCCATGCGGGCAATGATCAACCCAAAGGAGGATTGTTGCTTGGTCAGGTTTAAGTATACAGGGCAATGAATATGTGATAATTTTTCAGTTTTCCATGTGAATAGCGAGTCAATCCAAAGATAGGCTCGTTGTTTGACAGGGTTAATTATCTATATTCATTGTTGACCAAGAATACCACTTGCAGTTAATATTTCAATCCAAAGATTGGATATTGGAGTTGCACCGGTACCTTATGATGAGATTTAGGTCATTGTATTTAAATTCATTTATATTTGTTATTTCATCTTTGTACATGTTTTGATTGTGAGCATGTTTGGTATTTTTATTTTTTGTATAGTGAGTTCTGCTTATATGATATTTGCAAATTTTGAGTATTATTCTTGAGTTAAATGATTCGATTTTTTTAAGTAAGAAAAGAAAGACTGTTAAAGAAGTTGCAGTTGACCAATCATCCGTTAAAAAACAAAAGAAGCATAAGGAAGGCTTATCAAGCTGCTTCTTTTGCAAGGGTGAATGTCATATGAAGGAAGATTATACTGAGTATCACGCATGGCATGAAATGAATGGTACATTTCTCACTTTGGTTTATTCTGAGGTTAATTTAACTTCAGTACCTAGAAACACTTGGTGGGTAGATTCAGGTGCTACTACTTACATAAGTGTCTCTATGCAAGACTGCCTAAATTGTCAAACGTCAAATGATGCTGAAAGATTCATCTATGTGGGCGATGGCAAGAAGGCGAAGGTTGAAGCCATAGCAAATTTTCAGTTATTGTTACAGATTGGTTGCTATTTAAATTTGACAGAAACTTATGTGGTACCATCTTTTAGACCGAATTTGGTTTCTTATTTCCTCATTGGACAAATTCAGTTATTATTGTTCATTTGGAGGAAGTAAATTTAAGTTGTTTCTGTACTCAAATTTGATTGTCACTGGTTCTTTGTCTAGTAGCGATAACCTTTATTTGCTTGATACGGTTACTTCATATAATGAAACCTTGCATGTTACATTTAGTGGTACTAAAAGAAAATTAGCCAAAGATAATTCAACTATGTTATGGCATTGGCGCTTAGGACATATTTCTGAAAAAAGAATATAAAGGCTTATGTTAAAAGAAATTCTTGAGTCTCTTGATTTTGCAGACTTTAATGTTTGCATTGAATGTATAAAGGGAAAATGAACAAACATTAAGAGGTTATAAGTTTTATAATCCATTTAGTAAGTCTTTCTTTGAAAGGGAAATGCTCATTTCTTTGAGGATATTGAGTTTGGGAAGGTGATCAGGTTAGAAGCATTGCCTTTGAAGAGGGACCTGAGTCCACTCTATTCAGAAGAAGGCAATGATGTCGATCTCCATACTGAAGAACAAACTCAACAACCTCAAGAAAATCAAGTAGAGGTGCCACTGAGGAGATCCACTAGAGAGAGGAGAAATACAATTTCAAATGATTTTGTCTATCTCCAAGAACATGATGTTGATATGGGCTTAATGGAGGATGATCCTGTCAACCTCCAGCAATCAATAAAGAGTTCTAAATCTCTTGAGTGGATGGATGTCATGAATGAGTAAATAAAGTCCATGATGGATAATGATGTATGGGAAGTTGTTCCCTTGCCTGAAGGTGTGAAACCCATTGGTTGTAAATGGATATTTAAAGCCAAGAGGGATTCATTAGAAAACATCGAAAGGTATAAGACACGTCTTGTTGCAAAGGGCTTTACTCAAAAAGAAGGCATTGATTATACAGAGACTTTCTCTCCAGTATTGTCGGAAGACTCTTTCAAGAATATAATGGCACTTGTAGCTCATTTTGACTTAGAACTGCATCAGATGGATGTTAATACAACGTTTCTAAATGGAGACATTGATAAAATGATATATATGGTGCAACCAGAAAACTTTGTTTCAGGTGTTGCAAAGAAAATTGTTTGCAAACTCAAGAAATCCATCTATGGGCTAAAGCAAGCTTCCCGTCAGTGGTATTACAAATTTCATCAGGTTATAGTTTTATTTGGTTTCGAGACTAATATGGTTGATGAATGTGTATACCAAAAGTTCAGTGGGGGTAAATTTATCTTTCTGGTTTTATATGTCATTGATATATTGCTAGCAAGTAATGATGTAGGCATATTGCATGAAACTAAGAATTTATTGTCAACAAAGTTTGACATGAAGGATCTTGGTTGTGCATCTTTTGTATTAGGGATCCAAATATTTCGATATCGTTTTCGAGATATTCTTTGGATTATCACAAAAGGCCTACATTAATAAGGTGTTTCACCGATATGGCATGAAAAGTTGTAAACTAAGAAATACTCCAGTTACTAAAGGAGACAAGTTTTGTCTCAAACAGTGCCCTAAAAGTGAAATCGAATCTAAGGAAATGGAAAGGATTCCCTATTTGTCTGTTGTGGGAAGCCTTATGTATGCTCATGTTTGTACTCGTTTGGATATTGCATTTATCATTGGAATGTTAGGCAGATACTTAAGTGATCCTGGTATGGATCATTGGGAAGCAGCCAAAAGGGTATTGAGGTACTTACAAAGAACAAAAGGTTTTATACTCACATACAGGAAGTCAGACCAGTGGGAGATCATTGGGTATTCAGATTCTGACTTTGCTGGGTGCCAAGATAATGACATTCAATCAGGTTTTGTGATTGCAGAATTTTGTCACGAGGCTGCGCATTATGTATAGTATAGAAAGACCACTAAGGTTGTTGTGTGACAATAATTCAGCAGTCATGTACTCTTATAACAGCCACAGTTTGTCAAAGTCGAAGCACATCGACATTAAGTTTTTTGGGCTATTAAAGAGGGGATAACAGAATGGTCAGGTGTCTTTAGAGCATATTGGGACAAACTCTATGATTTGCGGATCCACTTACCAAGGGTTTAACACATAAGGTCTTTCACGAATATGTTGTTCGTATGGGGTGTTGCCTTTGGATGATGTGCTGGTTTAGTGGAAGTTTGTATTTTGTTTGCTCTAATGTATGGACACGTATTCAGTTTTCTACAGAATAAAGTTTAAAGTTCTTTGGTTCCATTCTGCATTTATGTTTTGATCTCCATAAGGTTTTAAGTTGGACCAGTTGAGAATAGACATGTTATAATCACATTGCATGTAATTCTCATGCTATACATCCATATCAGATCTATGTCATTGGTTAGTTAACATTTGTGATCATTGAAGGTTTAGCTAATTTTGATATAGCGAAAGCCGCTTTGGTTCTGTGTTGATATGATCATGGACGAGATTGGTGAAATGACGTTTAATAAGATAACAGTTATGAGCTCTTAAGGTTTTGTGTAATGTCTGAATGTATTAAGACATATTTGACCCAAGTGGGAGATTGTAAGATCATTTGGTGGGCCGACATATGTCAATTAGGAATTTCAGACATTATGACTGTCTTAACGTAAATATCCGCTTAAGTGATTGCATTTTGGGAAATTACGTCATTTTAGATGGTATGGGGTAATTTTGAAATGTATAGATACCAGTACACAATTAGAGACTCTTTGATGGACGGAATTCGTAATTGTCCTCATTATAAAATGGTAGTGGTCCCTGGGGTCGTGCAATGGTTGCCTGAAACGTTGGTTTCTAGGGTTTCCTCTTCCCCATCTGAGGGAGACCTCACGTGTGGCCGCAAAGACCCTGGAAGATCCTACCGCGATCTACCGTCCAGTTCTTCAGATGGATTCAGGTACGCTTCCGCTTTAAGTTTAAGGTTTTGTTTAATTCAATGATTTAGCATGAGCATGATCCTGTTTTGTTTAGGGCATATACATTTGCTTTTGTGTATCCATGAGGGGAGAAATCCCAACATCATAGCCTTGCAGTAACATTTTTTACATGGTTGGAAACTAAACACAATAGCATGCAATAAGCCCAAGAAACAAATGAAGCAGTCTTGAACAACGCATCAGCTCTAGAATGCAGACAACCTGTTGAGCAAATTTGATTATGTTCTTATGCATCACGATATGCACACGTTCTTATTTGCAGAAAAATTCATGTGATGCATTACGACATGCACATGTTTAAACATGGTAGCACATAGGTAAGTTAAGTGGGAATAGAAGGTACTATACACAACTACCTTTGTCAATTTGTAGTCCCACCACCTATCTGGGTTTTCAATCAAGTCCTTCCAGGAACCCTCCGTGCCTTTGTCGACTTGTCCGTTACCTTTGTTTCATTTTGGATTGCATATACATGATAACAATATCTGAACTTTTTCCCCCGAAAGTAACTATGGTAGTTTACATAACCCTTCCCACTACAGAGGGAGAAACAATAAAAGAAAAGGAGCCCGCAGGATGACGCTAACTTGTCCATTGTAGGTTGTTGAAAACTTGCAGGAAAACAAAAGAAACAGTGCCTAGGACAACACCCGTGAACTTTAGGACTATTTGATCGAGCCAGTAGTTAGTGCTGGTTCACTAACCAAGAGAGCAAAAGACAATCAAATTTCTTGGACCAATATAAAACCACAACCTACAAAAAAAAAGAACACAAGGGATTCAAAGACAAAAAAGACCAGTTCCTTTACCTGTTTGCCGTTTTATTAACTTTTTGCCAAAAATCAAGAGAGTCCAGAACTAACATAACTGGTGGTGGTGTGGATTTACCAATCCAAAGTGGATCTCCAGATATCTTGTGTTTGAAGTCTGGCTGATTGGTCTTTGACTGCACACAAGATTCAAAAGTAAAAAGCACGAGGCTAACATAAGTAGGAAATTCCAAAAGCTGCTAAAACATTAGGAGTCCATAGCCGTTTCTTAAGTCTACACAATTACCAGGATTTGAAACAAGGTGATAGCCTTCAGCTACCAAAACAGACAAAAAGATTAACACGACCCACGCACCCATTAACCACTACACAAATAATGTTAACCTTTAGCCAAATTCTCGTTACTTCTCATCTTGGTGTATCACACTATTTGTATAAGGATGTCTGGGTCTGATTTCAAAAGGTGGAGTCCAGATCCAACCCACTTACCCCATTTATTCTTTCCCTAGTGACTCTAGGTTAGGTGTAATTACATTTTCCTTGCTAATGCCTAACAATATCTCCCTCCCTAATCTTCACCTTGTCCTCAAGGTGAGAAGGATGGGTAACGTTGCTGTAACTGAACTGGGTCCTCCCAGGTGGGAGCTGGTGGTTCCCTCTACTTGCCATTCCACTAGCCATTTTGGAATGATTGCTCCATTCCTTTGAACTGATCACCTCTGGAGTATGCGGAAAGGAGAAGGGGAGCTTGGCTGCATGGAGCGTAGAGGAGCTGTGAGGACCAGGGAAGGATCCTTGGTGTGGTGGGGTTTCAGTCGTGAAATGTGAAAAACTGGGTGGATCGCCGAGTCTTCTGGTAGCTGCAGTTTGTAGGCTACCTTGCCCACACATTGTAGGATCTGATATGGTCGTGAATGGCGGTTCAGTAAATTTATGCACCCCTGTTGTTTTTCAGTGTACCTTACCAGCGGACAAGTTCTTTCAATCAACCGAGTCTCCTACTTGATACTCCTTGTCTTTATATGCCTTGTTATGTTGTTGAGTCATTTGGTTTTGGGCGGCTTTTAACCTCTGTTTTACCACGTCCAATACGTTCTCTGCTGATCAACTGAACATGTATTTCATCCAATTGATTCATTTGGGGCTGGAACCTTAGACACCCAATGGAGGAGTGCACTGCAGTGTTGTAGGCAAATTCTGCCCAAGAGAGATATTTCGTCCAATTATGTGGCTGCAACTCAACGTAACACCTTAAGTAGGTTTCTAAGACACGATTGACGTCTGACTTCCGTCTGCCGATCCATTTGTGGGTGATAGACTGTGTTCATCTTCAACTTCATTCCCCACAAGGTAAAACACTGTTGCCAAAAATGACTCAAGAAAATGGGACCCCTGTCGCTTACAATCGACCGTAGCATCCCAGGTAATTTGCCAACGTATTCCTGGGATGTATTGGCTACATCTTTGGCTGACAATGGATGCACTAAGGGAATGAAATGCGCATACTTGGAAAGGCAGTCTACTACAACTAAAATCACAGATTTTCCTTTTGATCTTAGCAAGCCATCTATGAAATCCATACTCAGATCTTCCCATATTTGAGAGGGAATTGGCAAGGGTTGCAATAACCCTACAGGTTTCAATGTTTCATACTTCTGTCTTTGGCATACCAAACAACTCTTAACATAATCCTGCACATCTCTTTTCATTCTCGACCAGTAGAAAGTATCGCGTAGGTGCTGGTGTGTTCCGTCCATACCTTGGTGACCTGCTTCCAATGTATCATGATAATGTTGCAACAGATGTTTAGTAAATGGCGAGGTGGAGATTAAAGAGGAGAAACAAAGAAGACAATGTAACGTGGTTCGACTCAGGATTGAGTCTACATCCACGACCAAGCAGTTTCTCTCTAACCCCTTAATCGTTTGTGTGAGAGGTTCTATTGATTTTAAAAGGGGTACACAATTTGGAAGATTCAACTGTTTCCTTATTTTGAGGATGACAATTGCTGTCAATATCTTGACTGCTTGGTTACACATTTGATCTCCTTTCCTAATTTTCTGATCAACTATATGGGCAACTATTTTGGCCACCGCAGCTGCCTTGTGTTGATCCTTATCCACCACAGCTTCCTTGTGGTCATCGTTATCTTCAATAGCCCCCCTCAAGCTGAATGGCCTCAAAAGAACGTTAAGCTTGACACAAATAGTCTCAAATGGGGTGCGAGCAAGGGGCTTGGTCATTGTATCAACAAGCTGGTCAATAGCTGGAACATGATGAACTGTGAGAAGATGATGCTGCATATGATCTCGAATGAAATGAATGTCGACTTCAATTTGCTTTGTTCATTGGTGAAACACCGGATTGACAGTTAATTGAACATCACCCAGATTGTCGCATAACATCTGGCGAATAATAGGAAGAGGTTGTTGAAGTTCTTGTAAGAAATAAGAGATGGAGAGAACTTCCACTGCAGCTGAGGCTAATGCCATGTATTTTACCTTAGTACTAGATCTTGCAACAGTATTTTGTTTCTTTGCAGACCATGAAACCAATGAATCTCCAAGAAAAATAGCAAAGCCAATAGTAGATTTTCAATCATCAGGATTACCGGCCCATTCAGCATCAAAATATGTTGTAAGAGACAAGCACGAGAATGGTCTAATGAGAAACCCAAGATGGAGAGTATGCTTAATATAACGAAGGATTCATTTGAAAGCAGCCCAATGAGTTGTGGTAGGAGCGTGCAATAAATTGGCAGACCTTGTTGGTAGCATAAGCAAGATCTGGTCTGGTAAGAGTAGCATACTAGAGAGCGCCAACAATTTGGTGATAGGGAGTAGGATCAAGTAGCAGCGGCGCCATCAAACTTAGACAACTTTTCTCCAACGGCTAAAGGTAAAGGGAGGGGCTTGACATCAACCATGGCACTTTGCTTGAGAAGGTCTTGCATATACTAACGTTGAGAAAGAAAGAGCCCTTGAGGTGTAAATTGTGCTTTGACACCAAGAAAATAATGTAGATGGCTAAGACCTTTCATAGAGAATCACACCCCATTTAGCATATGAGCTGATGGATGGAGGCAGGGCAGCTTCCAGTAATCAATATATCATCAACATAAATAAGAATGAAAATTGAATGTGCTCCCATCAATTTAATAAATAGGGAAGTGTCAAGCTTGGAGGCAGAGAACCCATGTGAAATAAGAAACGATTTTATGAAATAATTCCACAAGATTGTGAAAAATTGTAATTTTTAAGTCAATTTCGAATCTAAGCACAATTTAGATTCAAATCATGAATTTGACTTGTGACACAAATTCCAAAGCAGGATTATGAGTCTAGATCCTAATTTAGTACTAAAAAATATATCCAAGTTAGGATTTGAAATCCAAATCCAATTACAAATGTCATTTGAAATTTGTATCCAATCACGAAATTTAAATCCAGATTTAAATCCAATATTAGAACTAATTCAGAATCTAAAGGGCTATGTGGGACCCATGTATGGGCCCCACCTGGCTCGTGTGGTTAGGAGCCCACCCAAGAGGTCACAAACCTCTCCTTTTTAAAAAATATCAACTCTCAATTAAATGAAGAAATCCTTTTCAATGAGAAATGAATAAGGTCATAACTATAGACATATGAAAAGAGAAACATTTATAGTTTTCTCTTTTCCTTAATTAAAAAGAAGATCCTCTAATAAAAGAGGAGTCAAATTTCAAAGAAGCAATAAAATCTATCTTAACCTACTTAATTCAAGTAGGTTTGACCCTGGTGCATCCAAATGTAGCACCAACCTCAGTTGAGTTCAGTCAACACGAGCTTACTCAAGTCAAAAGGTCAGGTCTATCCCACAACCCAGTTGATGAACAAGAATAGACCTTTACTAGATCAAATCTATTTTTACTGAACTCAGTCGAAGTACAATCTAGCTCAAGGCAGTGCTTTTTTAGCCTAAATTCATCAAATTACCTCAATCAAGTCAACTTCATCTCACAAATGAGTTTGACTTTGGTCAATTGGTCAAATTTGACCCAATTTGGACAAATTTTCCTTTCCATGGTCAAATTAAAATTACATAACCCAAATTAGGATTCTATGAAAGGTAAATATACATTTGACTTTATCAAATGCACAAATCAAATATTCAATTAAAAATCAATATTTCAAATCAAAATTTGATCCAATTAAAAACCCATTTTTAGTCGAATTATGGACGAAAATACCCTTTTAAAACCAAATTTGGTAGAATTTTCAAAATTTATTCAAATTTTAATTGAATTGCCATAATTCAATAACATCTAGAGTTTAGTGACTAGTTTGAACAAAACAAGCTAAATTTCAAACCATAAAAAAATAGATAAAATAAAATAAAGCAAACCCCTCTCAAGGCATTTTCGTCTAAAATTTTGGTCAAAGTTGGGCAACTAGGTCTGAACCAAGGTTGACCACGCCTATCCCAGCCCACCTAGCTCATGTAAATGAGCTAGGTGTGATTAGTTAGAGCCATTAAAAAAAACATTTAATCCATTTTACAACTTCCTAAGCCTTGAATAAATTTTCAAGGTAAATTAAAGAGGTGGCTGAACTCATCTCCTAATCTATATAAACCCCCTAGGCAGCCAAGGAGGTGGATGATTTTTCTTTTTAGAAGGGGTCTTCATCAGCTCGTGGCAACCAAGGAGAGAAGAAGAGGAAGGCGAGGAGGAGAAGAAAAAAATTTGTCCAAGCCCTCTTCCCTTTCTCTCATTCCCTTCTTCATTCTCCTAATTTTTTCTATCGATTTTGCTAAGTTAGGATGCTTAAGTGAACCCTTGCTTAGGATTTTCATGGTAAGAAGCTTTCTTCCCACTGCAATTTCCAGCAAGCAATCTATCTCTTTCTGGCTTTGCTAAGCTCGAATCCAAGTTTGGGTTCTTGCTTAGGATTGCTTGATCTAGAGAACAAGCAAGGAAGAGAATCAAGTATTAAGACCGACCACAAGGTATGTGATTCTAATCCATCTTTCATCTATTTTAGCTTCTTGTTAGTTCATTTTTAATTTCAGCAATTTGTGTGAAGTAATTTATTTTCATTTTATTTCATGGCTGAGAATGATGCCCAGTTAGGGAAAAAGCCATGATCAAATGCACATGTTAATGCATGATGCTTGCATGAATCGACTTTATCAAAATAAAAACTATGAATCAATTTTTAAAAAAGGGGCCTCAAGGCCACGTCCCTTTTCAAAATTAACCAGCCTAAAACCCATTGAATCCCCCACCGTGAGTGAATTCCACAGTGAGAGAGATTCGTTGCAATATACATAGCTTGAAAGCCTAGTAAGGATGGATGCATTCTCATGAATGTGATCCACCTTTGTATGGCAACACTAAGGACGGATCAGCTTGAGCATTCGTTCATGTCTTTTCATTTAAAGTCATTTTAATTCATGTTTTTCTCTATTCAATTGGTCAAGGGTTGTAGATGAAATTAGAAACTAGTTTTCAATCTTCCTATGTAAAAGAACCCAACCATAAATCATCATGATTCATGAGTTATGCGGTCTCTTGATAAACTTTCATTTTGAGGAGTAAGATACACATATATATATATGTTATTATATATATACAAGTCCAATCTCTTGTTCAAAGTCATTTTCCTCTTTTAAAATCAGGTTGGAACACGTTTCCAAGCTAATTTTAAGAAACGAGATCATTTTGTTGATTTTCGTAGTACAAAGTCACGAAATCACTTTCATTTCATCTTTAAATTTGTGTTAATTCCAACAATTTGTACGTAAAGTGTATGCAAGTTGTTGAAATCAAACCATACTTTACAAGAATTAGTTTAAGAATTTTAAAAACTTACATGCTTGAAATGCTAATGTTCAGTGATAAAGTGGCTATGCTTTGTGAAACAATAAAAGGTTCTAATCCTATCCAATTGGCTGCCTAAAAGCATTTTAGGAATTGCTGATTTCATTGGTTAATTTTCAGACTTACATTTGATTGATTAAGTCTTAAAAACAATGCAAAATCATACTGAAGATCTCAATTTTAATATCTTCCAAAGAACAAGATCAAAAGTGATGAAGTCATCCAAGAAATGGACAGTTCTTTTGGCAATTGATCTAAAATTTAATTTGGTTTTGAAAAAAAGAAAAGTCTCTCAAACTTCATGATATGAACAAAGCATGTCCTCAAGAAGCACATGCCACTTTTGCTGATTTAAATACCTAATTTGTATGAAGCCAATTCAAATTCCATCATTCTCTAAGAATGAAACATTCTTAGAATCAAAATTTTAATTTTAAACCATTTAAATCAAAATAAAATATGATTTTTAATTGTTTTGAGATTCTTATCCATGACTCAAGCTTATGGATTGCATCTCTAACACTTGTGCTTAAGCATATGATAAGCATATTTAGAAAAAGTCCTACATTCAAATTAAAATCAATCTTTATATGTAAATTGTATGATGTGTAAATACATTGAATGAACTTTGAGAGATTATATGATGACGTAGGTGCTGGGCGGCGACGAGAACGACGTAGGTGCTGGGCGGCGATGAGACGACGGCGGTGGTGCTCAGGTGAGACTTTTGATTCCTCTCCGCCTCTTCCTCCTTCCTCGTCCTTCTTCTCCTCCTCCCTCTCTCACTGTCTCTACCGTCTCCCCTCTCAACCACATGACCTCTCTCTGACCGTCTCCCTCTTCTATCTCATGCTCCTCACTTGCACCTCCCTCTACGGTCTCTCTTCCTGTCTCCCCCTCACTCTCCCGTGTTATCCTCCCTCCTGCGCAGCCCCTTGTCCCCCCCCCCCCCCCCCCTTGCTTGATTTTCCCCTCTCCGTCAGCACCCTATGCCCTCACGATTTCTCTTCCTCCTTCTCACGCCTCCTTCTCCCTTCTCACGTGCTCTCACCCCAACTGCTTGTTTTTTTTTTTCCCTTGACTGC
This sequence comes from Nymphaea colorata, assembly GCF_008831285.2. Classification (NCBI taxonomy): domain Eukaryota; kingdom Viridiplantae; phylum Streptophyta; class Magnoliopsida; order Nymphaeales; family Nymphaeaceae; genus Nymphaea; species Nymphaea colorata. Next base: position 5,774,558 of record NC_045151.1, on the reverse strand, counting down.
TCCCTCTCCCTCACCGTGTGAGCCTCCCTCAACCGAACCCCTCCTTTTTGCCTTGCCAGCTGCCTTTTTCTCACGGCAGACCTCTGTTTTCTTTTCCTTGTTGCGGATTCTCATCATATATTACCGTTTGAATGGTTTGCAGCTGGGGGAGTCTATCTACCCCCTCTTACCAACAAATAGGGCGTGTGAATAGCAACGACAGCAAGCAATCTTGGGCATTGGCACTTGATCGAATCCTGGAGGTGGCTGCCTAGACTATTGCAGCAGTCTAGATTCTTGATTTGGGGTGAGCAAGGCATAATTGAGCCCATTTTATTGTATATTTTCCTTTGAAGCATGTATAATCATTGTGGAAGCATGCTAGAATTTAGAATTGGTGTTTTGGGGACGCATGTTAGCGATTGTGCTTTTTGGGGAAAGTTTAGGACTATGTTGGAGAAACGATGATTTATATATATTGATCTTTTAAGCTTGTGGTGTTGATTTTTGAAGCAATAGGAAAACATGGTAGAGATTGTGATGTTGTGGGGGAAGATTTAGAACCGTCTTTTTGGGCACGTGGCTCACGCTTTTGCGAGCGGGCGTATCTTGGAGTTATTTGGGGAAAATGTACTTAAGTTGGATGTGACAATGGGGTTGACGCCTACACTACAGAAAGCATTTAAGAATGTGTTAAGGATAGACTAAGCGAAGCATTGAGTTTTGGGGTCTCGTGGCAATGTCAAGAAGTTAGGAGGAGGCCTATTAGAGGGCCGTATGTCGACACTACCCATCGACACCCTCTTGAGGCGATGATATGTGCCTCAATGATTTTGTTTTAGCTTGGTTTGGATTGATAAGCTAATTAGTAGAGGTCTTACCTTTGTCTTTGTCTGCAGGTACACCGGGCACGTCCCGTAGACCTTGAGCGACCAGATTCAAAGCTTGAGGCATTTTGGAGAGTTTTCTGGACGTGTGACAGGTATGACAGCATTTTAGGCAAATCCTTGCCTGGGGCACTGTGTGAATGTGTGTTCCTAGGATCGTGGGATCTTTGGATTGTGATGTGATTGATTGTTTGGTGAATGAATGTGTGTATGCATGCAAGTGGTTTGATATCTGATATGATGTGTTTTGAAAAGCTATTAGAAGTCTGTTTTGAAATATCACGCCTTTGCATGTGCATGCTAGATTTGATAACTGTTTTGGACATATGAGGTGGGGTATCGAGTCGAGTGTCTCCTCGACCCCAACTGTGCATTAGAAAGCATCCTAAAATGATAACTGCATATGACAGCTACGAGCTCATCACAGATCGAGACTACTCTCTGTGGTTTGGCTAAGCTTTTCAAAGATGTGATTATTGTGATAATGAATGTGAATGTTGTGTTTGTTGCATACACATTGCCGTGGGCAATGATACAAATGATTGAACAGAGGGTAGCTGTACTCATAATGTTGAGACAGTTAGCCAAAACTGTTATTGTTATGTATAGCCCTCGTGTGGAGGCAGTTGGAGGTGTGAGTTCACTCGTGAAGTGAACCAACCTCATGAGCTAGCCAGTTAATTGTGTTTGTGCAAGGATAATTGTAAGAATGAAAAAATAAGAGATGAGAGGCCAGTGGGATGTAGCTATGTGTTTGGGAGTTGTCCCGCCTTCACCACTGGTCTCGCCTGTTCGGAGCGTAGGCGGTGCAAGGCTGGGTACTGTTGTGTGACGTACTTGGAGCGTGGGCTCCCGCCTTCCCAACTTGGGTGTCCTAGGGAGGGTTGAGTATCTCTCCGTGGAATTCACACATCCATGGATGAGTGCTCTACCGCTACAGCGGATGGATGAATCCATACTATTCTGGGCCACCATGGGGGTTGTCTCTCGGCTGTAGGCTGCCCATGGTGTGCACGTGCCTGTGTTTGCACCCACAGGAACTGTCAATTCACTGATATTGATGAAAATGAAATGTATATGAATGAAGTGTGAATGAGAATGATGCGTTATTTCTGAATTGCATTTGGTTATTGAATGTGGTATTGTGGCCTTTGTGTGTGGCCTTTGCATGTTGTGGTATAGGTGACGGCTCCTTGATAAGTTATGTGGCTGTGTGTCCTACCACAACATGATAGTAAATTGTTTCATAGTTAAAGTAAATGAAAAGAATGCGATTGTGAACGAAATGATACGTTTAGTCGTGCCTCGCATGTGAATTGAAAACATGTTACTGTGGCCATCGAGTGGCCTTTACATGTCGTGGTCTATGTTAGGGGCCTTCTTGGCAAATGATGTGGCTATGCCCTGACACGACATGATGATAGATTGTTCTGATGTTTGCACATATAATTGAGCCCTACCTAACTGGGTTTAGACTTTTCCTGGCTTGTTGTCATACTGCGAAGGCTAAGTCTTCAGTTGTTTCCTTTTTCAGGTTTTGGCGGACCCGGGGCAGCAGGTTGAGCAGATGGCTTCACTCACGTCCTACTGGGGAGGTTTTGGGTCAATTGTAGTGCCGGCGCATCTTGTTTTGGTTTTATTGATGTCTTATTTTTGTTAGGCATCAATGTTGTGAGTTGGGCATTTTTGTCATTGTACAGATGAACTGAAATTCTTATTTAATGGGAAGTTTGCCCATTGTTTTGCATTGCTTGGCTCATCTCTTTTGAAATTGTTGTGTAGTCGCACCTCAATGCTTGATGTTAAAAAAAATAAATAAATGTTTGAGTGTCAAAAGGTCGAGGTGTGACAATGTACACATTCTTTAGAAATTAAGTGATTCAAATTTAAGTTATGGAAGGTGACCAAGTCATGTTACAACAAGAATTTGAAGGTCTCACTTAATTTCTAAAGAAAACACAATCATCCCGCATCCATAATCTTGGCCAAAACATGTTTTGGAAAACAACACATTTTTTAGCATCTTGGAATTCATGTTTCATCAAATGAACAAATTCTACTTAAGTAGAAACCCAAAATCACATGATTTGGCAAAAGAGAGTTTAAAATTAATTCAACTTGCTAAGGCAACTTAGCCATTTTCCCAAAAATTGATCATAAGACTATCGCAATTTCAACTCAAAAATCATCTTGAGTTCACAACAAAGAATTCAATTTCAATCGTCAAAAATCCCCAATTTTCCCTACAAATTATGATCTAAAACATCAAATTAACTCTCAAAATCATGACGATTATCATTTCAAATCAATCCATACCAATTCAAATGACGTATTCAATCAAAACAATGGTCTTCAAATCAATTTGAAAACCCAACAAAGATTCTTCAAATAACTTGTCAAGACAAGTCATTTATCTCAATTTTACTCCAAAATAAGTTTAAATCACTTGTTCGAAATGAATTTTGATTTTCAAAACCAAAGCCTCAATGCATAAGCATATAGGATTTGCATCAATAATTTGTACATGATCTAAATAATTCTTAGTCTTTGATCTAATTACCCCTATTAAAGGGAGCAAGAAGGTTGGACCTCGTACCAATGGACGTAAAGAAAATGAAAAGAGAGAACAAGGAAGACCAAAGTTAACGTGGTTCGGCTTGTTGAAGCCTACGTCCACAACTAGAAGGCACTCAGACTGTATTTCTATTGATGAAGAAGAAGATAATAATACAATGCCGGAGTTGAGTCCCTTTTATAGGGAAAACAATTACGTGTTATCATGGCAAGATTGTTCTTGCCTAGATTAAATGAAATCTCCATTTGATCCCAAGATTGTCGCCTTTCTATATCTTCTGATTTTTCTTCCTTTCTCATAAATCTTCCATTACCAGCCTCACGTGTTTATCCAATTTCTGACTGTCGATTTTCTCTCTAACTGATTTTTCATCCTTATCCTCTTTACTGATTTTGTTAATATTCCCCCTCAAACCGAGCCGCTGCTAGAGGCCGAGTTTGTTCTTGAGGAGATTAAAGATGTGCTTTGATAAACTTTTGGTAAAAGGATCAACGACTTGATTGTTGGTTGAAATGTACTTGGTCTCCAGTTGTCTTTGAGTTACCCTTTCTCTTACATAACGAAAATCAATTTGAATATGTTTGCTTCGGTTACGAAACATTGGATTTGTCATCATATAAAGAGAGCTCTTATTATCACATTATAGGATTGGAATTTTCATAATCCGAATTCCAATGTCCTTCATTAAGACTTGCATCCATGTGTTCTGCTGTTGTCGACGCCATGGCTCTATATTCAGTCTCGGTACTAGATCTTGCCACACTATGTAGCACTCCAAGATACACCATTAACTCCAAGAAAAACACAAAATCCTATGGTGGATCTCCTAGTTCAAGAACATCCTGCTCAGTTTGAATCTGAAAAAGCATATAAATCGAGAGTACTTTGCATCAATATGTTTAGTCTCATGTGTATTGATCCTTTGATGTACCTTAGATTTTTTTTTACCATTTGATAGTGAATCTGAAATGGCTCATGCATAAAATGACTAACATAATTGACAGCGAAAGAGATGTCTTGTTGCATTAGAGTCAAGTATTGCAAGGAACCAACTATCTGCCTGTAGAGAGTAGGATTGCCAAATTTTATCTCATCACCTTTATACTGAGGCATTTTCGGGCTCATTGGTGTGGTACTTGGTTTGCAATCTTCTATCTTTGCTCTTTCAAAAATGTCTTTAACATACTTGGTTTGACATAGGAGAATCCCTTGTTCTGTCCAAGTCACTTCTACTCTGAAAAAATAACTCAACCTGCCAAGGTCTTTGACAGGAAACTCCTTACATAAATCATTAATAAAATTTTGCAAAAATATAGAACAATTTCTAGTTAAGATCATGTCATTAACGTACACAAGGAGCACAAGAGTTTTAGAATGCTGATGCAATGTAAACATAGACAAATCAACCATGCTAGTAGTGAAACCATAATTAAGAAGAAAACTGCTTAATCTAGTGTATCACATGCGTGATACCTGTTTTAGACCATCAATAGCTCGTTGTAATTTACAAACATGGCCTGGCTTTGTTTGATCTTCATACCTAGGAGGTTGTCTCATGTATACATCTTCATGAATAGCACATGGTAGAAAAGCATTCTTAATATCAAGCTGCCTCATTTTCCATTGTCAAATTGTAGCAATGGAAAGGACCATCCTAATAGTAGTAGGACAAACAACAAGAGAAAAGGTTTCATGAAAATCAATTCCTTCTTTTTGAGTGAATCCTCGAGCAAGAAGTCTAGCTTTAAGTTTTTCCAATGTCCCATCTGATTTGAGTTTGGTTTTAAACACCCATTTCGAACCAACTAGATTCATCTTGAGATCATAGGGTACAAGTCTCCAGGTTTTATTTTCATCTAAGGCTCTAATTTCTTCGTCCATAGCCTTTTTCCAAACTAATTTTCCAAAGCTTCATTAACACTTGGAGGTTCTTTAGGAATTCCTTGATACAAAACATGTAAGTTGGCATACTTTGGATTTGGTTTAAAGGTTCCCACCATCAATCTAGTGACCATCGTTCTTGTCATAGCAGAAGGAGAAGTAGTAGTAAAAGTGTGCTCACCTTGTTCCAAGTTTTCAGTTGTGTTTGTATCAAGAATTCCATATTGACCTTGATCTTCTTCCATCTGATTGTGAACCGATTGTTCATTTACTGCCATAATGCTTTCTTCATCTCTATGTACTTTGATTTTGTTCAATGGTGTCAGACATGATTATCTGATGCATGCCCTGATTGAGATTATCCAACAAATTGTGAACCGTCTGTTCATTAATGGGCAAATTGTCAATCATCAGCTCTTGAGATTGAGAGCGAGTGCCAAACTCACTTCGTTCTTCCTCATGAACGAAGTCGGTTGCTCTATGTTCACTTGTTCCTCATTGAAAGAAATCAAATCTGAAGCTAGAGAATCTCCATCATATAATTTAGCAGGATTTTTATAAGGAAAACATTGTTCATCAAAACAAACATGTCAGTAGATCAACATTTTTCCAGTGGCCGGATACAAACAGTGATATCCTTTGTAACTATCACTATACCCAAGAAAAACACATGGCAATAAAGGAGACTCCAATTTATCTTTAGCATAATCTCTCAAGTAAGGGAAACATCGACATCCAAAAACACAAAGAGAATCAAATTTAGGATGCTGCCCAAAAACTTTCAAGTAAGGAGAATCCATCTTAAGAGAAGATGATGGTAGCCTATTGATGAGAAAAACAGCAGTGCTAAAGGCTTCAAACCAGAAGTGTTTGGGAACATTGGCATGCAACATCATAAACAAACTGAGTTCTGTGATGTTACGATGTTTTCTTTCTACCATACCGTTGTGTTGTTTTGTATACAGGCAAGAAAACTGCTGCTTTGTTCCAAGAGACTTTAGGTAATCTCTAAATTTTGTACTTGTATATTCTCCTCCTTCATCCGATTGAAAAACTTTTATCCTTTTATTAAATTGTGTCTCAACAAATTTCTGAAAATGTTGAAAACAAGCGAAAAAATCAAATTTCGAATTTAAGGGATATAGCCAGGTGAATCTAGAATGCTCATCAATAAAAATCACATAGTACCGATAACCAAAATGAGAACAAACAGGTGCTGGTCCCCATAAATTCGAGTGGATTTTTTCAAAAGGTTCAACAGATTTATTTTCTCATTCACGAAACGGCAACCTACATGATTTGCCAAGTTGGCAGCTATGACAAATAGAAGTTCTAGGAACTGAAGAGCAAACATTAATAAGAGCAAACATTAATCAATTTTTTCTGCTGCAAATGTTTCACAATGCCATTATGAGGATGTCCTAATCTGAAATGCCATTGTTCTTCTAAAACACGTCGAAATCTGGATGAAAAATATGTTGTATGTCTAGCCTTACCGATGGTGTAAACTCCATCATGCTTGCTGCCCTGTGCCATTATTTTTCTTGTTCTCCTGTCCTTTATAAGGCAACATGAGGAAGAAAATTCAAAAACATATGGTAGCTCACTAGTTAATTGATTGACCGAAAGTAAATCTTTCTTTAGTTTTGGAACATATGGAACATGAGAAAGAGGAATGGATGAATCGCCTGTATCAATTTCACTATTATCAATATGGGTTATAGAGAGAGACGTGCCATCCCCAACAATAACGTGATCACTTCCATGATAAGCAAAGATTTTAGAAATCTTACGAGGATTCCTAGTCATGTGAACTGATGCTCCAGTATCGGCTAAACCATTTTGAGTCATTTGCATCATCAATAGTAATTGTGGCGAGTGCTTGTTGGGCATCTCCGGCTTGATAGGCATGATTAAATCGTTCAAAGTACTTGATTGCATAATGATATTTTCTACCACAGATTTGACAAATGATAGGGTTTTTGCTTTTCTTCTCATCACCATTAGAAGAGGGATTGGAACTTTCATGTGGCCGATTTTGATAGTGTCCACGTCCTTGATATTGTTCACACCCTCTATAGCCGTGTCCACGTCTAGATTGTTGATGTGTCATAGCCATGATAGGAGGAGTAGGACTTTTTATCCGAGAGTCAAAGCTTTGAAGAAGAGAAACAACTTCTTCATAAGGTAGTGTAGGTGGTCGAAGCATGGATGCAATAAAAGCTTCATATCATTCTCCAAGTCCTTGAAGCAGCCAGTAAACTTAAGTCCCTTCCTCAATAGATTTTCCAATAGCTGAAATATCGTCGTATATGCGTTTAAAATTTTCTATATAGGCTTCCACATAATCATCATTCTTCTTAAGTGAAGTTAACAAATTCGTGAGATGGAATTCTCTTTCACGCGACTTACGAGAGAAAGTATTCATGAGAGCCTTCTAGATATCTTTGGATGTCTAAGGCTAACAACTAGACCAAGGGCGCTTTCAGACAACGTACTGGTTATCCATCCCTTGATTAGGCGATCAGTTTTCCTTCAAGTCATATATTGAGGATTGAACATTTTCTTAAAAGAAGTATCATCAATGAGTTCCAGAGGAGCAGTAACTTCACCAATCAAAAACCCTTGAAGATCTTGGCTCTCAACCAGTGGCAAAATTTGTGTTTTTCATAGGAGAATGTTTTCAGTGCGCAACTTGAGAGAGACGAAATTTGCAACATTGATAGTATAAGGATAAGGAAAAACCGGAGTGGAAGAAGACGCCATATCAAGCTATGGGATGAGAACCTGATTTGAGGACACCGGTTGATGGAGAAAAAAAAAACGCCAATTAGCGTTTTTCTGAACAAACAGGAGAACAACTTTTGTTCCAGCAATAGGCGGTCCTTCAAAAAATTGTAGCTCTTCAAAGACTGCTCCAAAAATTATGAAAAAATGTGGAGATGATCTTCAGATGCAGAAGATTCCAAAGAAACCTTGCTCGACAACTTCCGCTGCTGGAACTGATAACACCGGCCAAAATCGTGGCCTTGTTTCTCCTCTGTTTCAGCAACAGGAGAAACAGGCTTCTATTTCAGCAATAGGCAGTCCTTAAAAAAATCGTAGCTCTTCAACGACTGGTCCAAAATTAATGAAAATTTGTAGAGATGATCTTGAGATGCAGACAATTCCAAGGCAAGGAGCCCTTGCTGGACAGCTGCCATCGCCGGAGCTAACAACGCAGGCCAAAATCGCGGCAGGGTCCAGGCAGGCGAGTGTTTTGTTTTACGTCTGTTTTAGAAATAGGCGGTCCTTCTAAAAATTGTAGAGGTTTAACGATTGCTCCAAAAATTATGAAAAATTGTGGAGATGATCTTCAGATGAAAACGATTCCAAAGAGCCCTTGTTCGACAACTTCCACTTTCAGACCTGACTACGCCGGCCAAAATCGCGGCCGGGTCCAGGCAGGTGAGTGCTCTGTTACAGGCAAATGATTTTGGGATTTCGTCTGCAGCGACCGTTTCTCTTCCCTCGGCTTCAAACAATAAAAACACCTTGGGAAGAATATGCAGGTGCCTTGGATAATTCTAAACTCCTGCAGGATAACGTGGGGAGAGATACTCACCAAAAGTGGTGATATCCGATGGAAAATATAGTTTGTTTCTCGTAGCTGCTTCTCTCTAGCTCTGATACCATTAAGAAAAAGAAAAGAGAGAACAAGGAAGACCAGAGTTAACGGGGTTCGGCTTGTTAAAGCCTACGTCCATGACTAGAAGGCACTCAGACTGCATTCGTATTGATGAAGAAGAAGATAATAATACAATGCTGGGGTCAAGTCCCTTTTATAGAGAAAACAATTACGTGTTATCATAGGCAAGATTGTTCTTGCCTAGATTAGATGAAATCTCCATTTGATACCAAGATTGTCGCCTTTCCATATCTTTTAATTTTTCTTCCTTTCTCATATAATCTTCCATTACCAGCCTCACGTGTTTATCCAATTACTGATTGTCGATTTTCTCTCTAACTGATTTGGCATCCTTATCCTCTTTACTAATTCCGTTATCAGGACGGACCCCTTTCTCGCGAAATTTTTCTCAAAACCCAATTTGAAAATTTTGTTGATTCACATTCTGACTCCCCCGAGGATGGGGTGGGGTGCGAACATTATGTAACAAGTTTAGTTATGCAAAGTATTTGGAATTTGAAGGTGTAGAGGGACCAAACCACAATTAGCTTCACAAATTCATGCCTCACAATGGGAAAACAAACCATTAGGGAAGCTTCATCAACAACACCACACCTAATAGACCCATTATATACTGCCTTTTCATAGTTTTGAATTAATCATCAGATCTGACTTATAAATGGCATGAACAAAATAAAGTTTTTTTAAGATCACAAAAGAAAAGTTCCAGTGTTATCAAGAACAACATGTGTTGGGTAGGGCTGTTTTGACTGTCAAATTGTATTACTGTGAACAAAGTGCAATAACTCAGAGCTGATTCATTTCAAAATAAAAAAAAAGGTTTGCGTCAAAAGCGTCAAACCTTCACTCTCTCAACTTGCTTACGCATCAACTCAGATATGTTTATTTAACAAAATCAGATTCTATGACTACAAAAAAAAGAAAAAAGAGTACATGTTCATCAGGATAGTCTCAAGTTTCATGTACATCAAATCATATCTGACCACTTAACAAATTAGACTGCACGACAAGTCAATTTTCATCAAAGTGCAGTGGATTAATATGTCATAAGCAGATAGTTCCTCCCGCAGCGAACTTCTTTCCGTTAACCAAATCTGATCTATGCATGCAGGTTTTCATCACCCACTATCATACCACGTGGAATTTGAGCAATTACAATGAAAAAAGAGCAGGAGGCTCGTTTTGGATCCACGCAACTGCCTGTCACAATAATAGCTTCCCCAAGTTCAAAATCCTTCTGCTTATCACCAACTGTAGAGGTGCCTCCTGTTGAAAATTGACAAGTAGGCTAAGTAAATAACAGACAAAATAAGTCTATCATATATAAAACACGAATTTAACCAGTCAGTTTTGATAACCCAGCTTTAATAATTCCAAATAGGTAGTCAGTTTCACTATTTCCTCAAGACGATAATAAGAATGTATCACCATCCGAAATCCTGGAACTTAAGATATGAAATAGTTTGGAATTACAAAAGCTGGTCGAAGCAATTTCACCAAACAACATAAGCATCAGACTTAGCCAAACTCTTCATGCACTTTCGATCGTCTTAGCTTAAATGTTAAAAAAGTATAAAGAACTACCAAATTTTATATGCTAAATGGAATGACCCCGCAAGGATTATCGAAGCAAGGTCACCAAAATTAAATGAAGCAAAAAGAACCCTAGCGATATAATTTCAAAAAATGCAACGGCGGCTGGACATACCTGCGGGGGGTAGGGTTCTCCTGCAACCGAATGGGGGTTAGGATTCGGACCATCAAGGTCTTCTTTCCTCAATGTTGATGCCCCAGCCTGATGCAATCTAATTCGCACGAACAAGGGGCGAAAGAGGGAGGGACTGACCAGTTGATCGAAACGATGGAGAGGTGGGACGGGTTGAGGGGCCAGAGGTAGGGAAAGGGGCGATGGAGGCGAGAGATAGAGGAAGGGTGAAGGGAGAGCTTTAGCTAATGTTGGCGAGAGATAGAGGGAGGGGGAGGGGCAAGGGGTCAGTCGAGCAACAGAGGGAGCTTCAGACGGGGAGAACGAGAGCGAAGGAGGGAGCGAGAGGAGGAGAGGGGATGAGTGAGAGTGGTCGGGGTATCGCTCGAGCGGGGGAACAGGGAGTGCGATGGTTAAAAAAACGGACGATGGCCGTCCGATCGCGCTAGATCGGACGGCCACCATTTGGTGTTCCTGATGTTAAAGCCCTCAGAGTCATTATGGAAGAACTCTAAATAAATAAATCAATCAATCAATGAATATAACAAAAAAAGTTTTAAATAAACTAAACAATATACAAAGTTGTATTAAAGAAAAGCAAGTAACAAGAAAAATTGCTGAAAAATTGTCGAAAACCAGAAAATCTTGCAGAAAAATACCGTTAAATAAGTGGAGTTCTTTTTAGCGACTGCAAAGTAAGCTTCGTCAACTTTGTCCGAATAAGAAAAAGACAGTACAGCAGTGGGGTATTGCCCGCCCTTGACATAAGTTTGACTGTGTTATGGCTATGTTGAACGGTAGTACTCGTACCCATCACATACCTGTATCGCATACCTGTGCCAGCAAGTAATTCATCCAAATAAAGTGGATCTTGCTAGGTTTGTAGTTGCTATGGCGAGACATTATTAACATGTGTTTTAAGGCGGATAATCACAAAAAATGCGTAATTTTCGAAAAAACCGGAAAAAAAGCGCAATGCGTCTTCTTCGCGTTTTTTTAAAAAAAGGCAAAAAACGTAATTTTTTTTCGCGTCTTTGAGATTTTTTTTAGGCGGTGGCGTCGATTGTAATTTTCGAAAATTTTAAATGGTAGATCTGGAAAAAAATGAATAAAATGTAAAACTTAAAAAATCATAAACGTTTCATCAACGAATGGGAAAAAAGTTAAAACGAGTGGACACCCAGCAGACCTCCGCTCTTCGATTTTGGGTTCACGATTTTCAAAATTGGGACCTCAAAACCCAAGCCATTTCGGACTTCCGGCGAGGTTTTCGACTTGCAAAATCACCGGGGAAGCACACCGGCGAGTCTCTTCCTTGATGATTTGTCATTGATTATATCATTTCTTGTGTGTCTATTATGCATTTGTAGTGGACAAAGATATCTTTTGCTTGCTTTCTCAAATATAAGACTGTAAAAAGATATGAAAATATGGGCTCATTTAAATGGTTTAGTGAATATCTTTTTCCAGCTAAAAAATTTGTGTCATGAATCAGCTGGTGGCAACTTGAGAATATACTGCCTGCCTGCCTGCCTGCCTGCTCATGAAGTCTATTGCATCATTTATTCCTTTTTGTCGTTCATGGTCTTTTCCATAGACATTGGGAGTTCAAGGTTGGGTCTTGATACTAAGTTCATTTTCCCCCATGAGCTTCATACAAACTCATCAGGCAACCTTTGTAGGATTTTAAAAAACGTGTTTGTGCAAGTCCCTACTTGGACGTGAAACTATCAGCATGACTCTCTCAACGTGCTGACCATGACATATATGCACACAAAAAGCTATCTTTATGGTTCAAAACATAACCAAAAATATTGTTCTTGGGAAAATATCGGCGAGATTTTTCTCAGGTTTTTTTTTTGTGAAGCTATTTTCCTGAAAAAAAAACTCGAGAAAATCTCGGCAATTTCTTTTTAAAAAATAGGACAAGGAAACAGAACTTGAAGGCATAAAGCTTGCTGTTCACTGCTCTTCTATTGAATAGTTAAAAGTTTAAGCTGGGGAAGCAATTTAAAGATTGATGGATTACCAGCCTTATAAAGTTATAGGTCTATCTGAGTAGAAAACAAAGTCATTCATATGTCCTTATCTCTAATCAAAGTATGCATTCCATATCTGCAAAGTGGAGTAGGTGGGAGTGAAGGAAAACCGACAACGAAGACAAAAAAAAAAACTGCAAGAAATAAAACCTACCACTGGGCTTAGGTCTTTTTCTTCTCGCGACTTCAAAGTTCTCCGACTCTCTCAAGAGCAGCGATGACCAAAGTTCCTAAACCCTATCGTGGAGGGAAAAAGGGCCTTAAAAGTCCATAATCCTCTTTTCCTTCTCCTTTTTTGGCATTAAAAAGAAAAAAAAGAGTTCAAAACTGCCCCTCAAAATTTTTTCTTTACGAAAACTACCACTTTTAAAAATGAAATGGAGCACCTGCAGTTAATGTTTTAAAAATTTTCAAAAAATACCAACAATGCTTCTGTCTGAGTGCAGGTTTAGACGGCGACAAAAAACACATTTTTTCACGATAAAAATGTGATATTTTTTTTTGGTGATATTTGAAAATATCGCAATATTTTGCCTTTTTATCATTTTTCTTGTTTTTATGGTAAATATCACGATATTTTCAAAAATATCGTGATATTTGTTCCTTTGAATATCTTCAAATCATCTTTTTGTATCTTACTCATAAGTATTCCAAAGAACTGGTTGTTGGTATTTAGTTCTATCATCCTGCCCCAAGACAAACTGATACTTATGTGTGTGTGGCTATATGACTCGTTGGATGGTCACTTGTTTTTCCATTATTAATGCATGTCACAGTCTTACTACCAAATCAAGAAGATTAATGTTTTAGCATGTGCAACATTATTCAATAAAGCCCTTCCAAAGCATCATTCTTTATACTTGTAGTTGAGTCTGATGTGCATGTGACATGAAAATATCTACATGCTCTCTCTCTCTCTCTCTCTCTCTCTCTCTCTCTCTCTATATATATATATATATATATATATATATATATATATATATTGCATGCTGACCATGATATATATATACAGACGAAGCTATCTTTATTGGCCAGATCATCCTCTTCGTTTTCTTATTTGAAAACATCCCAAAGAATAGTTTCTTGGTATTTAGCTGCATCTGCATGATTAACACTAAACCAAGCTGACATGGGTTTATGAGGTTGTGACTCATTTGATGTTCACTTGTGTTTGTTCATTATAATTGCATATCAGAGTTTCGGTACAGAAACCAATTTAAAGCAGTCACTATCTCGACTTGTATTTTAGTCTTATTTGCTTGTGCAATTCTCTACCCAAACAACATGATGACTCTCTCGGCCGAGCATGATATTACTAGACCACACTAGTGCGGGGTGGCGTGGATGCTGATGCACAATTTTTAAAAAAATTGGATGCATGTGGGGCAGGGGTAATTATATATATATATATATGTGTGTGTCTATGTCAATTAAAAGTTTAATGATTTTATTCGTCTACATTGTTAATTTTTTCTTAATGAAGATTACTTTGGTTCAAAATTTTATTAAATAAAATAATGTTTTAAACTTTAAAGGACAGCAGGCCTGGTCGTCCTTTACCATAGAGAGAGAGCGAGAGAGAGGGTGGAAGAAGGGGAAATAAAAAGGGAAAACAAGAGTAAAAAGGGGCAAGTACGATTAGTAGCACGGTGCTTTGTCGGAGGCGAATCTGCACCTGCGCCAATGTGGGTATGGTGCCATTTTTGGCACATCCATGATCCATATGACAGATGATAAATTGATCATCTTCCTCCTAGAATATGTGTACCAGATCTCCAAAATTAGGTGAAAATAGGAAGACATTGAAAAGGAAGAAAAAAAATCAAAATGCCACATGTCCTAATGTGAGAAACGGTGATAGTATTCTTCATTATAAAAGGCGATGTCCTAATGTTCATATACAGCGCAAGTATTGCCCTGTGAGAGACGGGCATTTACAAAAATACCAAAACTTATATTATTTGGATTGAACTATAAGTTTCAGATCTTGATCCAAATGTAACAAGGTATATATGATATTCAACATATAAGTAGATGCTTCTTGACCTTCCCCGTTGAAGTTATGTATGGTTTTAAAGTGTGGATATCTTGTCTTTCAGAAACCAAAACATGCTTTGTGAGTTTATTTGTGAACAAATCAACAACCTGATCATTGAACAAATAAAATAAGGCCCAAATCTCATTGTCTTCAATTTTCCATCTGATAACATGCTGGTCAATTTCAATATGCTTGGTTTTGGTGTGATGAATACAATTGGCTGAAATTTGAATTACACTTTGGTTACACATAAAGAATATGTTGGGAAATCAATTTTTGCAATTTAAGCAATAAATTTCTAATCCTAGTTGTTTACTGGTAGGTGCCACAGTTCTATATTCTGCTTTTGTACTAGAATTCACTATGGCTTTCTATTTTCTACCGCTCCAAGAAACGATGTTAGGCCCAATAGGAACACAATACCTCAATGGTAATTTCCTATCATATGGATCTCTAATGCAGTTTACATCCTATGGATTGGATGTGAATCAGATGTACCTTTTACCCTATCCAATTTGTTTGATGTTCACATATTTGGATTCAAATTCGAATCACAATACAAATGAAGAAAAGTCTATCCCATATTTGAATCCAATTTTTAAGTTCACAATACCAAGCCAAGACAAATCTAACTCTATTTTCACATCTGAATCCAAATTTGACTTTTAAATGCACAAACTGGATTTGATGATATGTTAAAAACCGACTTCAAAATACATGGATATTAGATATGTGATATTTATTTGAAGCTGTATCTGAATCTGAATTAAAATTAAAAAATGATTGGAGATTTACTTAAACTCAAATCTAAATTGAATATGATGGGTCTTAAATATGAAAAAATCCAATTTCTTAAGACCATTTGTTCCACTTCTTCACTTTCTGCTGGAGTTACCTCTTGGATGCACCACCCTTTTCTTTTCCCTCAAACTAGCCATGTCTGACCTTATGGTAGTATCAACAAGATTAGACATAGGAAGTCCAAAATCATCATTATCCTCCATTTTCTAGGGCTCATTATTGCCCATTTCAACATCTTACATTTTTTTCCCCTTCATTTTTTACCTTTTACAGCTTCAATGTTTGCATGTCACCGTAGCACAGCCCTTGTAGATCAAGCTGCATGAGACCACATTTTCATGCATCTTGACTAATTAGATGAGAGATTCTTATGGCAGTCTCTTTCTTGCAAACTTACACACTAATTTGATCTGATTATTGTCATTCACTTGGAACAACATTGCCATGCAGGGTTATTAGAAGCCATATCTTCATAGTGAAAATGAAAAATTTCATACCTTTCACTATGGAAATATGTTGTCATCCAGAAAAGAAGGAAACTCCTCTTTCTATTGACTGGCTCTCCCATGGACATTTTTTTACCTTTCATCTTGACCATATCTTCTGTTCTTTTCCTCTAGGATTGTATAGCAGGATAAGCCATATTCAATTGTTATTGTAGTTGTCAAAAGATTATTTTACCTTTGGTCGAATGAAGTAAGCCATAGCCATAAATATCATTCTTAGCTTTTTCAAGATGTGGTTTTTCTCAGGTATCTTTTGATAAAATTGTTTCTTTTGGAGAAGCTCATCAATTTTTAAGATAAATGAGGAAATCCTAAAACATAGGTAAAAATAAAGTAAATGAGAAACTAATGGCATATAAAAATAACTAGATAAAATGATAAAAATAGTGTTTTAATGATGATAAATAATTCAATTTAAGTTAAAAGTTTAATCCATGATGGTATTGACATTAAAAAGGAGCAAAAGGAAAGAAAAAAAGAAAAAAACATGATAAAAGCACATTAACTTTTTTTTCAAATTTTTCCAAATAAAAGCATTATTTTGGGTTTTTAACAAAAATCACTTTTTTAATGTTAATATTGCATTTTTTCTGACGAAACACAACATCAGTGTCTTTAATGCCATATAGTTAGGCATACATGGTATTTTAGCTTATTACATGAAATTTCTTTGTTACATTATTTTTATTTTTATCATTTTTGAAGAGACTATTTGTCTCTTGAGAAAGAATAAATGCTATTGTTTTAAAAATTTTTGTTCTTCATTAGTTACATGTAAATGAGAACACCTCTCTAAGATTTTGTAATAACAGATTATTGTATCATCCACCGAAGCCTTATGCACAAAAAACAAAAGAGAAGGAGAAGAGAAGTGCCAACAGATTGGGGCGGCAACAACAGTAACTATCTACTAAACCCTAACATTATATTATAAGATCAATCTTTTACAGCATGTACTAATAAGTCCTATAAAAAAATGGAATATGACAGCCATGCCATTAATGAGAAAACATAATGTGAAAAGGAAACAACACCTAATATGATGTCTGGATCTGGATCCAGATCCATATATCATGACCCAAACCTATGCACATTCTAACACCCTCCCTCAAGTTGTACATGGTCATGCGTTATGTACAACTTGTTCTTTATCAACCAGAATTGTCGTCATGTTAATCCTTTAGTAAATAAGTTTGCTAGTTGATCTTTAGTTCTAACATGTTGGGGCTTTACCTCATTTTCCTTAACCTTTTGTCGAATAAAATGTTGATCAATTTCAATGTGCTTGGTCCTGTTATGCTGAATGGGATTAAAAACAATGTTAATTGCACTCTGATTGTCACATAGGAGCGGTGAGCAAACAATCTTCTCCCCTATTCATTCAACAAATATCTATTTCAAGTAGCTTCTTCTATGCTTGCAGCCATTGACTGATATTCTGCCTCAGTACCAGTTCGTGCCACAGCTTTTTTTTTTTCAGCTGCTCCAAGACATAAGATTATGCCCTATGAAAACACAATAACCAATCACCTGCCCAATCCGCATTTATATAAGTGATCATGTCATGTCTATGATAAGTATTGTCATTCTTATGGTAAACAAGACCTTCTCTTCCATTGTCTTTTAGACATCTTAAGATGCACTTCACTACCTCCATATGGCCTTCTCTTGAAGCATGCATAAACCGAAAAACCTGATTATAAGCATAAACAATGTTAGGTCTGGTAAATGTAAGAGACTGTAAATACCAACAATACTTTGATACTTTGTAGGATTGGCATAAGCCTCCCCATCTTTAGAACTTAATCTCTCATGTAATACACTAGAAGTAGTAACTAGTTTACAATTTGTCATGCTTATCTTTTCGAAGAGATCATGAGCATACTTTTGCTGCATGAGTGTCAATGTGTCCCCTTGTCTATCAACCTCTAAACCAAGAAAGTACCTCAATTCTCCTAAGTCTTTCATCTTAAAGATCTTCACTAAGAATTGTTTTACCTCTCCTACATGCTCATTTGAACTCCCTGTTATAACAATATCGTCAACCTATATGAGGAGAATAGTTGTGATACTTTTTTTTTATAGACAAATAAGAAATGATCCAATGAACATATTCTAAAACCAACACCTTGAATCTATACAGAAAAACTCTCAAACCAAGAATGAGATGGCTGCTTTAACCCATATAGAGACCTTTTCAATTTGCACACCCAAGTGGAAGGATCTTTTTCTACTTATCCTGGGGGGTTATTCCATATAAATGTCTTATTTCAAATCGCCATGCAAGAATGCATTCTTAACATCCATCTAATTGAGTGTCCATCCTTAGTCAAGAGCTAAAGCAATGATGATACGTATTGTACCCATTTTAAACATTGGACTGAAAGTTTCATCATAGTCTTTGCCATATTGTTGCATGAAACCCCAAGCAACAAGACATGCCTTATATCTTTCAATACTTTCATTAGGTTTATATTTTATTTTATAAACCCATTTGGAGCCAACAACATTTTCCTTTTGAACGTTGTACCACATCCCAAGTTTGACACTCATGAAGAGCCTCTGTTTCTTCGTTCATAGCTTCAATCCATTGTTGCTATTTGACAGCTTGATTGAAAGAGAGTGGCTCATCATGCTTTATGAGTTGAGACATAAATAGTTGAAAGTCAACAGAAAATGCATCATGACTCACCCATTGTTGAATTGGATGCCAAATATGAATCGATCTCTGCCCTTGTTCATTAGTGGTTACCTCTAGATTACTCGATCCCTTTTCTCTGCCTTTTCTAACATATACTTGTCTAGAAAAGCACTCAATAGGATGTTCTTCATTGGTCTGATAGTTGCTTAAACCCTCACTACTGCATGAAGATGAATGAATGGATTGACATGATAAAAAGATCAACACTTAACCATTGACCACACATCTCCACTGTCGTGGGTTGCACTTGATTTGACACGTCCATGCCGAAACCATGTTCATCAAAAACAACATTGTCGGAGGTTCTAATACATTTTGAAGTGAGATCATAACACCGATATCATTTATACTCATATGCATATCTTGCAAATCTGCACTTTGCGGTCTTATCCTAAAACTTAATTTCTCAAAGCTCAATCAATATGCACATAACATACACACCCAAAAACACACAGTTCATTCAAACAAAATATAATAAGAAGATTTCCTGTAAGATGGACTTTGGAAAATACATAAACAGAAGGAAAAATTACATAAAGATCCTAAGTACCAGAATATATATATATATATATATATATATATATATATATATATATATATATATATATATTACACATACATTCTAACAGCTTTTGCTCAAATATTTTTCGGCAAAGTTAGTTTTCTCTAGAAAAATTCAGTAGTTCTTAAAAACTAAAAAAATCTTAAAAGCTAGGTAAAAACAAAATAAGTGAGAGACTAATAAGACGACATAAAATAACCAAATGAAATGATGAAAATAATGTTTAAATGATGAAAGATAATTTAATATAAGTTTAAATTTTAATAAGTGAAGAGATGAACGTTAAGAAAGAGAAAAATGGAAAAAAGAAACAATTATGATGGGACCATGTTAAATTTATTTTTACATTTTCTTCTAAAAATGGTTTTTTTTTTGTTTCTAGCAGTGATCTCTTCTTTGACGTTATATTGCATTTTTTCTTAAAAACACATAATATATGTGGCTATTATCTAGTACAATTATCCAAAAACTAAAAGTTAAAAAAATAAAACTCAATTATCATTGTTTAATGTGATCACAAAAATATTTGATCGGTCAATATTTGAAGATCTCAAGCCCTTCTTATCTTACCTTTTCAAAATTCTTTTCAACATTCTAAGTCCCTTTTTCTCAAAAGGTTGGGTAGAGTATTATGATCTTATAAATATAGTTTCCTATGAAATACATAATTTACAACCATTCAGTGCTTATATGCAACCTTTCCATTGGTTCATTGAATGCTAATAGGTTAGTCTAAGTCTTTTGTGCTTCTTGTCTGTGTTTGATTGTCTTCATTCTCCTGTAGTTTGCGAAGAAGCTTCATCTTGACACAAACAAAGATGATGCAGATGCAGAGAGAAAGTTTCAAGAAGTTAAGCGTGCATACGAGGTTTTTTTTTTTGGGTTTGGGAGTTGTTGCTGGTTTTTTCTTTTTATGTGTAACATGTTCTAATGTGGACGTTAGGTTCTAAAAGATGATGAAAAGCGAACACTCTATGACCAGGTATATTGTTAGTGCTGTTTTTATTTCACATTTGACCTTAATTCAGATGCTACTGGGGCTGCACAATTGGCCGAGTAGCCTGATCTCGGCCTGCATTGGATTTACTCGTAATTGAATTCTTTATTAAACAAGTTGAATTTGACTGAAAAGCGAGACACAAGTTCTGGTTGGGCCAACTCAGCTTGAGTGTACTTGTTTACGCTTGATGAGAACAATTTATGTCACAAAATGTAGTATTGGTGTACTTGATGGGTGCATGACATGGTGCTAGGAGGTTCGGGTTGAAACCCATCGTCTCCTTTTGAGATGTATGTTTCAGAAATAATATTCAGAAATAATATAAAAATTTTACTTTGTATATTTGACTCTGGTTGAGCTCGAGCTGTCTAGCTGGCTTTCATTTTAGTCAAACTTTAATGGGCTGGCAATGCTACTGGTATTTTTCAGACCTTACGCATCCTCAGGAATCCCAGTCTCAGACATCTAATGGAATTGAACAGGTTGGACCTGAACAGTTTGAACAAGCAGCTTCTGGAGGGGTTGCAGGTGGTCCTGGATTTGGGGGTGGTGGTTTTGGTTTCGGTTTTGAAGACATATTTGGTGGTGGATTTAATGAGGTATCAGCATTTGTTGAACAAACTTGATTATGGTGTGTTTGTTCTTCAATTTTTAAAATTGACAATCTCTGGAATTGATTCGTACCCAAAGAGGATGCTCATAATGTGCTGAACTAGACGTTGGTCCATTTGGTTACCAGGGTTTCCTTTAGAAAAGCCACAAGCTGCATTCTTTGTTCACCTCTGTCATGCTGACTGAGATGTCAGCTTATGTCAAATACATGTTCTTCTCATTCTTAACCTCTCTCATTCTCAAATCTCAAGCTTGGCTTATGGTCGGGTCAGGTGACATGCCTGCACAAAAAGCGCCAGCCCAATAAAGTTGGTCTTACAGTAGGAATCTGGAGTTTGTTACGGCACATTATATGGGGATAAGTGTGTAGTAAATGCTGAAGACGTAACTTGTAGTACGTGATTAGGTACGTAATGGATCTTGAAGTGTTGGAATATATAGTCCTTCGGGAACTATGCTGTCAGCGTCATATCCTTTGTTTCTAGCAGATTTAATTGTAGAAACACTTCTTGTGCCAGTTGGTTCTTAATACTGTTTATACTTTAAACATAATCTGAACTTGAAATATTTTTCTTGTATGTCTACTTGTTTTTTTGTCTCTTTCACTGGTCTTATAACTTTCATGGAATAAATTAATGACAGGCGTGTAAGAACATTTTTAACCAAAAAGGCTTTGGTGGGCAGGATGTAAAGGTTTGCTCATCTACTGTTCATTTCAATATATCAACTGCATGTTTGGCTGGTGCTAATTATATTAGCCTTGAATTGTTTTGCTATTTTGTACAAAGACTGTGACTTTCCAGACCCCTTTAGCTTGTGATGCTTGTGGTACTTGTTTGGTTGTTGTTTTCTTTTTTTTTTTTTGTCCCCATGTGCAGCCAGTCAAAGCGTTTGTTTTGTCTCCTTTGTTACTTTTTTTAGGTGGTAGTGGTGTTCCTCCTGGATCCAGGCCTGAAATATGCAAGTCATGCAGAGGATCAGGAATGGTGAGACTTTATCCTAGAGATCTTGTGCATGCAAGTATAT
This sequence comes from Nymphaea colorata, assembly GCF_008831285.2. NCBI lineage: Eukaryota > Viridiplantae > Streptophyta > Magnoliopsida > Nymphaeales > Nymphaeaceae > Nymphaea > Nymphaea colorata. Next base: position 5,752,558 of record NC_045151.1, on the reverse strand, counting down.
ATTTGTTGTGTTTCACTCTAGATATTCTTTGGTAAATGCATAGATATTCATGCAAAGGGGTCCATTTAGGTTACAGTCTACCTGCGCACAGTGTGGTGGAAGTGGAACAACCGCCAATGTAAGATTTTTTCTGTAAAAGTGTCGGTGGAATTGTTACCGGTTGTTTGTGTTTCATTGGCTTTATGAACTTGATTTTTGTATTTCCCTGTCTGTCGATGATGTCGATTTGGCCCATTAGCTAGTCATGATGCTCTTTCCCAACCAACAACGTGTGTGCACCTTAACAAAAACATACTTCACGAGTTCTATAACACGGTTCTAAAACTTCTCCACATCACCACAATTTCTATCATGCTTCCCTATTGCTTCGAAAATTAACCCAACATGTTAGATGAACCATTATACACGTAGGTACTCGCCCTTCTCAAAATGGGCATAAACTTTCCCCAAAATAGCAACATCTCTAGCATGCATTTTAAATCATCAAATCATGAGTCTAGCATGCTCAAATAATAATTATACATGCTCTAATAGATAACAATCAACAATCTAAGCTCGATTAGGGCTTGCTCACCCCAAATTTAAAGTTTTAGCTGTTGCAGTCCTCCCGACAGTCACCTCACGAGTTCAAGAGATCCTCAAACGGCTAAAATCTCTCAATGCTATCACCACCAATGCATGCTAGTCACTGTTAAAAGGGGGAGAAAGCGTCCCCAAACTGAAGTCCATTCAATAGCCACAAAAGAGTCGAAATTAGTGAAAATGAAGTTTAAGAGAGGGGTATGCCACAAGAAGAGCCCCATGGTAGCGGTGAGGGTGGCTGAAACGAGTCAGAGAGGGCGCTGACAGAGAGTAGAGACTGAGAGAGAGAGTTCGGACAAAGGGGAGAGACAAGAGAGTGGCGGAGGAAGGGGGATAGCACGAGAGAGAGAGAGGGAGAAAGAGAGAGAAGGGATGGGGAGAGAGCTGCGAGTGAAGAGCGTGAGAGAAAGAGGGGGATTTGACAGGGAACAGTCGGGGCAAGGGGGGGAAAACGACTGAGAGCAATGAAAGGGAAAAGAAGAAAAAGAAGAGAGAGAGAGACCGATGGGCTTACCTACGTGTTGCCGCCGCCGTCGCCGTTAACCTCCGTCGCCGCTGTTCAATCCTCCACCTTCTTCTTCTCTGTGCTATGTGCAACCCAACAGGACGAGGGAGAAGAGGGAAAGTCGAAGGAGAAGACATGAGAGAGGAGCCCCTCGCACGACGGGCTCTTCACGCAAGCTGGTTCGGGTCCGGCTCTGGACCCGCCCCGGCCCACCCAAAAAGTCGAGTGTTACATCCTACCCTCCTAAATAAAATTTCGTCCTCGAAATTTAGATCATACCTCAATGCAAGAACAAATGTGCATACTTCTTTCGCATATCCTCCTCGAGTTCTCAGGTGCTCTCCTTCAACCCATGGTGTTGTCATTCCACTCTTACCAGAGGAATTCTCTTAGTACGAAGCACTTGCTCTTTTTGATCCACAATTCTAATAGGTTTTTCTTCCATTATCAAATTATCTTGAACCTGAATACCTTGAAAATCAATCACATGTGTAGGGTCCGCTACATACTTTCGAAGCATGAAAACATGGAAAACATCATGAACATAACTCAATTAGGTGGTAGTACCAATCTGTATGCCACCTCTCCGATCTTCTCTAATACCTCAAATGGTCCAATGAACCTCGGACTCAACTTTTCCTTAATACCAAATCGAAAATTGCCTTTAGTAGGTGAAATCTTCAAGAACACATGATCACCAACCTCAAAAGCCAACTCTCTACGTCGAATGTTGGCATAGCTTTTCTGTCTACTGTGAGTGGTCAACAACTTTTTCCTTAACAATTGCACTTAGTCGGTGTAGTGTTGCAATACTAAAGGGTTCTCGATCTTGCTATCACCCAATTCGGTCCAACAAGCTGGCGATCTGCATAGCCTTCCATACAAGGCCTCAAAAGGTGTCATCCCGATACTAGAGTGGTAACTGTTATTCTATGCAAATTCTGTCAATTTCACAAGTTTATCTCATTCTCCTTTCCAATCTAAGACACATGCACGCAACATATCCTCTAATGTTTGAATGGTCCTCTCAGATTGCCCATCAGTTTGGGGGTTGAATGCTGTGCTCAGCTTAAGCTTAGTACCCAATGCCTTTTGCAATTGCCTCCAAAACCTAGAGGTAAAATGTGGATCTCGATCTGCAATAATAGACTTTGGCACTCCAAGCAATCTCACTATCTCGCTAATATATAACTCTGCGAGACTTTCCAATGACTGACTGATTCTGATTGGTAGAAAATGAGCGGACTTCGTGAGTCTATCAACAATCACCCATATGGCATCATGTTGTCTTCTGGTGTGAGGAAAACCAACCACAAACTCTATCGTAATATCTTCTCATTTCCACACTGAAATATCAATTCTTTGCAACAAGCCTTCTAGCCGTTGATGCTCTGCTTTGACTTACTGGCAAACTAAGCACTTTGCTACATATTCTGCAACTTCACGCTTCATTCCAGGCCACCAAAAATTTCTTTTCATATCCTGAAACATCTTTGTAGTGCTAGGGTGTATAGCAAATCTGGATTTGTGAGCTTCAACAAATAACTAACATTTCACCCCTTCATCCCTAGGGACCCCACAATCTTTGTCGAAACCACAATGAACCATCTTCATCTTGATGCCAAAGAGAATTTACCTTCTTACTTTCTTCCATGTTCTTAGCAACATAGGGATCTTCCTTTTGCTTCAATTTAAGTTCATCCAATAGAGGATGTCTCACCAAAGCAGTCATTGTTGCCCTATTCTCGTCACAAAGGTGAGGCTGCCATGTTATCATATCCTGCAACAACATCCAAGAGTGATTCATCATACTGTATAATGTCGCCTTAGCTTGCCTGCTTAAACCATCAGCCACTACATTCGCTTTTCTCGGATGATATGATATTGAGAAATTATAATCATTTAAGTATTCAATCCACCTTCTTTGCCTCAAATTGAGATCCTTTTGTAAGAATATGTACTTCAATGACTTGTGGTCTGTAAACACCTCAAGAATTGCACTATAGAGATAGTGTCTCTACATCTTCAATGCGAACACAACCACTCCCAACTCCAAATCATGAGTAGGATAGTGTTTCTCATGGTCCTTCAATTGTCTTGATGCATAAGCCACTACACGACCATGTTGCATCATTACACAACCGTAACTGATTCCCGATGCATCGGTGTACACCACAAATCCAGCAAGACCCGATGGAAGCGTCAGAATAGGGGCGGTGGTAAGCTTGTCCTTCAAAGTTTGGAAACTCTTTTCGTACTCTTCATTTCAAACAAACTTTACTCATTTTCTTAATAGCTTAGTCATATGCGTAGGTATTTTCAAAAAGTCTTGTATAAACCTATGATAGTGTCCTACCAATCCCAAAAAGCTTCTAAAATCAGTCACACTGCATGGCATCTTCCAATCCTGTACAGCCGACACCTTAGCCAGATCGACAGAAATTCCATCATTCGAGATCACATGACCAAGAAAGTTTACATTCTCTAACCAAAATTCACATTTCGAATATTTGGCATAAAGCTTATGCTTGCACAAAATACCCAACACACTCTTTAAGCGATCTCTTTGCTCTGCCTCACTATCTGAGTACACCAGAATATCATCCACAAAAACAATAACAAACTGATCCAAGTAGTCTTGAAAAACCTGATTCATGAGGTCCATAAACGTTGCAGGAGCATTAGTCAACCCAAAAGACATGACCCTGAATTCATAATGCCCATATATAGTTCGAAAAGCAGTCTTAGTAACATTTTTCTCTTGTATCAAGAGTTGATGATACCCTGCCCTTAGATCGATCTTGGAGAATACATTTGCATTCTTAAGCTGATCAAACAAGTCTTCAATTCTTGAAAGCGGATACTTATTCTTGATGGTGACTTGATTCAACATGCGGAAGTCTATGCACAAGTGCATCGCTCCATCTTTTTTCTTAACAAACAATACAAGTGCTCCCCAAGGTGACACACTAGGTCGAATGAAGCCATTATCTAAGATCTAAGAGCTCCTGCAATTTCTTCTTCAATTCTTCTAACTCTGGTGGTGTCATTCGGTATGGTGCCTTAGAAATGGGAGTTGTCCCTGGTAACAACTCTATCTTGAATTTCACTTCTTGTGTTGGAGGCAAACTCAACAATTCATCCAGAAACACATTGGGGTATTCATTCACAATGGCAACATCTAGTAACCTCATCGACTCGGTCTCATTGGTCAACACATTGACCAAGAATGCAACATTTCTTTTTTCTAATAACCGTTTAGCTTTTAGTGCAGACACTATTATCTTATCAGTTCGACTAGTTTTACGATCATGGAATTTCACAGGTTGCATCTCATTAGCCAACAAAATTATCTGTTTCTTCCTGCAATCAATATTGGCATAATGCACATAAAGCCAATCCATGCCCAAAATCACATCGAATTCACTGAGATTTATGATCACCAACTGTGTAGGTAAGTGATGTTGATGGATCTCTATGTCCACATCAGGTAGATACACATTACACAAATCTTGAGCATGCATAGGGCTGACCACTTTTAAAACATACGGCAACATCCTAGCCGACACTTCTAGTGACGTAGCAAATCGACTAAATATAAACGAATGAGTTACCCTTGCATCAAACAACACTCTAGCAATATGAGAACCAATAAGTAAAGTACCTTCAATAAGGTCGTGTGCCCGTAGCTCCTCCACAGCAGTTGCGTAGACACGTCCGGTTGTCCTTTATGCACTAGAAGGACCAGCCTCGGGCTTCTTCAACTCTCTTTCTCGCTTTATGGGGCAATCTTTGAAGAAGTGTTCCATTCCTCCACAATGTAAACACGCCCTGGTCACCCGATAACATGGCTTTCCGGGGTGTACATGTGAACAAGTGGGGCACCTCGGTGAAGTCGGGGTGGCCACTGACCCCTGTGTGGCCTCACTGCGGTTTGGCATATTCCGTCTGAATGTTCGGTCATCACGCCTCTCATAAGGCATTGCCCTGCCTGCAAAGTGGTGGTGTTTGACCTGTGTTCGCCCACCGTGTGAGTGTTGGCCTGCCTTCTTGTGATGGTCCTTCTAGGTCTTTGCCCAATCCTCTTTCATGCATCTCGCCATGGTGACCGCCTCGTCCAAGTCGTGAGGTCTGCTTGACATAACTTTACTTCGCAGTCCATCACGTAGCTCACGCACAAACTTGCCTGCTCTGGCCTCATCTGTAGTGTAGAGGTGCAGGCAATACACCTTCAAGTGCCGATATTTCGTAACGTATTCTTCCAAGCTCAATTGATTCTACTGCAAATTAAGAAACTTTTGCATTTTCTTGTCTTTAGCATGCACTGGAAAGTAAGTGCTGAAGAAAAAATCTCTAAACTGCTTCCATGAGATTGACAGTTGGTTTGCAAACAGGATCTCACAGATTGATTGTCACCAGTTCTTAACATCACCTTTCAATAGATAAGAGCGATAATTCACCTTGTTTCCTTTTGGCATCTTCATAAGCTCAAAGATGTGTTCAATCTCTCCAATCCATTCCTCTGCCTTGTCTGGATTGCCATCTCCAGTAAAGACAGGCGGTTGCATCGCCATAAACTGCTAGAACGACACCGTTGTTAACTTCTCTTGAAGTGGCGCAGTGGTGTCTCCAGTAGGGGATGTATGGCTCCTCTGATTACTGACCATCGATTGTACAAGGAAGGTCAGTGTCTACAAGGTTGTCAGTAGTATAGTCTGCTGATCCACAGGTAGAGTTTGCCTTGGTGGGATTTGGGCACCTACACTAGTCTAGGCATTCTATTGCCCTGACGTACTATCATCCACTGGGGTACGTGCATCAGAATGGACCGAACTTGACTCTCTTTGTGCTTCTGCAGGCAGCCCAGCTCGCTTTTTGCCCCTACGTTGGTACTCCATCTGTACAAACAACAACCCTCATTTTCAAGTCAGGTCTATGACCAATCTTTGAAATCTAATCACAGAAGTGCATCAACACAATGTTTCAAAACATCCATCACTCAAAACAACAATCACCTTTTGTACATATACTTTACTAAAAAATCAAAACTACAATAGAAGTTTGGTCAAGTAAATGCGTACATGGGCAACACGGCTTCACAGATAGGCTTTAACTCACATCCATAGTGGGTTTTTGCCATAACTCTGATACGAAAGCCGTCACACCCTAACTTTTTGACCCTCAAACAAAATTTTTTTTTCTAAACATAAAGCATTGAAGTGCGACTATACAACAATTCAAAAAGGAGAGAGCTATGGCATTCAAAACAATGGGAAAACTTTCATTTATATAACAATTTCAATTAATACAAATCAAATGCCCCAACCCATATAATTGATGCCTAACAAAAACAAGACATCAATAAAATCAAAATAAAACGCGCTGGCACTACAAAGGACCCAAAACCTCCCCAGTAAGATGTGAGTGAAGCCATCTGATCAACCTGCTGCCCCGGGTCCACCAAAACCTGAAAAAGAAAACAACTGAAGGCTTAGCCTTCGTAGAATGGTAACAAGCCAGGAAAATACCTAACCCTCTTAGGTAGTGCTCAAATATGCGATAATCACAATTATAAAAGTAAATCATCATCATGTCGTGATAGGGCATAGTCACATCATTCGTCAAGAAGGCCCCTCACATAGACCACAACATGTAAAGGTCACTCAATGGCCACGATAACACAATTGCAATTCACATGCAATTGTTGCTTTCGACGCATTGGTTGCATTAAAACTGACAAAGAAAGAGTGTTAATAAACATTTAGGGAGCATGGTAGGGAATAAATTATATTAAGTAAGATTTTAGGCTATTTTGGCAGACTTTTAATGCACGTTACCATGTATATGAATGCGGTGTAGCTTGAGGGGAAAGAAAATTTATATAAACTTGCATGTCAAATCTAAGGTTTGAGAGAAGAAAAGATGTAAAAATTATTGGATTCAGACATACACTAGGGTGCAAAGAAATGTTCTTTTCTGTTTGATTCTATTGATTTTATGCTGTTGCTAGTGAATTGAGGTTGAGTTGTCATCAAATGGTTATTGATGATTAATGGAAAAACATAATGATAATGATGATGCTTCAATAGGGTGTTAGCCATCTAGAACGGGTGTCTAACTATTTGATTTGGTATGTAAATGTATAATTGGGGCAGATTCACACCTACAGACCTCATTAAGTGGTTCCATGGGCCATTGGGTCTAGCAAGTGAGAGGTGTGAACTATGGTTTATAAAATGACGTTGTACTTGCAACCAACAAAATGGGGGTAGATCATGTTTCATGTTAAGTGCATGAAGACTCTTATGAACATGCGCTAGTTAAACAATATAGATCCCATGAAGTAAAGAATGTGTGTATACATGTGTATATATTGCTATGTGGCAACTCCCGATACCATAGCCTGAACCGTCAAGCCAGAAATGACACTCCTAAATTCCTTTTTGGCCTCAATTGAAAGGTAAATTAGGAAGTGTGCCACTGATGGGTTGAATGGTAGACTTGGGGTTTTATATCTGTATGCCATGACTTCATAAGTGTGAAATTTTTTTTAAAAATGTCCTATAGGTAGATTAAAGCTCTTGACCATTTTTATAATCGACAACTTTCAACTTGATAGGTTTATTTCCTATCAAAATAGGTTTTAAAGCAAATGGATGGAAAACTTATTGTTTTGAGTTTTTGTAGTTGGATCAAGAACATTGAGCATACCCTGAGCGACATGATTAGTGCTCAAGGCGATTTTTGTAATTAAGGAGGTGTGTGATAGGTATTGATGACATTTTAAGAAAAGCTCTACCTCAGGCCAAATATGAATTGTGTGTTATCTTTTCAAGTGAGTAGGATTTTAGGATCATTGAATTCTACGATTTTGTTCATGTTGAATGATGTATGAATCGGCTCTGCTTAGGATAGCTTAGGATGGATGTCGAGTTGAGTACCTCATTGACCCTCATTATGCATTAATCAGCATCCTAACGTTATATATGCTTAGGACAGCTACAAGTTAACCACAAATTGAGACTATTATCCTTGGTTTCGCTATATTTTCATATGGATTGATTGTTGTGGGACTTTTGTTTGCATTGCAATTGTGAAATGTTATATTTGAATAAACTAAACGGATAGAGGTACCCTTAGAGTTTGGTTTGGTTAACCAATAGTACTGACTGAATGGATGACCTTCTTATGAAGGCAGTTTGAAGTCTGGATACACTCAGGGAGTGAACCAACCTCGTGTGCTAGTCAATCATAATGAGAATGTGTTTTTATATTGGTAATTAAGAAAAATTAATTGATTTACGGCTAGTGGGTTATGACAACATGTTTGAGTTACATCTCTTCCTCTCCATTGGTCTCATCTACTCAAAGCTAGGCCTGGGTGTCGGGCCGGGCCGCTGGCGGGTACCCGGCCCAATCGGGCCTGGATCCGGGCCGGGCCCGATGGTGCGGCCTGGTGGCAGCCTGGCCCGGCCCGGCCCGTCCTCCATCCTCCTCCCCCTCCTCCTCCTCCTCCCGTCCCCCATCCTCCTCCTGTCCCCCCCATCCTCCTCCTCCTCCTCCTCCCATCCCCCATCCTCCTCCTCTCGTCCCCCATCCTCCTCCTCCTCCCTCTCCCCCCCACCCCTTCCTCCTTCCTCTGCCTCTCCTTCTTCCTCCATCCCTCCCCCCCCCCACCCCCCCCCTCCGCCTCCACCTCTCCTTCTTCCCCCTCCTCCTCCTCTCCTTCTTCCCCCCTCCACCTCCACCTCCTCTCCAGTCTCCCTCTCCTTCTTCCCCCTTCCCAGTTCCCCCATCGGGCCGGGCCAGGACCCGGGATATCGGGTAGGCCCCGATGGGCCAACCCGGGCCGGGTCTTAATGGGCCGGGCCTGCCCAGCCCGGCCCGATGCTCACCCCTAGTCAAAGCGTAGATGGTACAAGACCCTATGTTATCGTTGTGCTTTGTGTTTCAAGCATTAAGCAGTTGCCTTGTCAACCTGGGTGTCCTAGGGAAGACCAAACAACTTTTCTTAAATTACACTCTTCCTTAGCAAATTGCTCTACAGTTGTAGCATGTAAGGATCCATAGTATTTCGGCCATTACGTGGGTAGTCTCCCCCATGGTGTGCATGTGCTTCTGTTTTACACCCACAAGAGCTGTTAAAACGAATGTGAATGAATCAAAGATGATTCATAAGGTGTATTGGCTGTTACAATAGGTTAGATCCATATATATTCTGGAATATGAATGGGGCTATAGTGCTAGTTTAAGAAAATGTCTGCATACTTCATTATATGAAAGTCATAATGTTTTTTTTTGAATGTTTGGTTCTAGATTTGAGCCTTTACCCTAGAGAGTTATAGATTTACCTAGTTTGATGTCATATTGTGAAGGTTTAACCTTCTGTTGTTTCTCCTTTTCAAGTCTTTGTGGACCCAAAGTAGTAGGTTGATCAGATGGTTCAATTCATATCCTACTGGAGATTTTTTGTGTATTGTCATGCCAGTGTGTCACGTTTTTGTACCATTAATGCCTTATTTTTGTTTAGAGATCAATGTTTCGTTTTGGAAACATTTTTTGTCACGAGGGTTATTGATTACCATATAGAGTAATTTTTGTGTGAACTGTCTTTGATGCATAAATGAATTATTCGCTCAATTGTTATTTTGTGTGTTGCTTCATTTTTTATTGTTGTGTCGTCGCACCTCGATTTGTTATGTCGAACGAAAAAACATTAGGGGTAAAGAGTCAGGGTGTGATAACTTTAGTATCAGAGTTAAGAAAAACCCCCACTATGAATGTGAGCAAAAGCTGTTTGTAAAGCCTGATTGCACAACAAGTACGCTCCCTACTTGACTGAGCTCATATAGTATTTTTTAATGTAACTGAGATTATATACATATTGACATATGAAAGTTTGTTGGATTGTTGTTTTGACATTCTTATAATGATGCATCTTTATAGTTTTGACTTAAAGAGTCTGTTATAGATTTTGTAATGCAAATGGAGGTTCTTACTTGTATAGATAGAGTATCAATGAAGGGGTAGGAAGCAGAGTGGATCGGCTAGTGAGGATCAAAGAGAGATGAGTTCAGCCCATCAGATGCACATATCCCTTTGGACGATCGTACATCGGACAATAGTTTGCCTAGACTGGTGTGGTTGTCCATACCGCACCAGTACAGACTCCACCCTTAGAACAATAGACAATACTGCTGACGACATTACAGACACTAGCCTCATTAGTCCAACCAATGGCCAGCAACCAGAGGAGTCATGTGCCGCCTACAGGAGAGACCAATTTGTCGCTTAAGGAGAAGACAATTTTAGTGTCCTTTAAATAGTTGCTGCCAATGAAGCCGTCTATTTTTACTGGAGATGGTAACTGGATGTGGCAAATGAGTAGATCAACATTTTCGAGCTTTTCAAGATGCTAGAAAAAGACAAGGTGAAGTTTATATATACTGAAAGGCGATGAAAATGATGGTGGCAATCAACACGTGATATTTGGTTTGCAAAACAACAACTGATCTCATTGAAGCAGTTTTAGAAACCTTTCTTCAACAACTACTTTCTAATGCATACAATGAACAAAAAAGTGTAGGAATTTTTGGATCTGCAGCAAAACTATATGAGCTTTGAGAAGCATATCATGAAGTGCTGATACTTAGAGGTGTATTTTTTGTACCTCTACACCATTGATGATATTAGAGCAAATAAGTTTGTATATGGACTGCTAGATGGACTACAAAACAAGATGATGTCTAAATAGGTCTCACGATTTGGACGAAATGGTCACCATGACACATGAAGGAGAACTGGGCAAGGACACAGAAGGACTATCATAAGATGCCAAACCAAGACATGCACCGTGGATGAGATGCACGCCAAGTGAAACAAGTTTGTGGGCAAGGCAAAGCCTTAAGGGAGGCGAGACAATAGAGCATACAAGTGAAATAAACTTACCAGGGATGATATCAGCCAGAGGATAGTAACGACTTTGACTCCATATAGGTGTCCCAGGTACTTGCATGTGCACCTCGAGAAGTGTTATTTGGAGATCGGAGCGTGTTTGTATTGTAGTAAGATGAGACAATTCATCAAAGACTGCCCATGAATGTGGGAGAAAGAGTTGAAGAAGCCTGAGGCTGGCCCATCTAGAGTATAGAAGACTACTGGGCGCATGTATGCTACTACTACCATGGAGAAACTACAAGCACATGATCTCATCATACATTACGTGTGGGTTTTCACATTGTTCGAGTGTTGTTTGATGCATGAGCGACTTATTCTTTCATATTTAGTCAATTTGTTACTTCATTGAAAGCATCGGTGAAGATGATGCCGTATGTTTTAAAAGTCACCAGCCCTATATATGCTCAAGATTTTGTACCCCGATATATATATAAAGATCCATCGGTTGCACAGTTGGTGATCATAAGTTTTAGTGGATTAAATGTTATTCTGGAAATGGATTGACTCTATGTACATTACGTTAACATAGATTGCAGAAAGAAGCAAATACAATTGTTGAATCATAAAATGTAGCCTATGAAATTCTAAGCTCAGAAAGCCAGGCGAATCGATAAGATAATGGTGTTTGCAATACAAATTGTCAAATGATTGTTAGAAAATGTAAGTGTTACGTTCTTGGCCAATGTCTTGGCTATTGAGTCTAAGTCGTTGAAACTAGAAGATGTAGCCATTGTAAGTGAATATCTTGATGTGCTTCTTGAAGAATCACATCCAGCAAGGGAAGTGGAGTTTGGGAAACAGCCTTCATCTCCAAGGCACCATATCGTATGGCATCGGCAAAACTCGAAGAATTGAAGGCGAAATTATAAGAGCTGTTAAATAAGTGCTTCAAACCACCCAGTGTGTCATCTTGGGGAGCACCCGTGTTGTTTGTTAAAAAAAAGATGAGACTATATACTTATGCATTGACAACCACATGTTGAATCAAGTCACCATCAAGAATAACTATTCGCTCTCTAGAATTGAGGACTTGATTGATTAGTTTCAAAATGCAAAAGTGTTCTCCAAAATTAAAAGGGACTACAATGCTAGTTTAAGAGAATGCAAGCATACTTCATTGTATGATAGTGATCGTGTTTCTTTTATGTTTGGTTCCAAATTTGAACCTTACTGGAAAGGGTTAATGATTTATCTAGTTTGACGTCATACTGTAAGTGTTCAACCTTCTATTGTTTTCATTTTTTAGGTATTGGTAGACCCATGACAATAGGTTGATCAGATGGCTCAACTAACAACTTACTAAAGAATTTTTGTTTGTAATCATGATGTAGTGTCATGTTTTTGTTTCATTGATGCCTTGTTTTTATTTAGACATCAATATTTTATTTTAAAAACATTTTTATCATAAAAATCATTGATAACTATGTAAAATCATTTTTACATGAAATATCTTTGGTGCATAAATGAATTATTTGCCCTATTGTTATTTTGGTACGAGTAGCTTCATTTTAATGGTTGTGTCATCGCACATTGATGTGTTATGTTGAAACAAATAAATTTGAGAGTAAAAACATCACCTCCATTGTGACATTTCTTCAACATTTACGAGCCTATGGTCAGATAACTGTCTTCCAACAGCTCAGCAAAATTATGCAACATCCTCAAAAATATCTTACGGCGCATTTAGTTTGCATTTCAACCTCTAGCGAGAAAACCAAGCGTTGGCATGCTGCTGAGTCCATGTTCAACGGAACTCAGTTTTCCAAAATGCCTCCATTTTGAACAAGGCCTGAAACTCATCCCGAAGATACAAGTCCTTGTCCATGGCCTTCTCTTTTTTCTATTAACATCCGTTGCCTCCAAAGATCCTCAGTGTCAACCAAATATTTAGGAACATTTCCAGTATTAATTTTGCTCCACACCATTTGTTTCATTTTGGCCTCCCGAGAATAAGAAAGCAAACAAATAGTAGCATTTGGCATATTTATCTTTGTTGTATATGCCTATGCACGGGTACAAAGTCAATAAGCAAGATAATATAAAGGACATGACCCGCCAGCTTAAAGTTTAGGCTGGACTTCTTCACTACCGAAGAAAAATTTTGCCACAAAGCGCCAACATCCAATTGTCCACAAGATCAAAGTGACCCCTTTTTTTTCTTTCCCTACAATAAAAGATATCTGTCTGCATATGGATTGATGATATCTGATAAATGCAAAGGTTCACGAAAAAGCCCTCATACATGGCACCTGAATGCTGATTAGAAGGTAACTGTATAAATGGAATTTCTATGCCTATTCTCTTTCAATGACACTAATAATGATATCAACACCCGTTCACCATCATCATTTCAACCGTAAACCAACTTGAAATTTATATGTGGCCGCATACCAGATGCTCTTCCAACAGCGCATCTAGGCCTTTGGCTTAACTGATGAAAACTAAAAGGACAATTGTTTGGTACTTCGTCACATCTCAAGATGATCCCAATTGATGTTTTGGTCGTCAAAATCATCAGGCTGCAGAACCCGGCTTCGAGACAAGCGACTCATCACTGCCAAACCTGCAATCAATAAGTTCAAACTAAATCAGCAGAAGCAGGCAATAGCATTTTCGCTTTGTCCCAGATCATTTAACAACACGAGCAGTTCTTTTTTTCCCTCAAAATATCATGCTTAAATCTAAAACATGAAGAAAATAATGCAAAAAAATCTTGACATTTCAAAAATATTTGCCAAGGTGGATTAGACATTTTTGTGAGCTTTTCATGAGGTTGGAGAAAAGGGAAAACTCTTTTTAGTTTATTTTAACATTTTACTAACAGTTCTGAATTCTCATTTTGTAATTAAGTTAGTACAGAACTCATAATGTCAGACATTTCCTATTTTACATGTTATGAATTCTCTATGATTTTCAGGAAAAAAGAATTTTTTGATTAATACTTAAGAAAGGCCTTACCAATAAAAAACATAAAATGAAATCTGTGACAGTTGATATTAGAAAAAGGTACAAGCCTCAAGCTAATACAAAATGGCTTGAAAAATAAAACACGATGCCCACATGAGCTACAAAGGAACAATTATGCTCAAACACAAAAGGATCACAATTTTTTAGTGAAGCAGGACACGCCAATTAAAAACTAACTTCCAATACACTTAGTGTTGCAAAAGCCCCAAATACGTATAACGTCAAGCAGGGGAAAATAGCAGTCGAGAAAGTCCCAACAGCCAGTGCAGCAGCTCTCATATAGACGTGTGTTTGCAGTTTTTCAGAAAAACACTTGACTGGTGATGTGAATGTGTGTGTGTACATATAAGATCAACAGCTGCAATGCGCACAACTTGCAACTGACTTGAGTGTGCAGCAGTGGCGACGCAAGGAGTTTTTCGCTGAGGGGCACACGTGTCGCCAGCCAGGTCTAGTAATTTTTGAATCATTATAGTATAACTTCAAGGTCCTTAAAAGAAATTTTTGATTGGCTGGTGCGGGCCGCTGCCCACACCAGCCCCCATGTATGTCTGCCACTGCTGTGCAGCCTACATGCAGTACCAATATGGCACAGCTGGACATATGTCACATGACAGCCATTGACAGCAACAATAATGCAAAAAATTTAAAAATATATATAAAAAAATACATTTATATACATGCATGTGTGTATACACTCTCTCTCTCTCTGTGTGTGTGTGTGTGTGTGTGTGTGTGCGCGCGCGCACGTACACATAAAAAATTACACAATAGTTTATCTCTCTGTCGCCCCCTCTCTCTCAATATATATACATACTCAACCATTGTATTTATTGAGAAATGTTGAACTTCTGCTATTGACTTTGCATATTCAACGATTGTATTGAATTTCAATCTCACCAACAATTAATTTTTTATCGTTAAAATTGATTATGCTTGTTATATTACTATTATATACACTTCAAATATTAGTAATAAGTTTAAACACTATTATATAACTAAAAAGATTAAAAAAAATGGGTTACCTTTTTGGCCTACTAGGCAGGTAGCACCTAGCTGCCTTGACAAATAGACTGCACAACTAAATTTGTGTCTTTTTAGGTGATTCATTATTATCAAAGAGGTGTAAGAAGTCACAAAAAGTGTCACGTTCCTCAACTGAAGCTGAATATTGAGCTAGGGTAACAAGAACTATGGAAAATTGTGTGGTTGAAGAAATTAATTCAGGACGGGAGTTTTTTTATCAACATCTGATACATGAGTGTTATTTATATAGCTATTATTTATATAGCAAGTAATCGTACATTTCATGAGACAATTAAACATATAGAAATGAATTGCCACTATGTTCAAGAAGAATATTTAAAAGGAAACTGTGGACTTATCATATGTGACCTCAAATACTTAACTAATTGATTTCTTCACCAAGGCCCTATGTGCTTTGTAGATTTAATTTCTTATTGAATAAACATTTGGTTGTTACACGTAAGTGTAGAGGGAGGGGGTGTTTAGAAAACCAGTAAATATATGTATATATGCCATTGTACATATATCATTATCATATATGTGTTCGTACAAATATGTATACATAAGAAAATGATATTATATACATATATATACATACACACATATATGGATGTAAGTATTTTTATTCATTTTTAATTACTTTTTATTCCATATTTTTGAGCTGCAATCCGGTTGACGTTGGTCTTTGACCAGACTTTGACTAGTTGTTCAGCAAAGCTCTAGGCACTATTCTTCTTCCTCTATAAACAAGGGATTTCTCCCTTCTTGAAAATTATCCATTGGTGCAACTTTTAGTTATCTTTCGTGAGTGATTTGTCTCAAATTTTTCTTACTGTAAGTTATTTTTTGAGGATTTATATCAAGTCATTTGAACTTGACTTGAGAGTTCGGTGGAGTCCTTTACAAAGAGATCCTTACGACCGGTGGTTGGTCTTAGGATACAGTGTGTTTACTGGGTTCAACAATTGTTAACCGAAGTTGGAGAAAGGATTTCTCGATGTCATATATTACGTGAAGGTCAAAGTGCCATAAATATGTTAATTTGATCCAGTGCACCATATTTGTGCCAAACATATCAAGATCCACCAACACTTTGCAAGAAGGTAGAAGAAAAGGAGATTAAACTTGAACTTGTTCGAAGTGAAGAGCAAGCTGCAGATTTATTTATAAAATGCTTAAACACAGGTTGTAGATGCATAAACACAAGTTTACGGTTCAAAACCATGTACAACTTGAGTGGGGGTGAAAAAACAAATATGTTTATTATTAGACTCAACCCAAATCCATGTAAGGAGGACTACAATTTATGTACTTTACATTGTATTCTTAAGTAATGTAAGTCTTTTATGTTGAAAACTGGGGCATGGCTGAAGGTTCCGAAGTTGCGGCCATATTGTTGGAGAAACCCCTTCTTTGTTGTGTCATATTTTCTTCTCACGTCGAACAGGTCTGGAAATAAAAAATCTGACAAATAATAACTCAAGCCAGACCCCTACACACATAATTTCAGATGGATGATAGTAATAATTCTTGACAGGCACTGCACCAATTTGGGTTCTCATTTTGAGGGCCTTGATCTACCCATCTCACCACCATATCACAAACAATTCAACCATGAAACTTCAGTGACGACCAAAGCTTGACAAAATGAAATGAATCCCATGGCCAAATGAGTTAACTACAACAGAAATATTGAAATGCATGAGTATGTGGTTGATGGAGGAATTAAAAAACCAATAAGTGAGATACTTGCAGCTACAAACCCCACGAAAAATAGAAGACTTTCAGATTCAAAAGTAGGTGCTTCAATACTCAGCAATGGGAGAGCAAAACTTGTATTAGAATAAGATAAACAAACAGGGAAGTGTAGCCACAACTATTTTCAGAAACAAGTGAGTAAGAAATCCTATTTCAAAGGCATGCCCATTTCAAATGACAAAAAGGCACTAAGCTACAATACCTTCAACTACTTTGTATAATGTGGACCACCATCTATCTCTTGGGACCTGATATTGGTTTAATGTCTCCTCGATGTCACTATCATGCTTCCCTTGCAGAACACGTTGCAAAGTAATTACAGCATCCCTGGTCCTCCTGACGATGCTATCTTCTTCCTCAATCTCCAGCATCTGTTGGAGATCATTATGTGAAGAAGTGAGGCTGATAGAAAGAGCATATTGTGCAGCAGCTGCCCAACGTGAAGAGGCCATCCATCTTCTCTTCTTATCCAATTGCTTGGTACCTCCTGATCTATTTTCAGGATCACCCAAAACAATACTCTGCATCATAGATATCTTTGCCAAGTTACAAGAGTATCGTAACAGCTAAAAAGGTGAAAAAGCCAGTACCAAGCCGAACAAGTCAAGGTGAAGCAAGCATCAAATACAAGTGCAAGACATGATTCAGCATTTCATGATGACATAAAATGGAGAAAAATTAAACCATCAAAATAAAAAACAAGACAAAATCAGTGGAACAGATGGGAGGATGATAAACATAAGGATCACCAACTTGAAGCATTACTTAGGAACTTTGAGACAGATACCTTCAAATATTGTGCATTTGCAGCTCCAGTGCTTTGAACCATCTTGGAAAAGGCACTGTTTTCATTAGATAAAAGATTCTCAGGTGTGTCAAACTCCAAAACCTGCAAAGCATTTTATTACAATTAGACATCACAATACATGAAATTATATACAGACATACCCAGTGTTGCCAGACAAATAGTATTGTGGGACCTGTTCTTAAGGACAAAAAATTCATAATGGGGACCTGCCTCCATAGGAAGAAAAGCTGTTTTCGTGTTTTAAGTTGTCAAAAGTGCCACTTAATGCTTAGGCACCAGGCCCGCAAAGTTCTGCTTAGAATATATAATCTTGTCAGCACCAAAAAACAGTATATATATGAGGGGCAGAGCCACATGTGGGTTCATGTAGGCAGTTTCAAGACAGGCCCACAAAATCAGTGTATTTGCTGTTGCTTGTTTTATATATTCGTGCCCCTCAATCATTTACTTATTTATATATGATCTTCTTAGTAATTTACAATGTATTTTAAGGGTCAACATTTTTTGAATTAGTGCCCCTGCGCCAAAACTTTTATGACTCCACCAGTGGTATATATATATATATATATATATATATATATATATATATATATATATATATATAAGAGGAATTGTGCCTTCCGACTTTGTGGCTGCTGCTTTCCAACCATCTGTGGGATTCTACAGCCTGCTCTTCCCTTCTTCAACAAAGATGGCAAGCACAAAAATGGAACACACATACAAACCCAAACATACACATGTGTATTTGGAAAGAACACCCACAATTGTGATTAATGAAGTTTCTAATTTTCTTATGTTGCCTAAAACATCTTATTGCCACCCATTAGGCACTTGCCTGGGCATGGCTATAAACACTAGACCACATGGTTTTAAAACCAGGTGGATCGGGAAGCTTGTATGATCTTGATGCCCAGATTTGTTCTACGAGCAGACAAGAAGAGAGAGAGAAGAGGAATCCTTTCAGCAGTATGTTGGAAGCCACACCTCCTTGCATGTGTCCTAATTGTATTTGGTCATAATAACACAGATTACAATGGTCATAAGAATACATTAATTAATTACAAAATTACAGAATTAACATTAGTCAAATGCACCTATGCTAAAATACAATATGAATAATTTGAGAGAACCAAGATCAAAAACATCAATACCCATCTTTCACTCTCCTTCAGGTTGTACGGTGAACATAGACCACAAACAACTTGCGTCTAAGTATTCAGTGCCTATCCTTGGTCTTTGCTGAATAAATTTGCAATCTACTCACAATCTTAACAAACTCAGACCCAATTTCTCATCAACTATTTAGATCAATCAATATGCATAGCTTGACTGTGGTGAATAGGATCGGAATGACATGTTCATAGCATTTCAGTTATCACATGGTAGAATCAAGCAAGCAATCTTTTTGGCATCTTTGCCTACTATAGTCAACAAGTTATGAACACAAGTAGCTTCAGCTGTAGCAATGGCCAGGGATCTACATTCTGCCTCAACACAGGACTTGGCTACAACCTTTTCCTTGTTACTACATGATACTAGATTATCATCCAATGTTGTAAAAGGGACAACTTATCGCATATCGGACAGGCAGACCTGTACCCCATATCGTAACATATCAACAAATTAGATTGAGTTTGATTCGCTGGAATGCTGAAGAAATCAGCAAACCAAAATTATTGATCCTTTTGAACTACGATTCAAGTATTACCACCAGTGTTGGAGTGAGTTTGCCTACAGTAATGATACTCACTCATTATTATTTTAACAGTCAATACAATACATAAACTTTACACTAAAATGATATATCAGAGATCTTGTTACGATTTTCATTGTAATCAGAGGTTATGCCGATACTATGACTATTTGCCTTCATTAGGTTCTCACTATATAACAGATGATGAACTCTTTGATTGGGAGGTTGGAAGGATAGGGGATTGCTGGGAAGAAATGCAACAATGTCATATACATTTTCCCTATGCACTTTTGTTTATACATACTTGTACAACTTTTTGGTTGTTTGAGACTTGGACTTGAGAGATGTGGCTCTCCGATATAAAGTTAATGTTTTTAATAATAGGAGTTTTTCATTAGAAACATTAACTGCTAGGACAGATCGTGCTGTATGCTAATTACACAAGAAAGTTATCTGTATGCAATAGATAGATCGGGCCTATGCCAACTAACGTAGGTGTGTAATTTGTTCCCTTCTGCTGGGTCATAGTGACCCTATAAAAAAAAAGTTCTTTGTATCTATTTCCTTTTTGTGTTTAGTTGTGCATGACATTGGAGTGTCACAACATTAGTCCTACCAAAGTTTATTCATCAAAAGGAAAAATATGAGAAAAAGACAGTTCCCAAGGTGCAGGTTAGAAATCCCGACTGAGGCATGGGAGAGGAAGGATCAGTTTTTTGTGTTACATCACATCAATCCTATCACAACAGGTTCTTGTTGAGGTCAATGAGTTTTGTTCAGCCATTGAGCTCTTGGATATGCTTATGAAGGCATATTAACAGGCCCCACAAGCAAAAATTATGTTCTCGAAAAGGGAGTTTCAGATGGTGAGGAAGGGAAAAATGTGAATATTAGAATATCTCAACAAGGTGAAGTTGATTACAGATCAGTTGACTCTTGTGGGTTCTCCCATTAATGATGTCAAAAAGGTGCAGGTGCACTTAGGCCAGATTATAATATGTTGGTTACTACCTTGACTAGTTTGTCAGAGTTACCCAAGTATGAGATACTGTGAGTTAAATTGATTTAGTATCAACCAACATTGAAGGATTTTTCTGAGACAAGAGACTTCTAAGAGTAGCCCTCAAGATGTGTTGGCTACTACTATATCTTATAGACGAGGACAACGTGGTTACAAAAATCATGGAAGAGGAGGACATGTCTGTGGTTGCTTTGGAGAAACAGGACTCTTGCCTACTCCTATTATGTCGCCTAATGCATTGGGGTAAAGGATAGTTCCTACTTGTTTCATTTGTAACAACAAGAGACATGTCAAAGCAAATTGCTAGTATAAACTCTTAGAACAACAATAAGAGTCAACATAATGAAGAGAAGGAGAGTGGAACCAAGAAAGATACTTAAGAGAAAAATAAACTATTGATATCGCCACCGGCTGAACCAAGAAAGATACTACTACTATGCTGTTTTTGACTATCCACAATTCAATTTTGAATGAAGGTTTTTGACAGCATAAATCTTATAAGCAATTGCACAACCATTTAGCAATGATTTATAAAGATCTTTTGAAAAGCACATCATACATTAACAAGGAGAAAGACTGGATTCGTTAGAAATTATTTCGTAAAAAATAAGGTCATCAAATAGTTGAAGTCATATTAAAATGATACTAGTAACTGTTGAATTAAAAAAAATGAATGGAAGAAAACATTCTAATTGACTCGCAAGACCTTGTACCCACTGTGAGTAATATGATAGTCTGAAATCAATGCATACCTGGCCAGCATTAAGCAGAAGAACACGATCACAGTCAATAATCGTATTCAAACGATGTGCAATGATGAGCATTGTGCAAGATCTAAATTCTTCCCTGATAGTTTTCTGAATCAAAGCATCAGTTCCAACATCAACTGCTGCTGTTGCCTCATCAAGAACAAGAATCTTTGATCTTCTCAGCAGCGCTCGTGCAAGACTAAGCAATTGCCTTTGGCCCACGCTAAAGTTTTCCCCCGCCTCAGAAACCTTTAACAGACAAATAAAAAAAAAATATACCCCATTTCCAGAATGGTGAAGAAATCCAATTTACCACTTTTAACATTTGTTAAAAAAAAAAAGTGACAGTATTATTGCCGCAAACATTTTCCCTTTTTTCCTGAGAGTTGATAAAATTCTGAAAGGGAATATATCATAGCAAGTTACAGTGAATTAAGCAACAGGAACAGGTGATCAGAACATTATAATATAATGTAACCCCAGATTTGCAAAAATGTTACTGTTCCCAACAATTTAAGGCTGTTAACAGGAATTGAATCCATATTGTACCTCAGCATCAAGGCCCAAAGGGTTTCTTCTGATTACATCCTTCAAGTGTGCTCTCTCTAAGGACTCCCAAAGATCAGCATCATTGTGCTCATTAAAAGGGTCAAGGTTGAACCTAACCGTTCCTAAAAGCAAGGAAAACAAGAAAAAGCACAAACTTGTGAACAGTCTGATTTTATAAAAGATAGTTTGTGAACGAAAGAGCCAAAAGAAATAGATAATTAAGAACATCCCAGTCATAACCAACAGTCAGAACTCCTTATTATATCCAGAGCAGCAATACTTTCTTTTTATGAATAACAATAACCTTTCTTTAGAAAATGATTAATGAAGATAAAACAATTTCACATGATCAAGGATAAAACATTTTTCTGCATCTCATTCATCACTGCATAAAACATATACAAGACAGAAGTACTTCCAGTATCAGATTCTCTTTCACCGACACACCTTTTACTCTGTAGAGAATTATATACAAATCGATGTAGATAGAGCAGTTTCAAATTTTAATTAGTCTTTAAATCTGCACAGCTGCAGATGAACGCCACTTAATAACATGCAGTATTTCATTTGTAATCCAGTCTTCCTCTTTGCCATGAAGGTTATTTATTTCAGCACTAGTAACAGACCCTGCATTAATGAATGGACATACCTGAGAAAAGAACAGGCGACTGGGGTATTATTCCAAGGGTCTTCCTTAGGTCTTCCAGGCCAAATTTAGCAACATCATAGTCATCAATATAGATTCTCCCTTGCTCCAGCTCTACAATACGAAATAGAGCATTTAGCATGCTAGATTTTCCTGCTCCAGTTCTTCCAACAATTCCGACTTTCTCACTCTGTAGAACTGTAAATGATAAGCCATGCAAAACAGGTGGAAGCTCAGGTCTGTATCTCAGGACAACATCCTCAAACTTTATAGTTCCTAATGCAGGCCAGCCAGGTGGAGGACGGTTGCTTTCAACAACAGAAGGAGCTTCTGAAGGCAAGTCTATATATGTTCCAACCCTCTCAACAGCATTTAAACTGTTCTCTGCCATACTCGCCAATCTCAGAACTGATGTTAACAAGCTTGTTATGTTTAAAGCATAAGTAAGAAGCAGACCCATGCTTGATGCAAATGCCTGCTGATTGCTTGCACGTTGGTTTTGCATGACTGCAAAAGTTGCAGTTAACCATATCATAAGTCCTCCCAATGTTTCCAACCGAATTGAAACCCATCTGTTTGCACTCATGTTAACAAGTGTAAATCTCACATTGTTGTCCATCGATTTCCCATTTATCTTAGCCATCCTGTCATATGCCTTGTATGCACGTATTGTCGACAAGCCATTCAATGCTTCTCCAAATTGAGCATAGACAGGAGATCTGGTTATGGAGTCCAGACGCTTTACTTCACGTGCAGTGCTCTGTCCCAGCAAAGGCATAATAAGACAAAAAGTTATTCCAGTTGGAAAAAGGAAAATAGTTAGGAAACTTATGTAACACGGACATTGCCCTAAATCACCAGATTGATTACAGAAAAAATGTAGCATTATGTTTGCAAGGTGATGTTCCCATATCTTCTAAACTTGATACATAGAACACAGTTTAGCACTCAACAACATATGCAATCGACTAAGTAACAAAGAAGATCCTTGTGCATAGCCAAGTGGTCACTAGAGGAGTATAAAAAAACTGGAATTTGAATGGGAAAGAAGTTAAGAACACACATGGAAGGCATGATGGCTTCCCAGCTCAATTCATGCCTATAATGGCCTTAGTCGACTATTTTATCTGATGGAATTTAGTTAAATGAAGATTTGGAAGGAATATTGGTTTCATGTGTATATGGATGTTAAGTTTGGGCTTGCAGTTGGAATGGGTACAAACATACATGTGCATATCATATATATATATATATATATATATATATATATATATATATATACACTTGTTTAGAAGTATAGATGTGCCTTCAAGGTGAGATTGACTCTTCGAGCATGACCCATGCGTTAGATAACATGATAGACTGATAATTGTATGGCACAGCTATTTGCAAACCAGAGAAGGAAGAATATTCTCCGGGGTTTGGATTGATATGCTTGAAATGTAAATCAGCCTACTTAAAATTGATTGGAAATTTGGAACATGTAATTTTAATTATGACATAATGAATACACCCAGGTCTTAGGCTAATCAAATCTACACACATAAACCAAGGTAATGTATTGTGATGAATCTCAAAGAGGCTCGGCTCAGTTATCATCTGACTACTACGACCTCATGCGAGTGTGACTAAATTATGAGCCATCCATTGTGAATGAAAGTGAATCAAGTCTGGGATTATTATTGTATATGCCACTATTAATGAATAAATGTTCATTTGTTCATGTGTTCTATCCCCAATATCTAAAAATAATAATGTACTAAAAGTATGATGGCCAGCTTGGAAGGAGCACTCATTGTGGGTGCACTTTATGTTTTCCACTGGCTAGCCTGCTTGGAGGGTAGGCAGTGCAAGGCCCTAGAGGAGCATATCCTAGTTTGTCAGCCTTCTCAAACTGTGCTCCTTAAGGGAGATAGAGCTTCTCTACTTTTAGTTCTATTCTAAGGAGATCGCTCTATCACTGCATCGTGACACAATCCGAATGGGTTTGGGCAATTACAGGGGTTTCTTTTGGCCAATGGGCCACCCTCTTGTGCATGCACCTATTTTTTCAGTCACAAGGGCTGATCTCCATAATATCTCCATTCCAGGGTATGTTCTCTGATATTTTTCAAAAAAGCAGAAAAACAACATCAGGAGAAAGGAAAAACATAAGATTGTTGCACAAATGGAACTGTAATCGCTTCAAATCATATGCTATATGGCAGCATACCTGGTAGTATAAATAAGCTGAATAGAACAGGATCAGAAGTGGCATGATAGCCCATAATGATATGGTGCTAACGATTCCGATAAGAACAAATGTCGATAGGAGCTGGAATATCTGGCCCAAGAACATGTTGACAAAGAAAGCAATATTTCGGTCTATATCTGCTAAGTCCTTTGCAAACCTGTTAATAATCCGACCAATTGGATTCGTGTGGAAGAACACCATAGGAGCTCTTAGTATGGAATTCAACATAGCATCATGAAGCCTCTTGGCAGCAAAAAGACTGGAAATAATCAACGAATACGAATTGATCAAGGTTACCAGCACCTGAAATAGTGAAAAATATAAATGGCATAAATCTTCCAATCAACAAGACAGAACTGCAGAGCACAGATGTACATGAGCAATTTCTTAAGAAAAAAAAAAGAACTTTAACTAGTGATTGCTTGATGTACCTGACCAAAAGATAGAAAAGCATATATCATATTGTAAAATCCTGGATCATGCCTCTTTGGGGAGCTTTGATTGGTCCACAAACTCAACCATGTGCTGCTAGAAACTCGGAGGACCTCAATTGAGATATAACAAGTAAAAATGGTCATAACCACCCCCCACCCCCCCAATGCACTCGCATACCTGCAGCAAGAGCCTCACAAGTAGTAGTAGTTCACTCACATCACAAGGTGATGCCTTCATGGAGAAAGAAAAAACCACAAAATGGAGAGATTTACATGTGGAGGCACAACAGCTATAGCATGCTTTCAGCTAAAGTTACTTGAATGAAAAAAAATTTCAAATCCAGAAGAATTGCATGCCAATTGCCAAGTGAAAGTGGGCATTGAACTAGATTTGGTAAGCTCAACAAGTCTGAGAGGGTTTCCAGTCCTTGTAAAATGCTGGCCAAAATCCTACCATGCAAAGCAACAATAACTCATTGAGTCCAGAAAAGTGAAAGTTGAAACCATGGAAACAAAACCGATACATATAATTTTTATGAAAAGCATTTCATGTGGATATATATGTAAACACTAAACACTTATTGTGTGGAGTTATATACTCTATTCTCATAACTTCTCTATTTTTTCTACACTTGTCTTTTATACTTTTATTCTCAAGATTTTCTCGAGAAAAACAACATTCCAGAAATGTAGACAAGAAATATATTTGTGATTATGATACACACATGAGCACACACATATATATTATGTCTATGTATCACAAGTGCAAGGTGTGGATGCCTATTTTCCCAAAAGAAAATGAAAAAAGTTGTCGCGCTACCAACAGTTCAATAAAAAAGAAAGCAGATAAGATATTATTGCACCCGAGTCATGTTGACTTGGGTGCAATGACTGTTTTAATGAATCCATGTGACTTAGTTCTATACATGCATGAAAAAGGTTGCGAAGACTGTGACAAAATTACCAAGAAAGATGCATGTGATGTAGTTACCTCATGAGGACATTCCAACCGACAACTCCTGTTTCACGCTCCTCTTGCTTGATAAGAACAGATTTCCCTTCCTCCTTAGC
This sequence comes from Nymphaea colorata, assembly GCF_008831285.2. Lineage (NCBI taxonomy): Eukaryota > Viridiplantae > Streptophyta > Magnoliopsida > Nymphaeales > Nymphaeaceae > Nymphaea > Nymphaea colorata. Next base: position 5,726,559 of record NC_045151.1, on the reverse strand, counting down.
AGGTTTATTTACTTTTAGGAAACCACCTTGTACCTTTGATTCCTTATCTGGTTCCCCATTTGAAGTAGGATTCTGAAGCATTTGACCGCTATCAGTGTTTTCCACTTTCTCTTCCATGGTATCTTCCATTTTCCCAGCATTTTCCATTAGCTTTTGGAATAAGACACTATTGTTAGTTAGCTCTTCAAAGGATCCTTCCTCCTTGACAGTGCCTTCATGAACAAGAACAATTCTGTCCACATAAGGGAGAAAATGGAGCTGATTGGTAACTAGGACTCTGGTTTTTCCTTCCAGTTCATTCTTGATACATTTATCAAAAACCTGAACATAAATTAGGCCAATGTCAACAATAGCTTGCTGAAGTTGTATGTTCTTCGGCGAAAATCATGTGTGTACAGGTAGTTTTGTGAACACAACCTGGGCTTGTGTTTCCACAAGGTTGGAAACCCACAACGGAAGCAAACAAATCAAGCTTTTCATACATACATATCAAAATTTATATGACAAATTAACAAACATGTTTTAAACCTTAGAATATCTGGGATCAGACATGAAAAATTATTTTTAGTAGCACACAAGCAAGAACATGCTTGAAGAAAAACTTTCACGAGAAATTGCAGAGAATGATATTGGCGACCATGAATTGCACAGTTTTATATGTATATTACACTTGCACACATACACGAGAGGGATGAAAGTCTCTGTGTTAGACCTGCAGCAGCATCTCCGAATTTTTCTTACGAAACAACATTGAAATAGTGTGTAGACAGAACTGTTAGAAGACACTCCTGCTGATTTCCTTAAAAGGCTGATTGGTTATACAAAATGTCCAATAAAACTTATATATTGATCTAAAGTAACAATGTCTAAGAAATAAGTATTTCGATATAAAACCAGAAAAGTAAAAACAGTTATTTTTTTCCCAGCAAGCTGGAAAAAGGAAAACCAAATGCTAAGTAAGCTGGATAACATCAGGTTCTCAAATTTCAATAAACATGAGGAACCTCCCCTCCTTCGACTCCTGATTATGAAACCAAAGGATATTACATTTCCCCATGCTCATCATCAACTCTCTCTCACTCCCTCTCTCTTTCTCCAAATTTCAACTACTGGTGACAACTAGCATTCTCTCTCTAAATTTGAGAAATTATACCCACGTTGTCAACAATTTTCTCTTGTCAATGATAGCACTATCTATATGAATTTAAAAAAACATATATCCTTCCACCTGAACATGTGAACTTTATGTTTTCACAAAATCATTCTTCTAACTTGAAAGATATTTTTCACTTATACACAAGAGAATGGCATGAACACCATTCGCTTTATCTTGACTAGCATTTCAAGTGGAGATAAGAGGCAATGGTAAAGAATCTAATGGTAGAGACCATAGATGTGAATAGAAATCAGATTCAAGAAAACATGGTGCATACCTGTGAAATTAAGAGCAAAAGGTTGTTCCAAAAGTAAAATTTTATCAAACTTTTTGCATTCTTCATGATATACCATTTGCTCTTTTAGATATTTTATTTTTTCCCATCTTTTAAATTTAAGATGATTTGTTTCTTCCATTGTTAAAAGATGTTCTTTTTTTTCACACACTGAAAAGACAATTTTGAGCGGCAGCCTACATGAAGCCATACGTTACAAGTGGTTGCTGTAATTTTAGGACAAAATAAAGAAAATTACCTGGCGCCCAACATGAGCATCTAACGCGCTTAGTGGGTCATCAAATATATATACATCTGAATTGGAATATACAGCCCTTGCCATCGAAACTCTTTGCTTCTGTCCACCGCTAATATTAACTCCTCTTTCTCCAATTTCAGTAAGGTCACCCCCCTAAGAATGACCATAGTGAACTTACAAATTGAATGAAGAAATATCAAATGCCAGTGCACAAGCATAACAAGTGTAGAAATGGAATTATTTGCTAATGCACCTATCACGAAGGATATAGCTATCATTTACACAACAGGGATTTGAATTTTCAGAAACCGACCTGCAGGGACACCATCAAATCGTATCCAAACGTTCCCTTAGCTTACCCACAAGCACATAAAAACTTAAACTTCTAAAACTCATACAGGAAGTAAACTGAAGGTGGGAAAACTGAAAGGTTAATATAAGGGCTTCTATGACTTTTCATAAACCCATTAAAAATAGCCATTGGGACAAGGCAGCACTTAAGAAACTATGCCTATAGCCTTAAAGCGTCCTCCTTTATAGAGGAAAAGAAGGGCCATCTATTTTTGGTCACAGATACTAGGCTAAAAGCATAAACTTGAAATGTATCCTCTGCAAGGAAAAAGGAATTGCCCATTCATCTCTTCCACAATGCAGGCCAAACTTAAAAACATCGTCGCAGACATTGTTCTCAAGTTTTTAATGGCAATATTTTTCTCAGGTATTCAGAAAAACATGTTTTCCTCAAGAAAAATTTGGCAGATTTTTATAAAACAAATTTTTTTTCTAGAAATTCAGTATAAATCAAATAAATGAGAAATTGATAAAACGACCTAAAAAACCAGATAAAGTGAAAAAATTAATGTATTAATGATGACAAACAGCTCAGTTTAAGTGTAAATTTGATTCCATGATAGTATTAACAATGAAAAAGAGAAAAAATGAGAAATGCAAAAACAAGAAAGAGAAAAACTGGAAAAGACAAGATAAATTCTTTTTTCACTTTTTTTTTTTCAAAAAGCACAATCTTTCAAGCTTTTCACATTGTTCTCATTTTTTCATTATCAGTTCAATATTATCGAAAATATCATGACATTTGTGACATTGCTTGAAACTGATACAACTCTTTTACAAGAGAAAACGTAGCGTAGAGCCTCAGACCAATATTTGACAAAAACATAAGAAAAGTAGTCTTCTTAGAAAACCAAATTTCCAAGATGAGCCATATCCCAATTCTAAATGTGTATCAATGTCACATAGGCATGGATTATACATTATCTATTTCAATCAAGATGAATACGTACAGGTAGCAACTGCAGGTCATGCTCTAATGCAGTAACTTCAATCGCTTTGTGATACCGTTCAGCTTGGAAAGTAGATCCAAACAAGATATTATCACGAACCTGTGAAAACGACATTTATCAGTAATAAAGGGTTGACAGTTGCCAATCTCCTCTTCCAAAATATATTAAACTTACTGTTGCATTGAATATCCAGGAGACTTGTGGAACAAAAGCAACAGTTCCCCTTATAACAACATTCGTAGTTGACATAGAAGGTATCTCCCCAAGCATTGCTGATACCAGAGACGTTTTCCCTTGACCAGTACTTCCAACCACAGCAACAAGGCTACCAACTGGAATCTCTAAATTGATGTTGGACAGTGTGGGCTTATCCATCTGTCTCATGATCAAAGTAAAGGTTATGGCAAACTATATCAATTCAAACCATCACATAGCCACAGAAGAAAGCAGATCAAACAGAATTGACAGTAGATGTTAAGATGGTGAATGCTAGAATATACATGTAAACATATTATATGTTTGCTCGTATATATGATAGTCAATATATGTACTTACACACTATTGGATATATCTGTGTGTGTGCATATATATATATATATATATATATATATAGTTACAATAACGTCTCGGAGTTTTAAACAGTGAGGTTTTTCTTGAGTATAATGCGGGGAGCTGGAAAAAAACAGGAAAAAAATGGTAAGTTTTTAAAAATTAAAAAAACTAAAAATGGGGGAAAAACAAAATAAGTGAGAAACTAATAACACAAACATTAAAAGATAAGTAGATTTGCAACAAATAAAAAAAAGAGAATGAAAAAAAAACTGTTTGACATTAAAAAAACTGAAAAAGGTGAAAAAGACTGAAAAAAAGACGTTAAATTCGTTTTTAACTTTTTTTTTCAAAAAAACACGTTTTTTTTTTAAACAACCATTTAATTTATACCGTTTTTTCAGGTTTTTCCGAGAAAAACGCATTTTCTGTGACTATGGTTATATATATATCGAGAGAGAGAGAGAGAGGAATAATTTGTACAAATTCTATTGTGCAAATTTCTGTATTTTTTTTTCGTTTTTATTTCTTTCTTTTTGCTGCTCATTTTGCAGCAATGAGCTATAGCCCACCGGCTACCCCATTGGCTACCCTATATAAATAGAGGACAGCTCTTTCTCACTATTCATCCTTTGGTGGAAAGGTCTTTCAGTTTTATCATTTGTGCCTTAGTGCAGAATAAGTCTTTGTACCTTGTTTTCATTGTGTCTTGTATGTTGGCCATCTATATATGGCATCAGAACTTGGCCCACTTTTGGCAAAGTTCTCTTCTATTGTATACTACTGTCTTACACTTCCCACACTTGTCTCATCAACTTTGAAAGCTTATTTTTCAAGAAGATTTTAAAGTATTATGGCAGAATCATTACAAAATTATTCCTAACAACGCGAAATTTCATCCTACATTTAAGTTGGATGGAAGGAATTATGCATTTTGTATGGGTCGTTTGGAAGCCCACATCAAAGGCCAAGGATTATGGGTCACTGAAGGTGTAACGTTACTTAATTTGGGCAGGTCAGGTCGGAGGGGGTCCAGACCCGGACCCGAGCCCCATACGTGAAGGAGCCCGACGTCGCCTCCTTCTCCCTCGTTTCCCTCTTCGTCTCCTCTTCTGCTACGACCGCAGCATAGAAGAAAAACAAGAGGTGGAAGGTGTGGCAGCGGTGACGTTTGGGCCGGAGGAAGGGAGATGGCGGCAGCGGTACTCCGGTAAGCCCTCTTGACCTCTCTCTGCCTCTTCCGTCTTCTTTCTCCTTCTTCCTTCTCCTCCTCCTCCCTCTCCCGTTGTTTCTGTCGCCTCTCCCTCTGTCCTGTTTTGTTTCTGTCAAGTTCCCCTCTTCATTCCACGCTCGTCACACGCTCTCCCTCTGCCCACGCTCCCGTCTCTTTGCTCGCATCTCTCCCTGCAGTCTCTCTCGCTCCCTCTGTCCGCCTCCTCTTTTCCCCCTTTTGTCTGCACCCTCTCTCACTCCCTCTACCCATGCTTTCTCTCCCTGCTCGACCTCCCTCTCTGCCTACGCTCCTCACTCCCTCTCCCCATTACCTATTTTTTTTTTCCATTGACCGAGTCTTCTCCCTCTAACCTGCCCGTTCTCCCTCATGCGCAACCCTCTCCCTTCTCTCTCTGTTCGCTTCCTCTCTCCACCGTCAGCCCCTCAACCGAGCATTCCCCCTCTCTGCACTCTCTCGCTCGCACCTGCCCTATCTCTCTCAACCGAACAACCTATCTCACGGCTGACTGCCTTTTTTCTAATGGCAGACCCTCCTCTTGCACTCTCTCACTGATTATCACTCTTTTGTGGCTGTTGGATTGGATTGCAGTTTGGGGACGCATCATTCCCCTTATACCAGCGAGTTGAAGGCTTGGGAGGTGACAGCAACAATTAATTTTAGCCGTTTGGGGATCAATCGAACATTTGAGGTGGCTGCCGGGAACACTACAGCAGTTTGGACACTAAGATTGGGGTGAGCGAGGCCTAATCCAGCTTAAATTATATAAAATTTACTGTTAGTGCATTGATAATTATTATTTGAGCATGCTAGACTCATGATTCGATGATTTGGAATGCATATTAGCGATGTTGTTATTTTGGAGAAAATTTATGACTATTTTGAGAAGGACGAGGAACTACGTGTATAATTGTCTTTTTAGCACGATAAGTTGATTTTCGAAGCAATTAGGAAACATGATAGAGATTTGATGTGGTTGAGAAGATGTGGGACCGTTGTTACAAACACCTGGCGCATGCTATTTTCAATGGGCGTATTGCGTTGTTGGTTGAGAAAGAGCATGTAAGTTGGGTGTAATTATTGGAAAGACGCCTCAACAAAAGAAAGCAAGTGAGAAACCGGATTAGTGATTGGCTCAAATCGAAAACGTGAAGCTTAAACCATTTGGTCACAACCTCAAGGAGTTGGGAAGCGGCCTATTGGAGGGCTTTGTGGGTCGACACTACCTGTCGACATCCTCTTGAAGTGATGACATGCCTCAATGATTATGTTTTATATTTGTATAAATTGTAAAGCAAAGCGAGTAGAGAACTTATCGCTTGATTGTGTTTGCAGGTACACCGGGCACGTCCAGTAGACCTTGAGTGACCAGGTTTGAAGCTTGAGGCATTTTGGATATTTTGGCGACGTGCGACAGGTATGGCGGCATTCCAGGCAAATTCCTGGGACCAACTTTTGAATGTGTGTTTCCAGGATCGTTGGATTATGTGATTGTGATGTGATTGAATGGTTGTGATGTGATTGAATGATTGTATACATGAGAATTGAATGTCTTTGTAATAAGTTTTGTTTTGAAAATTACTACGCAATTGCATGTGCATGCTAGAATTGATAACTGCTTAGGATAGATGAAGTAGGGTATTGAGTCGAGTATCTCCTCGACCTCGATTGTGCATTAGAAAGCATCCTACAATGATAACTGCATAGGACAGCTACGAGCCAATCACGGATAGAGACTACTCTTCGTGGTTTGGCTAAGTTTTGAAAGATGTGATTTATGTAGTTGATTAATGTGAATGTTGTGGTAAGTTGCATGTGCATTTCCATGGGCATGATACAAATGAATGAATTGAAGGGTAGTTGTACCCGTAAAGTTATGACGGCTAGCTAAGAATGTTAATGTTATGTGTAGCCCTCATGTGGAGGCAATTGAAGGTGTGGGTGCACTCGTGAAGTGAACCAACCTCATGAGCTAGCCAGTCATTTTGTGAATGTGCAATCAGAATGATAAGAAAGAAAAAATAGAGATGAGAGACCAGTAGGTTGTGGCAATGTGTTTGGGAGCGAGGCGCTACAAGGCCCCAGGGTATTGTTGTATGAAGTGCTTGGAGTGTTGGGCTCCCGCCTTCCCAAACTGGGTGTCCTAGGGAAGGCTAACTATCTCTCCTTGGAATTCACACATCCATGGATGAGTGCTCTTCCGCTGCAGTGTGAATGGATCCATATTATTTCGGGCCACCACGGGGGTTGTCTCCCTGCTGTAGGCCGCCCGCGGTGTGCACGTGTCTGTGTTTGCACTCACAGGAACTGTCAATTCACTAAAGCTAATGTAAATGATAAGAATGTGAATGAAGTGAATATTCATGAAGTGAATGTGATTATGAAATATGTTGGTCGTGGCCATTGAGTGGTTTTTGTATGTCGTGTTTTATGTGAGGGGCCTTCTTGACAAGTCATGTGACTGTATGCCCTATCACAACATGATAGTAATTTGTTTTCATATTTGTTATATCTCATATTTGAGCCCTTACCTTAGAGGTTGGGGATTTACCTGGCTTGTTGTCATACTACAAAGGCTAAGCCTTCAGTTGTCTTTCTTTTTCAGGCTTTGGCGGACCCGGGGTAGCAGGCAGATCAGATGGCTCTACTCACATTCTATTGGGGAGGTTACGGGTCAATTATAGTGCCAGCGCGTCTTGTTTTGATCTTATTGATGTCTTGTTTTTGTTATACTTCAATGTCATGGTTTTAGAGCATTTTTGTAATATGTGTTATTGAGAAATGTGGAGTAATTTTGTATGAACGAAATTGATTATATAATGGAAAGCTTACCCTATTGTTTTGAATTGCATGACTCATTTCCTTTTGAATTGTTGTGTCGTTGCACCTCAATGTTTTATGTTAAAAAAAAGGTTATTTGAGGGTCAAAAGGGTTGAGGTGTGACAGAAGGCATGGTTATTCAACATACTCTCAAACTAGTAAAGATTGATAATGGTGTAGAAAAGGGGCTTTAGATGATGGAGAAAAAGAAAAAGCCACAGAGGAATACTTCAAAAAGATGGATAACTGGGAAAGAAAAATGCCATAATTCTTTCACGGATATATAGTGGAGTAGCCCACAAAATTGCTTCAAATTTAGTTACTATAAGAAAGCTAGTGCAACATGGGAGTATCTTAAAAGCGTGTTGATACAAAAGGATATTGCTCACAGATATTATCTCCAAGTAAAACTAGGAAAAACAAGCAAGAAGATAAACATTTTACAGATTATTATATGAAATCAGTTTCGATTGGAATGATCTATCCCAACTGAAAAGACATCATTGCTGTTTTGGGTTTGGATCTCAATCCAATCCAGAATGCAACATGTCTTTATTATGTGTTAATAATAACATGCATCCACATGTTGGCAATCTTGTTATTTATGTATAATGTTTTACACTCGTCAGTCTATGTAACTATTCATTCATATAATCAAGATGAGGCCATGCCCTTGGCATCAATGCCTTTGACCTGTTGAACAGATCTCTTTCTCTAGCCACTAATGTCCTATTCTTCCTTCACATGAAACAGTTCCAGGTAATCAATTCTAACAAGGCATCAGGGTAGGTGATGAGGAACAGCTAGCTGCCAAATGTATAACCTGGGAGATTGATTCGTTCTCTGCCTCAAAATCAGAATTTCAGCTTTATTCATTTCCCTCTCGCTTTTCCTGCATCTTTTCTATTTTTATTGTCTAAAATGTTTTGCTTGTGTTGCAACCTTTCCCCTTCTCTTCTCATCTGCCTCAAAGATCCTACTTGCTCTGCTCATTGTTGTTTGAAATATCTATATTACTATATTTGCTTGTCGTCTGAAAAATCTCTGCTGCCTGATTATTGTCTCCCATTTTTTGTCTCCTACATATTGTTGTCTGCAACTTCCCCAACATCTGACGAATTTCTGCCTTCTGAATATTAGTTGATGTCGGCCTGCTTTTCTGTGCTTCGCTGTTTTCTTCTCCTCCAGCATGCCTTTTCAGCCGATATATTCACATCTACAGGCCAGACTGATTATGTTTTGTTTCTCATTACTTCTTTATTCTACCACTCCCTGTTTTGCTTGACAGGAAGCAGCAGCCTGTTCTGCTTATTCAAGACGAGAAAAGAGCATGCTGAAACATATCAGACATCTAAAAGAAAACTAATCTTTTTCATGACCACCTGTATTCACTGTCCTCGCAACACTTTCTTATTCTATGCCATGTAAGCAGTTAAGCAGTTTGTGGGCATTCTTCTCCCTAACACCCCAAAAAAAAAAAGGAAAGAGAGAAAAAAAAAACTGAAAAAAGAAGCTAACGGGGTAAATACAACTGAGGAGGACATCTCTATTCTTGAATGTCAAGGTATCAGAGAATCACAATAGAAAATATAAGAACCAGTAAAAGAGTGCATATTATTAGGATCCACACTCCAATCAACATCAATAGGAGCCATTATATTTAAACAAGAAGACGATGATAAAAATAGTCCTTTAGTAATTGTGTTTTTTATATGTTGACGTTGAGGTAGTTTTTAGAATATTAAAGAACCTGACAGTTCCTTAATTATTTTCAGTAATTTTTTTGTTTACATTGTAATTTTGTTTTGTACCCTTATTCTCCCTTTAGTAAGGATTAGGGTAAGTGATCCATAACAAGTTGGACGTGTTTTCTTCTCTCCCTTTCTCTCACGATGACATGGTATCAGAGCCAGCGATGTGATCACTTCAGGCTGCCGGCGACTGGCAGATTTCCGACGATCTCCTCTCCGGTGACTGTCAGATTTCTTCTTCCTCCTCTCTCGTCTCCCCCTCTCCTTTCTCGTCTCCTTCTTCTTCTTCTCTCTACTGCTCGCTGATGGGTGGAATCTGATCACGCTTATGTGGAACGCATGATCAGATCCACTCATGGAACATGGTGTGGCTGCTGGGATCTTGTCGTTGTTGCTGATCAGAGGTTGCCTGTCGCGGACATGGTGTGGCTGCTGGGATCCTGTCCTTGTTGCTGATCAGAGATTGCCTGTTGTTGTTCCTGGTCGTGGATAGCTGTTGCTGATCGTGGAGATGGTTTGTTGACATTGCTGATTGTGGAACAGCAAGATGTGGACTTGCTGTTTGAGAGTTGAGGTTGAGAACAGAAAAAGCAGCGGCAGTCTTCGTCTGTAAGTTTGTTTTTCAGCAGTAATTGTCAATAAAGTTTTCTGCTGTTCAGGGTCGTGAAGGAGGTGTGACTGCTACCTGCTTTAAATGCATGTTAACAACATCTAGACGTTAAAATCTGTGACTGGATTTTTTTGCCTGCACGTTCATTTTTTTTTTGGTTCAGCAGTCTACATTAAGTGTGCAGAGATTTTTCTTTGATCTTCACTATGGAGCAGAGGGATGCTATTGCTGATACGCAGGGAGATATAAAGTCTCTAGGAATCTTCTTTCTTTTGGGTCTACCGTGAAGTTAGACAGCTCAAACTATGAAATCTGGTCACGCGTATTTATGATGTCTGTTAAGGGGCACAGAAAGAAACATGTTATTGAGGAGGAAGAACCCTAACTAAGACAGGAAAATATTCTACATGGGAGGAAGATAATAATATTGTAATGTCATGGATTATGAATAGCGTGCAGGCACACATCACTTCTACGATTGCGTATTATACCTCTGCCAAGCATATGTGGGAATTTCTGAAGCAAACTTACTCTCAAGATAAGAATATGAGCAAAGTCTTGCAGGTTGAAGAAGAAGTTCTTAAACTCCAACAAGGTGACTCAGATCTGGCCCAATACTTTGCGTTAGTCAAATCAGCCTATGAGAGGCTCAAAGCCCCACGTCCCCCGTGTCAATCATTCTACAAAACCCACTTTGAGCAGCACATGGTGGCTAAATTTTTAGTTGGGTTATCTCCTGATTTTGTAGTGGGCAAAGCCCAAATGTTGACTGGGGCTGAAATTCCAAACCTTGCTGATCCCTATAACAAGCTCAGCCATCTGGCGGTGACTCTCTCTCCATCCTCAACTGATGCACCCTCTTCAGCTGGGTTATCTCCTGATTTTGTAGTGAGCAAAGCCCAAATGTTGACTGGAGCTGAAATTCCAGACCTTGCTGATCCCTATAACAGGGTCAGTCGTTTGGTGGTGACTCTCTCCATCCTCAACTGATGCACCCTCTTTAGCATTAGTTGTCCCAGGAGGACATGGGCAGTCCTTAGCCATCTCAGGAAGCCGAGGACAGGCCTTCAATAGAGGGAGAGGAGGTCGTAGTTCAGGAGGTGGACGTAGTAGATTTCAATGCACGTTTTGTGGAAGACTTGGTCATCTAGAAGATAGATGCTGAAATAAACATGGTTGCCCAATGGTTCGAGGCCCTGAGTCATCAAAGATCAAGAGTTCATCTCATATCCCAAAAGTTTCACATGTTGAAGATGACCACACATAATCAAATGCAGAAAAGGTCACTGTTAGTATGAGTAAATCGGAGTATGAACAATTTTTTGCTCAGAAAACCTCATCTTCCTCCTTGGCGTCTACAGTTGTGGGTGATTCTGCTTTTTCCACCACTATGCAGAACTATGATCCAGGTATGTCATGGATTATTGATTTTGGTGCCTCCAAGCACTTTTGCAGTCAACCAAACTTGTTCACTATGCTTCACCATTTTCCTCAACCTAGACAGGTGAAGCGTGCAGATAGGAGATTCTCTCCTATTATCGGTTGGGGCAGTGTGAAATTTCTGATTGTTTAACTATGAATAACGTGTTGTTTGCTCCTGACTTTCCCACTTATCTTCTCTCAGTTAAAGGGCTGACTCATGATTTGAACCGTTGACTCATGATTTGAACCGTAGAGTCATGTTTTATCCTAGTTCGTATTGGTTTTAGAACTTGCAGACTGGGAAGATGATTAGTGGAGGCCATGAACGAGGGGGAGTCTATTTCCTGTTTGAGGTCATGGACACAGCTGCTACATCAGTTCCATCCAAACCTACCAGTCTTCAGTGGCATCTCAGACTTGGGCATCCATCAGTGTCAAAACTTCGTTGCTTGTTTCCTCAGCTTTTCATGTTAGAGTCACTCCAGTGTGAAGTCTGTCAACTTGGAAAACACATTAAGAGTAGTTTTCCTTCGAGTCTAAGTCCTTCAAGTCATAGTATGTTTGATTTACTTCATGTCGATGTGTGGGAGCCTAGTCGTACTGCTAGCCGATCTAAATTTTGGTATTATCTTGTCGTAGTTGATGATTTCTCTCGTGTTAGTTGGGTTTTCCTTTTGAAGGAACGTTCTATAGCTATATGTATCCTTCAAAATCTTATTATTGAAATAAAGACTCAATTTGGAGTTTCTGTTAAGTCAGTTTGCACTAACAATGCTCTTGAATTCAAATCGTCCAATCTTTTAAAATTTTACTCAAAACATAGAATTGTTCCTCAATTCACTTGTCCACATACCTCGCAACAGAATGGTGTTGTAGAGAGAAAGCATTGACATTTATTAGAAGTTGTTTGTACTCTCATGATACAGAGCCATGTACCATCTTACTTTTGGGGGGATGCGAACCTAACTGCTTGTTACCTCATTAATCGCCTACCATCCTCATCTATACTTAACAAAATTCCAATTCAAATGCTTTACCCAGTTCGTCCATTGTTTCAAACTCCACCTCGTGTGTTTGGATGCACATGCTTTGTTCATATCCTTGGACCAAAGCGAGACAAACTTGCTGCCCAAGCCCAAAAATGTATCTTCATTGGTTATCCCAAGAACCAACGAGGCTACAAATGCTTTGACCCTCTCACCCAGAAAGAGTATGTAGTGTCTTTCAATTCCGTCCATATTTCCTACAACCATCTACCTCTTGCCCTGAAAGTCTCCCTCAATACCCTTTGCCAATCCCATCTTTCCCGCTTATGTCCCTTCTGAGTTCATCACCACCCCAAAATTGTTTCTCTGATCCTCCATTAGTCTACTCTTGCCGACAGGGTCTCTCACATGGCCCACCTCTATCATCCTCTCCTGAGGTAAGTGTACCTGATTCCTCACCTCCGGTTATCTCTGACTCACAGGATCTTCCTATTGCCTTGCGGAAGGGTAAACGTCAATGCATCATTCATCCCATTTCACAGTTTGTGACGTCTGAATATGTAAGTGACAAAGTGCAACAATTCATTCATTCTCTGTCTACTTATACTACTCCGACATGTCATCAACACGCATTTCTAGACCCTAATTGGCGCCAGACTATGGAAGAGGAAATACATACTTTACAGGAATGCCACACGTGGGACCTTGTTGCTCCTCCTTCTGGTTGTGATATTGTTGGATCTAAATGGGTATTCACTATCAAATACCATGCAGATGGCACCCTTGAATGCTATAAAGCTCGGCTGGTTGCAAAAAGATATACTCAGACCTATGGTATTGATTTCTTTGACACCTTCTCACCAGTGGCCCGGTTAGGTACCATTAGCCTCTTGATTTCTCTTGCAATTCACTATGACTGGCAGATGCATCAATTGGATGTCAAAAATGCATTCCTGTCTGGCGATCTTGAGGAGACAGTTTATATGCAACAACCACCTAGCTTCGAGGTTCAGGGAAAGTGTGGGAAAGTGTGCAAATTGCGGAAAGCCATATACAAACTGAAACAAAGGCCCCGTGCGTGGTTTCATAAACTATCTGATATTGTCTCACAGAGTGGATTCCAGAAGTCACCTCTTGATCATTTAGTGTTAAGAAGGGAGACTTGGGTATGGTTATCTTGGCAGTATACGTTGATGATATTATATTGACCAGCAACTATAAACAAGGTATATCTGAGACCAAAGAATTTCTTTAAAAGCACTTTGTCACAAAAGATCTTGGACAGTTGAGGTACTTTTTTGGAATAGAAGTGGTTCGTGGTAAGAAAGGAATAGTTCTCTCTCAAAGACTTATTGCAAGAAACTAGAATGTTGGGGGCAAAACCTGCCACCATTCCCATGAATCCATGATTGCACCTACATGATGAGCAGTCAGAACCTGTAGAATCCAAGATGTATAGATACTTAATTGGAAAGCTTCTTTATGTGACAGTTACAAGACCGGATATTAGTTTTGCAATGGGAAAGTTGAGTCAATTTATGGAGAAACCAAGGAAGATTCATTGGGAAGCTGCATTGATGATACTCAAATACTTAAAGTCCTCTCCTGGTAAAGGACTACTATTCAAGAAAGGGAAAACCTTAGATGTCCAAGCCTATAGTGATGCAGACTATGCAAGATGTGTTGAAGATAAAAAATCTACTACTGGATTTTGTGTTTTTGTAGGAAGGAATCTTATATCCTGGAGGAGTAATAAACAGAATGTGGTCTCACGGTCTAGTGCTGAGTCAGAATATAGGGCCATGGCCCAAATGGCAGCAAAATTAACATGGGTTAGATCCATACTTGAAAGCCTTGACATTCAGTTCAACTACCTATGATAATGTTTTGTGATAACAGTGCAGCCACCTATATTACAAATAACCCAGTCTTTCACGAAAGAACTAAACACGTTGAAGTAGACTGTCATTACATTCGTGATTTAGTTCAAGGAAGAGTGATTTCTACAACTCACATGGTCTTTGAAGGACAAACTGCTGATATCTTTACTAAAGCTCTTGCAATTAGTGAATTTCAAAGTGTTGTAACAAGTTGAGCATGGTAGATATCTATGCTCCAGCTTGAAGGGCAGTGTTGACGTTGAGGTAGTTTTTAAAATATTAAAGGACCTGACAGTTCTTTAATTATTTTCAATAACTTTTGGGTTTACATTGTAATTTTGTTTTGTACCCTAATTCTCCCTTAAGTAAGGGTTAGGATAAGTGATCAATAACAAGTTGGAGATCAATAACAAGTTGAACGTGTTTTCTTCTCTCTCTTTCTCTCACGACAAGATGACATACTGGACAATCCTCATAACTAGTCCCATGTGTACAAATGTGGGATCTTGTTGCAACTGGTTTACGACAAACATTGCATGTGAAGTATTCGATTTAGCGATAGATAAATACATAAAGGCTTCTGTTGAGAAAATAATAAGGTTTCAGTCAGGTGGTTATTAGAATTTTAGAAACTGTAGATGAATGTTTAATATTTTCATTTTATTATATGGGCTTATATGTAATTCTTCCACCGTCTCTCTAACCTATATTTTAAGAGATTAGGATTAAAATAATGAGATGATTCTCTCTCTCTCTCTCTCTCTCTCTCTCTCTCTCTCTCTCTCTCTCTCTCTCTCTCTCTCAACTGCAATATGGTATTAGAGCCACTGTTTCCTAAGAGGGTCTGACGCCATACTTCTTCCTTCTTCTCATTCTATTCTCTCCTCTCTTTCTTCACCATTATCTTCTATTCTG
This sequence comes from Nymphaea colorata, assembly GCF_008831285.2. Classification (NCBI taxonomy): domain Eukaryota; kingdom Viridiplantae; phylum Streptophyta; class Magnoliopsida; order Nymphaeales; family Nymphaeaceae; genus Nymphaea; species Nymphaea colorata. The sequence continues at coordinate 5,711,404 of NC_045151.1, read as the reverse complement.
TACATTTGAAGGCATCTCTGGTTTGAATCATGTGACCAAAGATCTGATCGCTCACGGTAAAGAAAACCTAAGCAATCAGAATCTCGGTGGCTGTTGACATCAACGTTGGAAACAAGGCAATCTGGTCTGCTGATCGTTGTAGATGTTTGAAGCTGTCTGTCATCTGCTATGAAGCAGACTATATGTTCAGGTGATATTGGAGGATTCTCTGAAGTTGGGTCAAGAAGATGTCTTCTGAAGTTCACGTGACGAAGATTCTATTTCATGGTCATTAGTCAACGGTTTGCAAGTAAGACTTAAATGTGGATAATTTTGATATTTATTTGCTGATTTGAGCAGTCAGTTTTCTGGTCTGATCTGTGCCCTAGTTGTAGCATCATTTGATGTCATGGGTTACTTTCTGCCCTAGTACTGTTGGACAAGAAGAGTTTCAGTGCTTGCTCGTCATGATATTCTTGTTTCTGTCATGTTAAGCAGTAGACAGATTTGAGTTGTGAGAGGGCTCGTCAGACCTGTGGGCTTCAGAATTAAGTTGGTGTCTTATCACACAGTCGTGAATTATTTTTCTGCTCCTTTTGCTGATATAGAGTATCCAGCTTGAAGTGGAGGGCAAATCAAGATCACCATTTGGTCAAATAGTTTTTCACTGAATTGTCTAGGAGATATGAAAGGATGGTAGAAATCAGACTGCAATCTTATTATTTTCTCAACAGACAGAAACAAGGATATGCTAGAACAGGCTTGCGAAATAGGAACATATGCAATTTCAGGTTTGGTGATAGACAAGTAGCTTTAAACGTTGGTTCTCTAGAATTTCTCCATCATTTATCTTCATCTTCAGTCCTAGTGTCTTTGGTGTATCAATGTGGCCATTCTTCATTCAAAGCTTAGAGAGACAACTCGGTGACCAGATGGGTTTTGTTAACTATTTTCTTGAAAGAAAACAATATATAACTTGCCAAACATAAAAAAGAATGTGTAGTGGCCTAATTCATCATGTAATTCAGAAATAAATCAAACTAGCATTAAGTCAAGTCATAACTAGGTATATTTACTCATATGATAACTAAAAGCCACAAAATTAAGGCATCAAGCTACTGTTGCTACTGTTGAATCAGAAAGTTTATTTTAAGTGTAGTAGTTTTCTGATTATTTAAAAGTTGGAGTCTTGTTTTGTCTTTTTACAACTTTATGAGGCTCCCTTATGTAACAGCTCTAGACGTGCCCTAACCTCTCTTTAAGTAGAGACTAGGGCACGATAATAAGAAATATCTCTTTCACGTCTCTCTCTCTCTCTCTCTCTCTCTCTCCCTCCCTCTCTCTCTCTCTCTTCCACGTGCAAAATGGTATCACAGCCTCGTCTCCCTAGACCTGTCTGACTCCAGCTGCTGGTCGTCTTCCCCTCTCCTGCCTTCCTTCTCTCTTCTTCTTCCTCTTCATCTTTAGTATTCTGTCCAGATCTGCCGTGGGTAACAGTTCGCCCTAAGGGGCTGCATCGTATGGGAGTTCAGGGATCTAATCACTGCCAAGACATGATCAGTAGTGATTAGATGCCCTAGATCTGGTCGTTGCAAGGTCTGAAGATCGTTGGAGATATGAAGACACATGTTTCAAAGTTGTGGGTGATGGTTGCAGTCAAAGGCAGACTATTTTTTGAATGATCTTGTGGTTAATGGATGACTGATTTGTATTCTTCAGAAGTTTACGGTGTGGATACTAGGGTTTGATGTTCTCTACCTCTAGTTATTTTTGTTATATAATTATGAAGTTGAAGGCATGTCGTGGTTGAAGGTATGTAGTCTGGTAAAATCTGCATGAAGAAAGTCTGCACGTTTGCTGTTTTTTTTTTTTCTCTGAAACTCCTGCTACAGAATACAGTCAATAGGCAGATTGGTGAAGGAGGTTTGTGCCGTTTGCTGTTTTGTTTGTTGAAGTCTTCGTGGAGAAGGGCAAGATTATTTTCTGTGGGTTATTGATGTGCATGCAATGTTGCTGATGTCTACTTTGTTTATCAGCTCCTTTGCATGACTGACTGATTATAAATAGGACTGATTTCATGTGCCCTAGCTGTTGCACAATTTTATCGCGATATTCTTGTTCTTAATTCTTTTGTGGTTCATTATGGCTGAGAGCAACAAATCATCATAAAGGAGCTGAAAATCCCTTTTCCTCTGGATCTACTGTGAAGTTAGATGGACACAACTATGAACTGTGGTCCAGGTCTTTTATGTTGTCAGTTAAAGGACATCGAAAGAGGCACATAATTGAAGAGGATGAACCTATTGACAAGCCGCAGAAGTACATGACCTGGGAAGAGGATGACAGCACGGTTATGTCTTGGATTATGAACAGCGTCCAACCACAAATTGCTTCTACTATTACTTATTATACTACTGCTAAGGAGATGTGAGAATTCCTTAAGCAGACATATTCACAAGATAAAAATGTAAGTAAAATCCTCTAAGTTAAAGAAGAATTGCACAATCTCCGACAGGGAAATCAAGATCTATCACAATACTTTGCAACAGTTAAAGCTACGTATGAGCGACTGAAATTCCTGCGCCCTCCATGCAAATCTTGTTATAAGTCACACTTTGAACCTAACTTGCTGGTCTTTCTCCTGAGTATGCCGCTGCCAAAGATCAGATGCTCACTGGGAGTGAAATTCCTGATCTCTCTAATGCATACAACAGACTTAGTCGTCTAGCTATTAGCTTGTCCCAACCAGCTAATGTGATGCCAGCTTCTGCGCTTGCTGTGGGGGGTGGTCGTGGTCAGGGCACCACCTATAGTGCCAGAGGAAGAGGTATAGGTCGTGGAACTGGTGGTCGTGGGAGGTTCCAATGCACCTATTGTAGAAAAATGGGACACTTGGAGGATCATTGTTAGGATAAACATGGTCGTCCATCCTCTATGTCACAGGGGAGAGGTATGGTCACCAAACAGGGCAAGAGTCTTACTCTTCCTCCTATGGGTTCTGCACAGGTTGCCACTCCTACTGTGGATGGCCCGTCGTCTAGCACAGTATCAGAGACAGTTACAGTTAGCATTGACAGATCTGAGTATGAACAGTTTTTGGCACACAAAGCCTCACAGGCTTCAGCGTCCACAGCTTTAACTGATCGAGCCTTCTCAGCGGATACGTCCACGTTTGAATCAGGTATCTCTTGGATTATTGACTCAAGAGCATCGAGACATTTTTGCAGTAGACCTGGTTCTTTTACTATTTTACATAGATTCTCTCAGCTACGTCATGTCAAAATTGCAGATGGTAGAATGTCACCCATATTGGGTTATGGAGATGTGAAGCTTTCTCAGTCCATGACTATTCCACATGTTTTATATGCTCCTGAATTTCCATCTCATTTGCCCTCCGTCAAACAGTTGACTATTGATTTACACTGTCGCATTATTTTTTACCCTTGTTCATGCTCATTTCAGGACCTACAAACTGGGAAGACGATTGGTGGCGGCTATGAGAAAGGAGGCGTCTACATCCTGTCGGCTCCTATGGGTCATGCTGCTACCTCCTCTACATCAGAGTCTACATTCTTCTAGTGGCATCTCAGGCTTGGTCATCCTTCAGCGCCCAAGCTCCGTTCTATCTTACCTAATGTCTCAGTCCCAGATTCTTTTGGCAAGCACACTCGTAGTAGTTTTCCTTCGAGTCAAGGGTTGTTTGATCTTCTCCATGTTGATGTGTAGGGGCCTAGTAGGGTTGCTAGTCGAACTAAGTTTAGGTATTTTATGGTCGTTGTTGATGATTACTCTCAAGTCAGTTGGGTGTTCCTTTTAAAGGAAAGGTCTGAAGCAGTTTGTATTCTCAAAAACTTGATTATTGAAATAAAAACTCAGTTTGATTCCGTTGTTAAGTGTATTTGCACTGATAATGCTCTCGAGTTCAAATCATCTATCTTAATGACCTTTTATGCTGAAAATGGTATCTCTTCTCAATTTACATGCCCTCATACCTCACAACAAAATGGAGTTGCCGAACGAAAACATAGGCAACTTCTAACTGTTGCTCGTACCCTAATGCTTCATAATCACGTACCTGCATACTTGTGGGGTGATGCCATACTCATGGCTTGTTACCTGACAAATTGTTTACCTTCATCCTCCATTGAAAACAAAATACCCATTAAACTTGTTTATCCCAATCGAAGCTTATTTCTTGTTGCACCTAAAGTTTTTGGGTGTACCTGTTTTGTTCATATTCTTGGGCCTAAACATGATAAACTTTTTGCTCAAGCCATTAAATGTGTGTTCGTTGGCTATCCTAGAAACCAAAAAGGATACAAGTGCTTTGACCCTGTAACTCAAAAAGAGTATATCAGTGCGGATGTCACTTTTTTCGAGTCTTAGTCCTACTTTAGTCCTACTTCAGTGTCTTCTGAGATGTCATGTCGTATTCCTCTACCTATTCCTCCTGTCCTGTTGCAATCTTTTCCTTCACCATTTCCTTGTCCCACTTCGACTATGAATAGGTTCCAGGACCCTCTATTGGTCTACACTCCGCGACAGGATCCCTCTCATGGTCGACCATCAGACTCTCCGTAGGATGTGAGCTCCAGTGAAGTAAGTATACCTGATGGTGATCCTTCACAGGACTTGCCTATAGCCCTGCGCAAAGGCAAGAGACAGTGTACCATGCATCCTATCTCTCACTTTGTTTCCATTGACCATCTTCAGTTTCTTAAGGTTATGTCAGTCCATACTATACCAACTGGTCATCAACAGGCATTACTAGACTGTAAATGGCGGAAAACTATGTAAGATGAGATGGATGCTCTCGTACAACATGATACTTGGGAATTGGTTCATCTACCTGAAAATTGTGACATTGTTGGCTCCAAATGGGTATTTACGGTCAAGTATCATTCAGATGGGTCAGTAGAGCGATATAAGGCTCGATTAGTGGCTAAGGGTTACACTCAGACATACAGCGTTGACTTTTTTGAGACGTTCTCTCCTGTGGCCAGGTTGGGCACTATTCGCCTCGTTATTTCTGTTGCAGTACACTCTGATTGGTCTATGTATCAGCTTGATGTGAAGAATGCCTTTCTTTATGGTGATCTTGAGGAGACTGTATATATGCAGCAACCCCTAGGGTTTGAGCGACAGGGGGAGTGTAGTAAAGTGTGTCGTTTGAAGAAGGCGATTTATAGATCAAACAAAGTCCCAAGGCGTGGTTCCACAAATTATCAGAGGTGGTTTCACAATATGGATTTGAAAGATCTCCTTTGGATCATTCTCTATTCATCAGGAAGACCTCCAAAGGTATAGTTGTTATGGTAGTATATGTTGATGACATTATCTTGACAGGTGATTGAGATCAAGAAATCTCAGCTACAAAGGCTTTCCTTCAAAAGCATTTTGTCACGAAAGATCTTGGTCACGTGCGCTATTTTCTTGGGATTGAAGTTACGCAAAACAAAGAAGGTATAGTATTGTCTCAAAGGAAGTATGTCCTTGACCTACTCCAGAATACAGGGATGTTAGGGACCAAGCCAGCTAATCTCCCTATGAATCCACGTCTTCATCTTCATGATAATCAATCAGATCAAGTAGATTCACGATCTTATAGGTCTCTCATTGGCAAACTTCTTTATGTTACTGTAACAAGACCAGACATTAGCTTTGCTGTTGGGAAATTAAGTCAGCTTATGGAAAAACCTAGAAGAGTCCATTGGGATATTGCGTTGATGGTGTTGAAATACCTAAAGTCATCCCCGGGCAGAGGCCTCTTCTTTAAGAAAGGTGAATCTTTAGAAGTTTGTAGCTTACAGTGATGCTGATTATGCAAGGTCTGTTGATGATAGAAAATCCACCACTGGCTTTTGTATCTTTATTAGGGCAAGCTCATATCATGGAGAAGTAAGAAACAAAATGTAGTCTCTACATCCAGTGCGGAATCTGAATATAGAGCAATGGCTCAAACAACTACTCAGATGACGTGGGTTAAATTTGTGCTAACAAATATGAATATTCATGTTCCTCTTACTATGAAAATGTACGGCGATAACAAGGCTGCTACTTATATTGCAAACAACCCAGTATTTAATGAAAGAACTAAACACATTGAGGTGGATGGTCATTATGTTCGGGATCTTATAAAAGGTGTGGTGTCTACAGTTCATGTAGCTTCTGAAGATCAGGCAACAGATATGTTTACGAAGGCTCATCCAATTGGTGATTTCTCTAGATGTTGTGACAAACTAAGCATGGTTGATATCTATGCTCCAGCTTGAAGGGGAGTGTTGAATCAAAAAGTTTATTTTAAGTGTAGCAGTTTTCTGATTATTTAAAAGTTGGAGTCTTGTTTTGTCTTTTTACAACTTTATGAGGCTCCCTTATGTAACAGCTCTAGACGTGCCCTAACCTCTCTTTAAGTAGAGACTAGGGCACGATAATAAGAAATATCTCTTTCACGTCTCTCTCCCTCTCTTTCTCTCTCTCTCTCTCTCTCTTCCACGTGCAACAACTACTTTATAATTGCATCCTCCAACATAACTTAAGTATCAAGTATCAATATATCAATGAACAACAGCTAGGACTCTAGCCCTTCAAGATCCCACCCTCTTTGTTAGGACTATTTAAGGCCATATTGCACCTCTTTTCTTGTATGCTTTTGAATTCTAACTGTTCTTATTTAGTTTAGAGACTTAATGCACTTTCTTCCATTGAGAATTTCTAATTGTGGTTATTAATATAGGTCTATATTTATATCATAGTTATTTATAAAAAGTGCATTTCTGAGTGGAGATCTGTAGCAAAAAGTAAATACGAGCCTACATCTAAGTATAAATATTTTTGAACAGCAAAAGCACAGAGAACACAAAATGTAACATGGAAAACCCTCAACACGAGGATAATAAGAGATGATTCCGGCGCTCACCAACTGCCGGTCACTCTCTCTCTCCTAATTCTCATTCACACACAAATTAGGGTTACAAAGGTTACTTAAATAGGACCCAACATGGACTGCCCCTTTAGAATGGGTCGGATCAGGTCCAGACCCAGACCCAATCATATATAAAACGTCAACCCTCCCCCTCAAGTTGGGCATACAGGCCCGAACATGCCCAACTTGAATACATTTTTCTCAAATGAAGTAGATGGCAAGGCCTTGGTCAGCGGACTTCATGTAGGACAGGACAAGCTCTTTACCATCAATTCTTTCTCGAATGAAATGAAGATCAATCTCCACATGCTTCGTTCTATCATGAAAACTAGATTGTTGGCCAAGTTGATTGCGGACTTGTTATCAAAGTACATCCTCATTGGACCCTCAATTTTGATTCTGATGTCAACCAACAGCACTTTCAGCCACAACATCTCAGAGACTCCCATGGCTACAAGCCTATAGCCCTATATTCAGCCTCAGCACTGGAGCGGGAGCAAACGTCTTGTCTCTTACTTCTCCAATCCAGGAGATTTCCTCCCAAGTAAATACAGTAACCTGAGATGGATATCTTGGTATCCACACATCCTGCCCAATCAGCATTTGAATAACCTTCAATCTCAAGAGAGTCTTGCTTAACATACAAGAGACCGTGCTAGGACTCCTCTTTAAGTAACATAAAATCCTATCAACTGTCTTTAAGTGAACATCAGTGGGTGCATGCATAAACTGACTCATCAAATTCACAACAAAGGTAATATCAGGTCTAGTACGAGTGAGATAAATCCACTTCCCAACAAGACGTTGATATCTTCTCGTTGTTTCTTCACAAATGGGCTCCCCATCTCTGAGGCTAAGTTTGTTTCCAACATGTATAGAAATAGAAGCATGTCTACACCCAAGTTTCGCAGTTTCCTTTAATAAATCTAAAGTGTACCTTTTTTTATTTAACACAAGACTTGTGCCTGACCTAGCAATTTCAATGCTAAGGAAATATTTTAACTTGCCAACGTCCTTGAAGTCAAACACGATAGCCAATAGTTTCTTTAACTTCATGATTTCATCTTCATCATTACCTGTGACAATGATATCATCAACATATACCAACAGAAGAGTTACCATGTTTGTACTCCTTTCTCTTTACAAAGAGGATGTGATCCTCATTCCCTTGATGATACCTATGTTGTCTCATTACAAGTTTGAGTCGCTCAAACCACACCCAAGGAGATTGCTTGAGCCCATACAAGACTTTCTTCAACCTGCAACATTTTCTGAGTTCCTCATATCCTAGAGGCATGCACATATATACTTTCTCTTGAAGGTCTCCATTTAGAAATGCGTTCTTAACATCTAGTTAGTACATCCTCCACTCCTTTACTACTACTAAGGAGAGAATAACTCTGACAGTCAAGAGAAATAGAGTAAAAGAACATAATAATGCATCAGAACAAACCAGAAGATATATTTGTTAGAATGTATGTATCCCATATGTATACATATATACATTTATATATATCACATATATTAGTCATCTAATATATGCTTTATATATATATATATATTTTTTATATTTTGGGTACTTAGGACACCTATGTAATCTTCACTTTCTTTATGTATTTTTTCTTTATGTATTATTTTCTGTTTTCCCCTTTTATCCCTCTCCTTTTTCTATTTTTCATAGAGGGAGACTAGTCCCAACGGCTAGATTTCTAGTCGTTGGGACTGCCACCTCCTTCTTCTCTTTGGCCCTCTCCTCTATAAATAGGGCAGCTCTCCCATTGTTTTATGTATGACTTTTTAGCCTACTTCTTGTATCTCTTTGTGTGATTAATTTAAGTTCTTCTTCACCTCTTGTTTGAGGGTTTGTGAGATTGACTTGTTGGTGAAAGCTTCAAGGCTGATATTACTTGAAGAGGTTGTTTCTTTGGGCCTGATTTACATGGTATCAGAGCCAGGTTTTTGGCTCTTTGTCTTGCTGCCATTCAAGATTGAAGGTTCAGTTTTTATTCTTGCGTTGGAGCTGTGAAACACTCCAAGTGCTCGAGATATTGCTTGCTGCAGTTTTACACAAGAAGAAGAGTGTTTTTGCTGGCTTCTTTTTGGTGATTTCTTGACGAAATCTAGCTCCCTTGGTGGTGAGCTCGTGGCTGTTGAAAGGGTGACTGGTTTCTATCATTGTTGAGTTTTTATCCTTGCCGTGGACTTCTTTTCACGTGGCTGCCATCTTCTTCATAACTTGTAAGTGGATCTACCTTGTTGATTGTGCCCATGGATGACAAAGTCTCTTCTCTTCCTTTTCCCACTCTCATCAACAAATTACATACAATGGGCTAGAACTATGGAACACTTTATTCGTAGTAAAAGCCTTTGGGGACTAGTTGATGGGACAAAACTTGAACCACAACTAGTCCTTACGAAAGTTGTTGATGGAAGGGCTATGGAATTGGATGCAACCGAAAAAGAGAAGGTAATGGCTGAATACAACAAAAAATGGGAAGAATGGAGTGTTGGTCATCACAAAATCATTACTTGGATCTTGACTTGTGTTGACAATGCTACTAGCGGGCAAATCTCTAAATTAAATTCTGCCCTAGAAGCTTGGGAATATCTAAAGAAAACTCATACCATGAGAGATGTTGCTTATATGCATCATGTTCAACTCAAAATTCACAATCTTCAACAAGGAGATAGATCCATTAAAGATTATGTGGCTGAAATGGATCAATTGTATGATGAATTGAGTATTTTTGAACCACATTGGACACAAGATCTTATTCTTAGAGAAAAGCAAATACAACGTGAGAAGTTTTACAAGTTTATCATAGGTCTTAGACCGGAATTTGATGGTGTCAAAACCGCTTTACTTCATCGTTCTAAAACACCATCTATGAATGAGGCTATTGCGGAACTTCAAATGGAGGAAAATCGTCTTTGTCTTGATAAAGAGAAAGTCAACAATGTGCTTGCCACATCTAGGCCGGGGGCCCACTTGAGACCTTATAGACCTCCTCACTTCAATCGTACAAATGAAGGAACAAGGAGAAAAATTATTTGCTATCATTGTCAAGAAGAAGGACATACCAAGCCAAGATGTCCAAAACTTAGAATTTTTGATAAAAGAAGCAATGTTGCGACTCAAATTCAAGAAGAGAAGAAAGAAGCAAGTTCATTCCAACTTGAGCAACTCATAAGTGCTCTTCAACCTTTTCTAAAAGGAGGAAGCACACCTTCGACTTTGGGAGCGACCGTGGCATCTACTTCTTCAAGTAAGTACTCTTGGATTATTGATTCGGGTGCATCTTTTCATATGACTCCTTATGAATCCCTTCTCACCGAATGCACTAAAAATGATTCTTATTCCTTTGTGAAAACGGCGGATGGTACCTCTCTTGAAATTGATTTTATTGGAAATCTTGACCTAGCTTTTGGATCCAAAATTTTAAAAGTACCTCAAGTAAGACATATTCCTAAATTAAACTTAAATTTATTGTCCGTTTCTCAAATAGCCGACCTTGGTTTTGATGTAATCTTCTCACAATCCAAATGTTTGATACAAGATCGGATATCCAAGAAGATGATTGGGGAAGGTTTTAGAACAAATAATCTCTACTACATAGACTTTTTGGACCTTTCAAGACCATCTTGCAATATCTCCAAAGAATGTGACATTCAAACTTGGCATCAAAGACTTGGACATTCCAATATAGAAAAAATGTCTCATCTTCCATTCATGGAGAATTTTTGTCAAAAGAACTTTGATTGTAATGATTGTATTAAGGCTAAAATGAAAGCCTTACCTTTTGATAATAGAAATTTTATTGCCCAAAAATCTTTTGATTTGGTGCATTCGGATGTGTGGGGACCCGCTCCTATTATGTCAAAATGAGGATTATTATACTATGTGATCTTTATTGATGATTATTCTAGGCATACTTGGGTTTATTTTCTCAAGCACAAATCGAAAGTATTCACAAACTTTAAGAATTTCTACAACATGATCTATACCCAATTTGGCTCAAATATCAAAGTCTTTAGAAGTGATTCGGGAGGAGAATTTATGTCAAATGAATTTCAACAATTTATAAAAGAAAAAGGCATTGTTCATCAAAGATCTTGTCCTAACACTCCACAACAAAACGGAGTGGCCGAACGTAAACATAGGCACATTATTGAAACTACTAGAGCCCTTCTTTTATCTAAAAATGTTCCCAAAAACTTTTGGGCCGAGGCTGTTTTGACTTCAACCTATTTAATTAATAGAATGCCTACCAAACTTTTGAAACATATTTCTCCTTTTGAAAGACTTCATCATGTTAAACCTAATTACAATAGACTTAAAGTCTTTGGTTGCAAATGTTTTGTGTTAAGTGACAAAGACGATAAGCTTTCCTCCAAAGCTATTTGTTGTGTTTTTATTGGGTATTCCGAAACTCAAAAGGGTTATAGATGTTATGATATTAAAAAAGATAAAGTTTATGTTTCTAGAAATGTGATCTTTTTAGAAAATGAAGATGGTTTCAAAGATGAACCCAAGAAACTAGAAGATTATACTTTTCTTTGGACTAATGATATTGATGATGATGATGATATTGATGATGATGAACCCGATAAAGGTATAGAGGTACCAATTGAAGAAGTCAACAATGATAATTCTACTCATATCATCCCTCCAAAAGAGATCTTAGTTTATAGAAGAAGAGACCCCCAAAATCAAGAAACTAATCAATCTCTTCCTAGGAGATCCCAAAGGCACATTAGGCCTCCTCAAAGATTTGTCTCTTATGAGTCTTTTTCTCCAAAATTTCGAGCTTGTATTATGGCACATCATTCTTTTCATGAGCCATCTTCTTACCTTGAAGCTAAAGAAGATCCCAATTGGATTGAAGCCATGAATCTTGAGCTTAAAGCTCTTGAAAGCAATGAAACTTGGGATATTGTGCCTCTACCAACGGGGAAAAAGACTATTGGTTGTAGATGGATCTATAAAATCAAAACTAGAAGTGATGGAACCTTAGAAAGATATAAGGCCAGACTTGTTGCCAAGGGATATGAGATTGATTATGAAGAAACCTTTGCTCCTGTTGCTCGCATGACTTCTGTTAGAACCCTTATTGCCATTGCCTCTGTTAAACATTCGACTATTTTTCAAATGGATGTTAAAAATGTTTTCTTAAATGGTCACCTACAAGAAGAAGTTTTCATGAGTGCTCCCCCTGGTTTTGATCTACCCCAAAACAAAGTTTTACGCCTTAAGAAAGCTCTTTATGGTTTAAAACAAGCTCCCAAAGCCTGGTTTGACAAGTTTAGTAGTGTCATGTTTAATCAAGGTTTTAAATCTTGCTACTCTGATACTGCCATGTTTATAAAAACTACCTCCGTAGGTGTAATTGTTTTATTACTGTATGTTGATGACATGGTTATTACTGGGAGTGATGATGAAGGGATTATAGAGGTAAAACACTTTCTTAGCAAATGTTTTCAAATGACTGATTTGGGAAGACTAACTTATTTTCTTGGAATTGAAGTTGCTTATAGCAAACAAGGTTATCTTCTTTCTCAAATGAAGTTTGCTAGTGAATTAGTTGACAGAACAGGTATCTCAGATGACAAAGTTGTGGATACTCCAGCAGCACTGGGAGTAAAAATGAAAATTGATGATGGAGAGATATTGGAGAATCCCACTCCTTTTCGGCAAATAGTTGGCGCTCTCTCTTATCTCTCCATCACCAGACCTGACATTGCTCATGCTGTGCATGTGATAAGCCAATTTCAACAAAGACCCACCTCAGTACATATGGGAGCGGCAATGCGGATTGTCCGTTATGTGAAAAACACTATCAACAAAGGACTATTTTTGTCTTCTTCTTCTATATTAGAATTAGTTGCGTATACAGATGCTGATTGGGGTGGAGATCCCAATAATAGGCACTCCACCACTGGTTTTTGTGTGTTTTTAGGTGACTCCTTTTTCCTGGCGATGCAAGAAACAGAATAAGGTATCGCTATCATCAACAGAAGCTGAATATCGAGCAATGGCAACTACAACAATGGAGATAGTGTGGCTCAAAAGCTTACTGAAAGATATGGGAATTCATATTACGAATCCTGTCAAGCTTTGTTGCGACAACAAAAGTGCAATCTATATTGCTAGCAATCACACATTCCATGAAAGAACAAAGCATAGAGAGATGGACTGCCATTATGTTCGTGAAGAGTTCCTTCAGAAAAACATAGATCTCTCCAATGTCCAATCAGAGTATCAACTTGGCGATTTCTTCACTAAAGCTCTCGCTGCTACCAGATTTAATTTTCTCCTTGGCAAACTTTCGGTTATCACACCGTAAGTTTGAGGGGGGGTGTTAGAATGTATGTATCCCATATGTATACATATATACATTTATATATATCACATATATTAGTCATCTAATATATGCTTTATATATATATATATATATTTTATATTTTGGGTACTTAGGACACCTATGTAATCTTCACTTTCTTTATGTATTTTTTCTTTATGTATTATTTTCTGTTTTCCCCTTTTATCCCTCTCCTTTTTCTATTTTTCATAGAGGGAGACTAGTCCCAACAGCTAGATTTCTAGTCGTTGGGACTGCCTCCTCCTTCTTCTCTTTGGCCCTCTCCTCTATAAATAGGGCAGCTCTCCCATTGTTTTATGTATGGCTTTTTAGCCTACTTCTTGTATCTCTTTGTGTGATTAATTTAAGTTCTTCTTCACCTCTTGTTTGAGGGTTTGTGAGATTGACTTGTTGGTGAAAGCTTCAAGGCTGATATTACTTGAAGAGGTTGTTTCTTTGGGCCTGATTTACAATATTCTCAAGATTGACAATGATGATGCCCCTCCTTCGGGAGTGAGATCAGAGCCATCAGAAACAATATATGTTAACATGGATATTATAGAAAATAGATGAATTATAGATGCAAAAAGAACCTTTGTATCCCATGAAAAGTAACCATTCTTGATTGAGATGGCAGGAAGCCCTGGCTCAAGAGGAGGATTTGGTAAGAGAATTCTTTCTTCAGCAAGAAAAAGCTCCTCCAGTCGTTTCAATGACACGTTACAATTTACAACCTAAAAAAGAAAGAATACAAAGTCTATTAAACTACTCATAAAATGAAAATAGAAAAAACTAAAACCATACAGAAAATGAAATAGATTTCAGAAATAAAAAATGGCACAATTTAGAGGACATAAGGGAGCAATTCTGTTCTAAGCGCGACTAAGCCGAGCATACAATAATGAGGTCAGCTATTCAAATTCATGCATTAAAACTGCTGATTGAGAAATTACACCTACTCTACTTACAGTTGCTCAAGTTCACAACACTGGTAACTACTTTCTTTTAACTTGACTAGTAGGTAGCAAACCCAAAAAGGAGTAACCTTTTATTTAGCAGTAGTAACAAGGAATTGACTTTCAAGCTTTGCTTTTGATTTGGCTGTAACTGATTTGCACAGAAAGCCCACAGTGGAACTCCCACATGAGCTGTCTTACCCAACAGCATTACTTTCGAATCAAATTATAGTGAACATCCGCCGAACCAGGGGTCCGAGCCCGGGAGTGGGTCGGGTTGTTATACAATCACATGGGACACCTTACTGTTATTTGACCTGCACCACCTGCTCCATAGGACATCTTATTCATAAATTTTCCGAAATGGATATTGTAAGGAGTAGTACCCTCTCCTATTGCCTTCCTAGTTTTGACATGAACTAGTCCTAGAGAAGATTGTGATACATATTTTGTGGTTTGGAGCTATCAAGGCAGCTGCAGCACTTGCAACTGCAAACTGAGACACTGAACACTTCTCATGAGAAGTTTTGGTTACTAACTGGATACCAGATAATAAATGGTAGACAAGCAACTCAAACCAAGTCCAAAAAAGACAATGTCTAAGATATTTCAGGGTTCTGATTCATGTTGGCTGAAAGTCTTGCTTTGGAAGATTGCAGAAAGAGGAGCATTTCCTTGGTGGAAGGTATGTCTTGTATTTAAGTATGCACTGATTGCAGTCATGTCATCCATACATTACTCATAAGAGCCCAGGAGACAGGTCGCAGCTCTGCTGCCTAATCTGTAATTCTGTATTATCATGAAAGTGTACGACTGCAATTTGCAACTTTATGTCACAGATAACTTTAAAAAATAACGGGACATTCAACAGTGTGCATATGCAATTTCTTTTAGTATTCAAATTATCAGTTTTTGAGACTGCACAAATTCAACTACAGGGAAGCAAGAGAGAAAGTAAAAGTGATGAAGAAATTAGGAGGACTACGTAGAGGTACTGCCTACCATTTTCATAATGCAGTGATCAATAAGACAGAATCCATGAGATTAAATTTTACGTAATATAGGCAGCCTTTTAAAGTACTGAACATACAGGAAAGAGAGCACCATGTCATGACTACATTCATGAGAACAGTCCTCAACGTTGACAGGTACTTTTATCTCTGCCAATTCTCAGCCAATTCGACAAGTTCCTCTATAAATTTCAAATGGGGTACCATTTAGAAAAACAATTAGAAGAAATTACACCAACCTGAGTTATCAAATTGGGAAGCATAAACAGAGGAAAACGCAAGACAGCAAATAGGGAGAGAGATGTGAAAGCCTTTGAAGGTGTCAGTTCCCCTCCTAACAGCGTGTACATTCCAAATGAAACTACAGTCACCACAACTGGAATGCTGTTTAAGATAAAACTGTTGCACTGAAAGAATGAAAAATCCAGTCAGAATTCGAAACTGTAAGAATGCTTCATAATATGAAGACACACTACCAGGAAATGAAAATTATGGAAAATCTCAATATTACATTTCACGCACTCTCAAATGAAAACTAAATATAAAATTATTATAAATATAGCAGATCTTGTATTTTCCATTTACACATCCCATAT
Organism: Nymphaea colorata; assembly: GCF_008831285.2. Lineage (NCBI taxonomy): Eukaryota > Viridiplantae > Streptophyta > Magnoliopsida > Nymphaeales > Nymphaeaceae > Nymphaea > Nymphaea colorata. Next base: position 5,695,579 of record NC_045151.1, on the reverse strand, counting down.
GTTCCCTTTCACCTACCGCTGCTAATAGTTGCGACTTCCGAAACCATGATAGTTCATCATTGCGAACACCTTGCACCTTGTCTTGGAAACTTTTCTCCCATGCATAGCATCTGCATTATACTTATGAATTTTCAGAAATGAAATTTTCCAAAACTCTATTTGGATCATGGAGAAAAAAGATGTCTGATTTTTCAAAAATAGACAGAGAAGCAGACGCACTTTACAGTATCCATAGCAGCTAAGATTTCATTCATAAGGCCAATTCGCTTGTCAGTGCGTTGCAGTCCCTCCTTAGTCAAGTCCCTCATTTTCTTAATCACATATGTCTGATGTACAAGAGAGCAAAACAAGTAAATGGTGAGTTCCAACAAAAAGGTGACCACAGGTTAAACAAATTACATAAAATGTGCCCACATGTAGGCCAAAAACATAGTCAACCTTCAAAGTTTTCAAACTTAGCAACCATAAGCAGCAACGTACATTCTAATGGAACATACTGATTCAGATAGTGGTGAACATAGTGTACAAGAAAGTACCAAAGAAGAGAAGTAAAAAAAACCAGTTCCAGGGATCAGCCTCATATACAATTTTAAAACCAATGCTCTAGAATAGGGATCATAATTGAAATTCCTTTTATTCATATGCTTATCCTTTTCAACTCAACCCAAGTGATCATTCAAGAGAATATAACCATAAAATGCTGAACAAAAATGTTTAAGAACTTGTCAAGTCAACTTGTGACTTGGCTGGCTCGGCAGGGCTCGGCCTCTACTGGATTAACCTAATAGAGGGACTCGCTTAGATCTGAAACTCAGGACAAGTTGCCCAAAACTCACTTGGCAAGCTTTGTTGATTTTTTTATTTTTCAAAGAAAAACCTCATGCAACTATACAAGTTTCATGGTGACTCAGGTGGACCATAGCGAGACATGGGTCACTTTAATATCAGCAAGTTATGTGCATCTCAAGCTCATAATAGAAAGAATAATGGTTCTTTGTAATTTTTTTGAGATACACTATTCTGCATGTTTTCAATGGGGAGGGTCAGCATGGAATCCAAGAAAAATATGCCTGCCTATCATCCAAACCAGAATAGACAGAGTTGATTTGAGCAAAGCATAGAGCCTTGGCTTGATTAGAACAAGCATAGCAAAGAAAATCCTTGTGGCACTGCCCTTCCAGCAAGGAGAATGGCCCCCTTAGGAACAGCTTAGTCAATTATTTTTGCAGTTCAGATCAGATTCAGACCAGACTGCCACTTCTCTGAAAGCATGACCATCAGGTGTAGGCTATGTTGCCAAGGCGCTAAGGCACTGCCTGATGCCCAGACAGCGCCTAACGCCTAGGTGGGCCTAGGCAAAAAAGGCGATCAAAATTTAAAAAAAAAAAATTAGTTATGTTAATATGTCAAGTAATTTTGATTAACTATTACTAATATTTGAAATGTAGAGAGTAGTAATATAACAAGCACAATCAATTTAAACGATCAAAAATTAATTGTTAACTTCATTGAATATGCAAAATCAATAGAAGAAGTTTAACGTTACTCATTAAATGTAGACTCATGTAATTTTTAAGGACTCAGTGTCATTGCACAGTGACATTCAGTTTTTTCAAGAAAGGAGTTCATTTGTTTCAAGAAACGCTGGTAACTAGGTTTCTTATTGTGCTTGTTTAAATTTTATTTCAAACATATTCAGGTATAAAAATGAGAATAAGTGGCACTTTCTTCTGGGTATGGCCATCAGGACCTGAGGAACTCAAATAAATGCTTCCACCTTAACAAGGAGGTCCATCAGAATTACTTTTCTTCCTTTTAGGTTGCAAGAAGTACAAGCAAACTACGCTTACAAGTTCATTCACATCAGACCACATGGCAATGGGTTTGTGTTAGGGATTCATTATGGGAGTGTTGTTAAATGATTCAATTTTCTACTTGTTGTTATTGACCTTTTTTATTAGTCTTATGATACTCCAAGCCTGCATAGCCACAAATATCACGATATTTTTGAAAATATCGTGATATTAACAACAAAAACAAGCAAAACAAAAAAATGGGAAAAAGAAATGATCTTTGGAAATATCCCCAAGAAAACATTTATCAATCACTTTAAAACATGTTTTTCTTTTGTGCGTTTTAGTCATGTGGTCAAGCGAGGGCAGTCGTGGAATTTCGCAAAATTTTCAAAAGCTTTAGCATGTATGTGCTCTTTTTTCTTTTAAAAAAGGGTAATGTATGTTAAAAAAGGTCTTAATAGGGCATTATTAGACTTGCTCTTCTTTTAATACCAAAAAGGGAAACTTCAGCTTTTAAGCCCTCCTTTTTCCCTCTTTCACGGTTTTATTTTACTTTTCCTTGGGAATGCGAGAGAAGACCACCTGTGTATACCACCAAAAGATATGTTTTATTTTTTATTAGTTTTTTTTTTATTTTTTTTCCACTTCCGGCCAATAGATCAGGGGAGCCTAGGATGTCTTTTTTCTTTTTCTAAGTTCATTTTTATAGACTCAGTGACATTCAGTTTTTTCAAGAAAGGAGCCTGCGATGCCTTACGTTTTCAAGTTTTACCTTCTTTTTTCAAGTTCTGCATTCAACCACTTGATTTCTAGGTATGCAATTTTTTTGGCTGTACAAATTAGAGTCTAGGGTACTCAACAATTTCAGTTTAAACTTGAATCACATTATTTATTGTCATTTTCAAGATCAGGAAGATATCATTTTTTAAGTTTATCGTTCTAATTTGACATTTTTTATGCCTTCTCATTAGTTTTGCATTATTTTTATTTTTACCTGTTTTTCATTTTTTTATTTTTTTAAAAATTACTGAGATTTTCCAAAATTTGAGAAAATTAGCTTCACAGAAAAATAGCCAAGAGAACCTCGCCGATAAAAACCTGAAGGCATATTTGTAGCTATGCTTTGAGAATTCCTCAAGGACAAGTTTTTTGTGCTTCCATTGGAATGTTGTTATGCTAGTGGCCACACATATAACAAGAAAAAATGTTAGCATGTACATAACATGCTCATAACCATAAGGAAGAAAATTAACATCAGCAATATAGAGTAAATCAATTATACCAGTTAAAGCTTGATGCAGATATTTATACAGTATCGAAAAAACAATAAACAAGAAATGGGTGATACTAATGGCAACGTTACATAGGGAAATAAGAGATAGCAAAACTTGCATGATAACAGGACAATGTCTATTCTTGTGTTAATAAAGATACAACTGAATAACATATGAAAGTAGCATTCATGCACCTGTACAGGAAACAGCAAAACTAGCATTAGTGCACCAGCAAGTGAAGCAACACCTAGCTGCCTGTACAGAAGAACCACTGAAAGGATGATCCGGAATGGAGCCGACCATAAGCTGTGAAGCTGCTGGCATACCATCTATCCAACAGGAAAAAAAACCTCCTGAGAAAGAAAGCAATAACTTGGAAAGAAGAAACATAAAGTCAAAATTACCTTTATAGCTTAATAAAGGAAAAATTGATAAGATAAGCTGGTGCTATTTGTTTTAAGCATGAACAAAAATTAACTTAATTGTATGAGAAGAAAATGTATTTATGGTTAGCAACCTATACACTCTTGCAGTAGCCCCACTTGGATGTACAAATGCACCCTAAAGAATCACCGAAATAAAATAAAAGCGAGGATGGGAGACTAGAAGACTTTCTAAAAACCAACCAGAGGAGGGAACAACCTTCCTCCTGGCCTCTGTAACCGTTCGGTACCGGTACGACACCAGTACCGGTACGGGTACGGGCTTCGGTACTCCATTGGTGCGGCGTTGACCGTACTGGTATAGTCAATGCACCGGAGGCCGTATCCGTCCTTTTTTGGACACGGTCAAAGTTGACCGAGTCCAAATATGTCCGTTTTTTAATTTTAACGATTATTTGATTTTATCTTTTAAAACTAATTTAACGTTAAAAAAAACGTAAGTTCGAAACCTTAAAACTTAAAACATGTTTTCGTTTTAAGTTTTAAGGGTTTTCTCACCTCTTACCGATCGACGTCCGGTGACGGCAGCGGCAGCGAAGGTAGGGGCGGAACGGCGATGGCAGCGACGACTGTCACGGTATTTTTCATTTTTCTTTTCATTTTCATCGGCTCCACCCTTGCCTTCGCCGCCGGCGACGACAGTCGGCGATCTTGAGTCTATTTTTTGTGTTCCTTTTGTTTGTGGTTGTGTTCCCTTTGCATTGTATGTTGCACTTGATGATTCTGAGTTTTTCGATCATGTGCATAGAATTTTAGTAAGAAGATGGAACAGAAACAATAACCCTTTGCATTGTATGGCACACTCCTTAAATCTCAAATATTATGGACAAACATGGTTGGCAGGAAGTACTGGTCGTGTTCCTCCTAATCGAGATCAAGAAATATCAAAAAATAGGGAGATATGTTTGGGAAGACTATATTTTGATTCTCATCGGTTGAAGATAATAAATAATGAGTTTGTGACCTTCTCTGGTGGAAGAAATGATTCAATACAAGTTGCAATGGCAAGAGATGAAAAAGATCCTGTTAATTGGTGGTTATGTTTTGGAGCATCGACACCAAATCTCCAACAACTTGCATTGAAGTTATTATCTCAACCTGCAACCTCTTCATGTTGTGAAAGAAATTGGAGCACTTATTCTCAAATTCACAACATCAAGAGAAATAAGCTAACTAGTAAGCGAGCAGAAGATTTAGTTTATGTCCACTCCAACCTATGCTTACTTTCACGTACTTCAAATGATTACAGGTATTTCTTTCTTTTTGTATCTTTGATATGTATACATATTACATATGTATATTATGTTGGTTGTTAAAGTTAATATTAACTTAAATCATATTTTGATTTTCTTGCAACTTGCAGTTCAGGATCATCCAAGTATTGGGATGTTAATCCAGAAGACATTGACGTAGAACTTGAAGGAGAACATGATTTGCATGCTCTTAATATAGATCTTACAGAACCTGTTGTTCCTTCTAATCTTGATGATGCAACTGAGGAGTGAGGAGAATGAAAATCAACAAAGTTGATGTATTTTGAATGTTACTTATGAGACTGAGGAGAATGAGAATCAAGACTGATAAATTTTGGATTATGATTTATGAATATGTTATTCTGTTTGTAATTTTTGATATATATATGTGCAAATATGTTATTTTGTTTGAAATTTTTTGACATATATATGTATATGTGCATGTGTGTGTACAGTTGTACCCCCGTACCCAAGTTTTTTAAAAATGGTCCGTACCAGCACCGACACCCGTACCCATACCTATGTGACATAGCTCCTGGCCAGACACCACTTAGCTACCTAGCACTGCAGGCACAGAAGGAACGAAAAGAAGAATCAAACAAAAAGAAGATCATAAAGATGGGGAAAAATGAAAACAATAACAAGAGCCTCCTCTACCCTTCGTTGCAACCACCACCATCATCATCTTCCATCCTTATGTTGTTTTTTGGAGAGAGGAGAGAGGGTTTTTTTCTTTTTTTTTTTGGGGGGGGGAGGAAGAGAAAGAGAGACGGATGCCTCTAAGATGGAGAAAACAAACAGTAGTTAGAGGAAAAGAGATTGTGCGATTCCTTTCACCTCCTCCCTTTGAAATCTCCAAGAAGGGACAAAAATAATAGAAATTAAACACCACTCAGAAAACCTATGTCACATGGATGCGGGTATTGATACAACAATTTTCAAAAAAAGTTTAGATGCAGATCATTTGTTACAAAGTTTTAACTGCTTAGTAGCCTTATTTTATTTGTCTATATTTAGATATAAACGTTTTGTATTAGATACAGTTTAGTTATGTGAACATTTAAAATGGTCAGTTTTGGCCCAGTTTGGTTGACTTAACTAAATGTGCTATGTCAGAGAAGCACCAGCACCAGTGTTGACACGGATGCAACATGAGTGCGGCAGCCATTTAGAAGCACCCACGTGACAGCAGAAACCATGTTTTTGTTCTCAGGAAAACCCTGACACTCTACTGAAACCAGCCACAAGGATCAGTAGCAACGGCTGAGGCGATGCCAAAATACAAAGTCAAGCCACAAGCTAGTTAGTTTAGAGAAGAAATGCAATCTACAGCTTTGTGCGTTGGAAGCAAGAGCCACTCATAACCCATAGTGGAAGCTCAAATTTTGAGATATATGGATAATTGTGGAGGATTCCAGCAAGTGAGGGAAACATCTCAAAAGACTATTCCTACCTTTGATTGTCCTTCTAAGCAGACCTCTAAATTTTTAGAGTCAGTGGTGATGCCCAAGGGTACACCAGTTGTCACCACTTTCATCAAAACATGGTTGAGCACGTTGAGTTCCGGAAATAGGTAGTCATGACATCCACCATAGACGTTCCATTCCAGCAATATGTATTCATCTTGGCTAATGGCATAACTAATTCTCATGCCGTTCCCACGACGGAGAGATATGAGATGAATGCAAATGTTGACACGCTGAAAATGGGGCCAAGGGTCAGCAAGGAGGTCATGGTTAATGCACAGTTAAACCTCCTTCTCATCATCTTTCCAGTCAATCGTTAGGAAGGATTCTACACATGCTTTCCACACCACCCATTTAAATTTTGCAATAGTACAAAGGGTCCTGCGGTGAAGAGCTTTATTCCTTAAGAGTCCAGATTTTCCAAATAACTGAGGGGGTAAACAATGTTCCAACATGTGTTCAGCCAGCCCCTTTTGAAGTATGTCAATCTCCATTTCTTGATCCCTTGAACAACGTTGGTGTGAGGAGCAGTTTCCTTATGGAATTTCTTGGAAATAAAAACCCAGGTATTAGCAGAGTGTGAACAATCAAATAATAGATGTTGCAAGTCCTCCTCGTGACTCTGGCACAATGCGCACCGACTAGGGAGTTGAATCCGTAGTTGTTTTAACCTATTTAGACGGGCAATTTGTTGTCACACACCATGTGCAGGTACCATTTGCCAGGTGGGTAACAAGGACTGTACCAAACCCATTCTCTCCATGTCTGCTTGGTTGACTTTTCCCTGATAATCACCCAGATGTCCTTACGGTTCATAGAGCTGACCTCGTGATCCCCCCACATCAATTTGTCAAATGTCGGAGGGTTGGTGATTGGCCTACTTTGCAATTTATCTGAAATGAAGTTAGACAAGTCCTCACCCCGCTCAGACCTCTGAACGGAGTCCCTTATGTTAAAAAAGAAGATCTTAACATCTTGAAGCACCAATGGGAGACCATCTCTATTAACAGCTTGGATAGGAATGTCTGATGCCTATCTATCAATCCAGAAGGAGACATGCTATCTATCAATTTGGAAGAAGACATGCCGACCATTATGAACCAGCCATTCAACTTGATGCTTAACAGCTGCCCAAGACTTCACCATGTGTTTCCATAGCCAAGAATGGCGACTATTGGCTTTACAGGTCCATATACTATCATCATGAAGGTATTTTCCTGAAAGCATATCAGCCCATAAGCTATGAGATATAGGGAGTTTAGCCATAAGATGGACCATACTTGCTTTGTTCAGATCTGATAACGATCTTAGATCAATGCCACCTTCAATGTAGAGTCTGCAAAGGTGTTTCCAAGCTATATAACGTGGCTGCTTTTGCTTCAGGCCAATCATCCCATAGAAATTTAGACATGATCCTTTCTATATTTTGAACAACCATAAGGGGAATAGGCATTGTGGCAATCTAGTATTCCACAACTTGGGAGGCAATAGCTTTAAGGAGGCATAATCTTCCTGCATATGAAAGGATTTTGCTTTTTCAAATAGTAAGCTGTTAGAGATCTTCCGAAAGAGAGAAGTGCAAAGAGTGGTAGTCATCTTACCATTGAAGAGGGGAATGCCCAAATAAGTAGAAGGGAGTAGTATGATTCCAATGGAGGATGTCTAACAGTTCTCTCTATCTCTCCCTTCCTACATGAAAGAAAAAGATGCAAGACTTTTGATCATTGACTGTAAGCCCTGATAAGGTAACAAAATCATTGAAACTATGTCATCAGGTATGCCAAAAGTACCCACGTACTCATACCGGTACGCCGGTATGGCAAAACGGGTACGTCGTGGTTCGTTTGGATCTGGTTCTGACCCGCGACGCTCGTCTTCTCCCTCTCAATTTTCTCTGTTTTTCCACCTTCCACCTGGTGCTTCAGCAGCTGGAGACGGACAGCGGCCCTACGGACGGCAACCTTTCTCCATTTGACGGACGGATCGCTGGTTTCTTATTTTGTTAGTTTCTATGTTTCGTTTTGATTTTTAGGGTTCCGATCAACATGTTTGTTTGGGGATTTGTTCTTCTTTCTAGTTTCTCAAAATTGATGGCTTGTTCATAACTGGTTCGCCATCTTAAATTGGAAGCACATTCCGGCAGTGGTGTGCTGTCTGCTGAAAATCAAGGATTTCCTGCTCCCTATTCATTTGTCTCACCGCATGGCATGTTTTGAGTTTTTTCCTTTTTCTTGATACATTCAGTTCTCAACTGAGATGATTTGTTCGGGAAAATGGTAGAGAGCATATTCTTTTCTTGTGGCTTGAAGAAGAATCTGCTGACTGCTGGTTTCTCTCTTCTGTGAAAACTGTAACTTGCACATCAACTCGTTCCTGATGTCTGTTTTTGGGTGCCAGTGTACTTGGAGTTTGGCAATGCTTGAAATGGAGTAAATGAGACTGTCTTTTCACAGAACCGTGTTTACTGTTTAATGATTTTAATGGCTCCCAATTTGCACTCAGCCCTCTTTCATGTGCAAAACGCAAGTGGTTTTGCATATGCCCTTGTCGAGTTTTCAGACATGTTCGTTAATTTGATTATAAGTTATGCACTATGCAGCTTACGATTGTTGTTGACTTGTTATATTTAAGTTACTTGCTTAAATGATGTGATGATATCATTTGTTTTTTCAATTTTTTGAATTAAAAACATATAATTATCGTCGTACCGCCATACCAAGATTTACGAAAATGTCGTACCAGTACCCATACCCCGTACCCGTACCCATACCTATGTGACATAACATTGAAAGCATGTCTTATAGCTCGGATCGACGTATTGAAGCTCTAGAAAAGCATAATATATGATCAATACATACGATGATTGTTGGATCGTTGTGTTTAAAGGAAACTGAAGAAGGAATCACCATCACCTCTTACTTGAGATTGGCTACTCTCCATTGAAAGATCTCCATGACAATTATAAATAAATAAGGAGAGATTGGATATCCTCGACGAATGCCCCTACCTGCATGAATAAAATATCCTCCCGCGTCATTTATAATCACTGAGAAGGCCATGGTAGTTACACATTTCATAATCCTCTGGGCCCAAACTAGGTGAAATCCTACATGAAGCAAAGCATTTTGAAGGCATGTCCAATTTAGCCTGTCGTAGGCCTTGGAAAGATGTATTTTCAGACCTCCCAAGGGATGGTGCATACAAGCAAGACCATGAACTATCTCATGTGCCACTATGATGTTGTCTTGAATCTGCCTTCCTTTTAGGAATGCACCTTACTCTGAAGAGATGATCCTCGCAAGGATTGGTCTCATTCTCTCAGCCATTAGCTTTGTGATGAATTTATATAGGCAGTCGCATGGAGCAATGGGTCTAAAGTCCTCAGGCCTTTTTGCACCTTCTTTCTTTGGAATGAAGGCAATGAGAGAGGTATTGAGCTTGGAGACTATCTTTCCAGTATCAAAGAAAGTCATGATTGCACAAGTGACATCCTTCCGAATAGTATGCCATAACTATTGGTAGAAGCCCACAGAAAAGCCACTTGAACCCGGAGCACTATACTTGCCCATACAAAACACCACTCTTCTTCTTCTTTCGAGATGTAACAAAGGATAATCCAGAGTCCTCTGACGCGACCTCTGACAGTTTAGCTATACCCTTGCCAGAACGGTTTAGCCAAGGGCAAGGGAGAGACAATTGATGAGTTTTTAGAACCTGAGTACTCAGTTTGGCTTCAGAGGACTGCACACCTGCGCTAGGTTGGTGATGTTGCTCTACATGGTACTCCATATCATTCTTTTCCATTAAAGAGGGCGGTTTCTCTAGGGCACTCCAGGCGCATCGGCACCAAGTTCACATCTGAATCCTCTTCTTTTTCTAGACGTCATTCTCCTGAAGACTCATCCACTGTAAGACTATGGAATCGGTTGTTGCTATGGGAAATGACTCGAGGCTCAGAGTGTCTCATGGAGTCTTCTTGCCGGCGTCTCCTCATCTAGGCCTCTGCCCATTGATTTTGTTGAGCAGCATCTAGTCTGCTACCATCACCAGCCTCTTTTGGCAAGGATCTCTTTCAGGCAAATGAGAATTGTTTTTGCATCTGGGATAGTATTTTATTCTTCCTTCATAGGAATGGATTGAACAAGAGTAACCCCTTCATCCAGCTGAATGTCAACTTCGTTCACTAGTTGAAAATTAAGCGGCACCTCCATGCAGATCCTGGTATAATCTGTCCTAAGGAGCCCAGCCGTGTGAGGGTCTATGGTCATGAGATTAGCCTTTAGAGTTTTAGCAATATCCCTGAAAATCGATTCATGCCACAATATGAAGGCCAGCTTTGGCAATTGAATCCAGTTTGGGATTTTAAAAATTGTTGCCACCTCAACATCAAGCGAAGGGTCTCAGCGATTGAATGACAAAACATTTTCCCAGCCAGACGCCAAGATCATCGTCACAATGCTGAGAACATATCTTCAGCATGGGCAAATCTGACCAGAAATCCTCCCTTGCCAAGTGTCGTGAACCATGGAGGCTGGGAGGTCATCCACAGGCGCTTTAATCCTTCTATTGCAAACTTGGATTCAACACTAACCCTGATTGATGTTGACATTTGGAATTCCTGTTCGATGCTTACAGGTCAATCAGATGGCCTAGAGATATTGAGGAGAAGGTCCGAATATGGTGCCTTACTGGACTGTTATGCGACGAAATGGAGGTGAATAGCAGAAGCGTACTGCACATTAATCTGGCTTATGTTTAATTGCCCAGCCGGCATTGTGTTGCTGGTATGAGTTTCCTAGGGAAAGGTCAACCTCAAATAGCTCTCATGAAGAAAGTTGGAGAACGAATTTTTCAAGGAGAGATTGCAGCCTTGGAAGAGAGTCAAATACCACAAGAATACAGAGACCAAATTCTAGTTTGCTCTGAGAATGGAGAACTAATTAGAAGAATCAGACAAGTTATTCAAGGTACACGTGTCTGGTGTGAGCGGGATCAGAGAGTGGGGGATCTCGGGAAGAATCTCAGTTGTAAATAGTTCAACTGATTTGGCTTTGGGAAGGTTCATAAGGATAGGGATGACATTTTTTGTGTTTTTTGATAGCTGATTTGTTTAGAGCTCATTATGGTTTGTGAAGAACTGAGTCAGTTCTTTATGTCTCTTATGGCTAAGGTCTGTTTTTGTTAGCTCAGACCTTCCCCTGTATATATCATTTTGTTATAATAAAGGTAAGGGGCCTAACCCCCAGCAAGCTTCGTTGCAACACTAACCATGTCTGTGCCATGGAAGAAACATTCAATCACAGACCAACAAAAGGACAACTTCATACCTTCAAAGGCTTCTTTGCTGACTACAATGTGTTGCCCCCAGCAAGTTTCGTTGCAACACGAACCTTGTCTGTGCCATGGAAGAAACATCCAATCACAAACCAACAAAAGGACAACTTCATACCTTCAAAGGCTTCTTTGGTAACTAAAATGTGTTGCCTCTCCCCTGTTTGGATAACTTGAAACTTAGGGAGAATGTTACTATTGCCGTGTTTTTGGTGTTTGGGATTTATTCCGGGTCTGGGTCTGGACCCGATCTGATCTATTGTTCTTGTTGGACTCTATTTAAGCCATTGTAACCCTAATTAAAAAGTGTGAATGAAAAATTGAGTGAGAGTGAGCCCGGCTGCTAGTGGGCGCCGGATCTTCTCTATCGTGGTTTTTTGTCCCTGAGTCGACGGTTTTCCACGTTAAGATCATCTTCTTGTTGTCGTTTCTACTTTCTACATGGTATCAGAGCCGACTAGGTTCTAATTTTTTTCTGTTCGTTTTGGATGAGGGTCTTGCTGTCGCCATAGTCGCCCAACTCTATCTGTCAGTGTTGTGTATATCATTCAGACGGTTGAGGTTCTGCCATGGAGTTCCGGTGGTAGATCGTGGTCATCGTTTTTCCCGTTGCGGTGGTACGACTCGCCTGTGCCAGTTGCTGCCGCTGCTCTCTATGTCTCTGCCAAATCCAAACCCAAGCAGTCAGCCATTGCCTGAGTTACACACTAGTCGTCCGGTGGTCAATGCCTGCCAGTCGTCTGCCTATGTTGCTAAGTGTCTCTTGCTCGCCCCTTCATCCTTAGCTGCGATCACCGTGGCTGAGACTCTTCTGCTCTACGCTCTCTGTCTAACGTCACTTGGGATCTCTCTGCTGCATTGCCCGACAAAGCTTGCTGCCTCGCCTGATTGGCCAAGCCTTCACCTGTGTCTGCTGCAGTCGCCTGCCATGCATGAAGTGTCGTCGCCGTCTCTGCCTCTGTTGCGCAGCGGCTGTTGCTGCCTGTTGCTGTCTTCTCAGCCATTGTTGCGGTGTGTCGATCTTTTGTTGTATTGCTTGAGGTTGCCAGACTCCGCTCCACTTGCTGCCTTTCTTCTCTGTTTCTGCCAGACACCAAGCACCTTTGTTCGGTGTCTTGCCACCGGTGCCCTTGCTGTCGTTGCCCTCTGTTGTGACCTTTGTTGAATCTGTTGTTGTCGCTGTCTGCGCCAGCTGCCATCGCTGGCTACATTGTTGAGCCTCGGTGATGGCAGGATCAGCCTCCTCTGCTGTTAGTACTGAACAGGCAGATGTTGGGGCCTCTAAAACTGAAAATATCCATGTTCAAGTCACCACTATTCGTCTTACCAAGGATAATTAACTTTAATGGTCTACTGCTATCACTATGGGGATTGCTGGTTGGGGGTAGAGACTTTCATTGTTCTTGTGGAAACTCAATTTGGAACATTTGTTAAGACATTTCGATCTGACAATGCTCATGAGTATATGTGTCATTCTGTTGATAGTTTCTTTCGAAAAAAGGGAATTGTTCATGAGACGTCCCGTAGTTATACCCCACCTCAAAATGGGGTTGTCAAACGAAAGAATCGTCAATTACTAAATGTCACCAGGGCCTCTTGTTCCTATGGAATCTTCCAAAATAGTATTGGGGGGATGTTGTACTCACTAGTGCATATCTGATTAATCGTATGCCTAGTCGTGTGTTGAATGGGCGGACACCACATTCTATGTTATCGGGGAGTCTTCAACCTTTCTCTTCCACCTCGTGTCTTTGGTTGTATCTGTTTTATTCACAGTCACAATCCTAATATTACACTTGATCCAAGGTCGATTAAGGGTGTATTTCTAGGTTATTCCCAATTCAAAAAGGATATAAGTATCTAAACCCTTCCACTGGTCGTGTCTATGTTACCAAAGATGTCATATTCCTGGAAAATACTTCCTATTTTGATGAGAATTCTCTTCAGAGAGAGAGGTCTACAACAAGAGAACAGTATTCTCCAAATCAAGAGATTCAGTTTATAGATTTTCTGGAGTACAAAAAGGAAGAGATTCAGGGTACAGACCTTCTAGAGCACAATAAGGATGATGGTTGCCCAATTGGGAATGAGGAGGAATGTAACCGCTTGTTTGGGCAGGTTTACTCTAGGCGAAGATTGCCTGTAACAGAGCCCACTGGTGAGGTGACTGGTGAAGAAAATTCAAATCTCAATCCTAATGCTATACCTTCCCTGGATGACCCAAGTCGTGTTCGGGAGATGTTGGTCAAAGGTACTTAGACAGAGGCTGAAAATGAAGAGTTACCCATTGCTCTTAGAAAGGGTATCAAGTGATGTACTCAACACCCTATTGGTAATTTTATATCATACTTTAAATTGAGCAAGAACTACAAATGTTTTATATCGTCTCTTTCTATAGCTGTGATTCCCAGAATTGTTACTGAGGCTCATGCAATGCAAGAAGAGATGGAAGCACTGAACAAAAACAGAACATGGGATGTGGTAAATATCCCTCAAGCGGCTCATCTGGTAGGATCCAAGTGGGTTTACACCATTAAATATAAGCCAGATGAGAGTGTAGACAGGTATCAAAAATGAAGACAGTTAGAATCATTATCTCCTTAGCGGTGATAAAGGAGTGGAAGATGTACTAACTTAATGTTAAGAACACATTTCTCAATGGAGACCTTGAAGAGGAAGTGTGTATGTGTATGCCTCCAGGATATGAGGAACCTGAAAAATGCTGCAAGCTGAGGAAGGCTTTGTATCGGCTCAAGCAATCTCCCCGGCATGATTGGAACGACTTAGGCTGGTAATGGGACAACATGGTTAACATCAAGGGAATGGAGATCATACTCTCTTTGTGAAAAGGAAAGAGCATAGAGTTACTCTTCTGTTAGTATATGTTGATGATATGATTGTTACAGGTGATGATGAAGATGAAATAACAAAGTTAAAGGAACTGTTGGCCATCGAGTTTGATCTCAAGGACCTTGGTAAGTTAAAATATTTTCTTGGCATTGAAATTGCTAGGTCAGGAACTAGCCTTGTGTTAAATCAACAGGAGTACACTCTTGATTTACTAAAGGAGATTGAAAAAATGGGGTATAGACTTGCTTCTACTCCTCTGGATGCTGGACACAAGCTTGGTCTTAGAGATGGGGAGCCTTTCTGTGAAGATGCCAATGGATCAACGTCTTGTTGGGAAGTTGATTTATCTTACTCTCCCTAGACCTGATATTACTTTTGTTGTGAATGTGATGAGTCAGTTCATGCATGCTCCCACGGATGCTCACTTGAAGGCTGTCAACAGGATTTTATGTTACTTGAAGAGGAATCCTGGCAATGACCTCTTATATGTTAAGCAAGGTTCTCTTGAGATTGAAGGGTATTTAGATGCTTAGTGGGCAGGATGTGTTGATACTAGGAGATCCGCCTCAAACTACTATATTTAATTGAGAGGGAATCTCGTAGTGTGGAGGAGTAAGAGACAGGACGTTTGCTCCCACTCCAGTGCTGAGGCTGAATAGAGCTGTGGCCATGGGAGTTTCTGAGTTGTTGTGGCTGAAAGTATTATTGGGACATTGGGATAAAAACCAAGGGAGCAATGAAGATGCATTGCGATAACAAGTCAGGAATCAACTTGGCCAACAATCCGGTATTACACGATAGAACAAAGCATGTCGAGATTGACCGTCATTTCATTCGAGAGAGAATTAATGCTAAAGAATTTGTTCTACCATACATGAAGTCCGAAGACCAGACAGTTGATGTTCTGACCAAGGGCTTGTCATCAACTTCTTTTGAGAGAAATGTATCCAAGTTGGGAATGTTTGATTTGTATGCCCAACTTGAGGGGGAGTGTTGAAGTGTTTTTGGTGTTTGGGTTTTAGTCCGGGTCTGGGTCTGGACCCGATCCGATCTGTTGTTCTTGTTGGACTCTATTTAAGCCATTGTAACCCTAATTTAAAAGTGTGAATGAAAAATTGGGTGAGAGTGAGCCCGGCTGCTAGTTGGCACCGGATCTTCTCTATCGTGGTTTTTTATCCCTCGAGTCGAGGGTTTTCCATCTTAAGATCGTCTTCTTGCTGTCTTTTCTACATTCTACAGTTACCATCAAATGTGGGGGTCGTCTCAATGACATTAGCCACAACTTTTGGGAAACCGTCACCAGCTCCAGACCACTGTTATTTGCCACAGTGGGTGGTGAGAGGGGAGAGTCTACCATTTCCACCAGAACATGCCCTTCTGTCTCCATCAGATTGTTTGGACGGGGAAAAGCCCCACCTCCTCGAAGCTAATCGGACGATGCCTTTGTTTGAGAAGATGGAACCATGTCTTCCCCTATTTACACTCCATTGTGCATCTCCAACACCGCTGTGGGAGACGACACTATTCGTTGTGTCCCACCATTGCAGGTGAATTGATTCTTCATGTCAAACTCATCCCCTTCAAAAGAAGGGACAAGGAAAGGAAACCCTAAGTGAGAAAAGCCCTTTTACCCAGAGCGTCTCTCTCCTCACGTGAGCCCTCACGCCTCGACAAATCATTCACTCGGTTGCTGAGGTAATATAAGATGGAATCTCAAGAACCCTGAAGAAGCATTATGCATACCTGTAGGGCTTCAGCATCTGTTGTCATCAAGTTGGTTATTTTTCCAGTGGAGTATTTCTTACGTTCTTCATGTGTAAGTCTCAATGATTTACGAAAAACAGCAGCTACCTGAAAAGTTTCACATCAACAAGGCTTGATCAGCTAAAAGTCTTAGTACAACCATGGATTTGCAAATAAAATAACAGAGCATATGGAACAAATGGAACTTCATGTCATGTACAATTAGCCAAACATTAAGCTATATGCATGTCATTAATCTATGCCACATAGGTGCTGGTATGAGGTGCCGGAGAAAGGGATGGCAGTGTAGGTGCAGAACCAGAAAATTCTAAAAATTAGGTATGAGGACACTTGAGAGTATACATATAACATAAGGATTTTATTTTGGCTTTTTTTTTTTTTTGTAGTATGAGTAAAAGTTAGGGGATGCCTAAGAAAAATTTTAAAATGTTAAAGAAATAAAATAAAATAGGTATAAAAGGGGGTGAATAGGCAAACTCTTTGCCCAAAATCTCCCGCTCCTCTCCCACTTGAGAGGGATTGTGGGTTAATCTATCACTGAGGTCCGAATGGTGTCCTCATTGTCATCATCACCATTGAATAGGATAGCAATTCCTGCTACCACATGTGTACAGGATGTTCAGACCGACCTGTTGGCTCAATGCAAACTCTTCCCCTAGCCGATTTCAATAGAGACGTGTTAAGGGTCAGACCCTGTGGGTCAGGGGTCTGATTCAGTAGGGAGTCACAGATCGGGTCCTGCAGAGCTGAATACGCAAAGCTTGAGTCTGTCACCTCAGGTAGATAGATCAGGTGGATAATAGGAGATAATAACCCACCCTAATCTAAAGAATCTGAGTATACAAGTTTCTTAGGAAGTTAACCCTAATTACCAATGAATCTTAGAGATTTCAGTGGAGGTTGGGCATCACCAGAGCAGAGTGTGTGAGTTAATCTTCCCCTGTTAGTCGCAGGCTAACAAGACGTCAATAGATAAACCCTCTTTCCCAGCAGAGGAAACTTTAAACAAAGATTCTTGACATAGAGAAGTGTCTAGATATTGCACTATTGTGGATTTTAAGTCTACAAGAGCGTATATGCAAAATCACACGAGGATGAAGCAAAATATTAAAGATGACTGAGATTTTGTCTGTCTACCCACCCAATTTTTATTAGGGCATCACATTCTATGATTGATTTTGTCATGAGCCGCTGGTCATTTTTGGTTTGTTTTCCACGTCATTTTCTTTACGCTACTAGAGAAAAGAACCTAAAATCAGGGTATTCTCTCTTTCTCTCTATCTCTTTGTGTGTGTGTGTGTGTGTGTGTGTGTGTGTGTGTGTGTCTGTGCGTGTGCGTCGGTCAATACTATGAAGGTACCTTCAGAAGTTTTTTTTACTTTTAATATTTATATTTTGGGTCAGGGTTTGACCCAAACCCAATCAAAAGTTCCAAACATGTACTATTGCGCTGTCACACCCATATCTCTGAAAGGGCATGCAGACACGGGTATGGCAAGGGAAAGCACATAGCTGCATTGCACAGTCATAAAAGAGCTAAGTATTAGAAAGGTCAAATTTGTTATCATTTACTGCAATGGGTTGGTGATTTTGTAATTCTAGTGCAAGCCAAGAATATAGAAGGCAACATTCGAGTTATCTAGAGTGAAGGTCAAATGATGGTCTATCTTATTACTTATACTATTGGCTACTAGAGTGAAGGTTGGCAAAAATTGGGTCATGAGAAGGGAAGCAACAACTAAAGAGAGCTGCTTCAACAGAAAATTGGCAGCCACATAGTGCTGGGCATGCCCTAATTGCACTTAATCTCATAATATATTTTTAAAATGGTAGTAATAATACATTAATAAGATCAGCCATACAGCACACATCCCTATAGTAAAAAATGTTGAATACAATATGGATCGTGTTATAAAAACCGAGATCCAAAAACGTACACGTGTTTCACCCTCCTCAAGTCACATATAATTTGAATCATGAACTTCGCTTTAAGCATCCAAAACCAATCTTTGATGAATAAATCTGCAACTTGGTTTGGTGCCTCAACAAACTTCTTCAACCACTTTTTCTTCATCCTTCTGTCTTGTAAAATGTTGATCACTTTCAGTGTGTTTTCCTCTACTATGATGAATGGGATTGAACTATGTTAAAGTTTTCTAGAGTCAATTTGAGTCTTTCTGAAATATTAGAAAGTACAAGGGTCTACTTATTGTTTTCTTATATTTTAGTGGACTGAAATTGTAAATATGTAGTCAACACCCTAATCTCTTTTAAAAGAGATTAGGGTTACGTGAATGCAATAAGAAAGTTTCCTCTCACTCTCTCTCTCTCTCTCTCTCTCTCTCACGTCTCTTTCTTCCTCCAATATTCAATATGGTATCAAAGCAACGGACCTAGGGCTGTGCGATCTAGGGTTTCACGCCTAGGGGTCCTGCTGTTTACAAAACAAGCAAGTTGATTGTTTGGTGGAAAGGGGCTAATCACATTTAACATGTAGAAACGTGATCAGCACCCTTGTGCTGTTGTTGCCGTGAAAGACATGGAGAAACGTTGATGAAGTTGCTGCCGTGGAAGAAGATGGTGGATCTGATCAGGATGTATCAGATCTGAGTTTCTGTTGCCGTGGAAGAATATCTATGTTGCTCAGATCTGTTTATCAGATCTGATTTTCTGCTGCCGTGGAAGAAAACCTATAACGTTATGTATCAGATCTGCCCTAAAGATATCTAATTTTTTTTCTGCCATGCAAGACGATCTGTGGCGTGATATATCAGATCTGCCCTTTTGTTGTCGCTGCATAAGATCGTGTGGGGCAGAGTTAATCTGCTGGTTGTGGGTACAGTGTGACGTGACAAGTTGCTGTGTGTGTAGTCATGTTGCTGGTTGAAGATCCAGTTTGACTTGAGGAGAAATATCTACAAATCGTGAATGTGAAATCAGTAAAGTGAGGCTTTGTGAGGTGTTAATTGCTGCTAATCGAGTAGCAGCAGTCTTTTGTCATTGGGTGAAGAAGTTTTAGTCATCAGATCTGACCTTTGTTGTCGTGGAAGAAGTTCTTGGACGTTCAGATCTGTCTAGTCGTGTGGTGCTTGGTGGATTCCCATAGGCAATGGTATGTCATGGTAGCAGCTTTCAGTCCTTTCTCTGCATTGTTGAAGTGAGACGATTTTTTTTTCTCTCTCGGATATCAAACCTGTGCCTGTTTGCTGCCTATTATCGACATCTGAAAGTGCTGCCGGCTATCCACGTCTGAAAACAGTCTGCTATTTTTGTGTTTCTGTTCAACCTACTGCACATCATTTGGTTGTGGTCTGCGTGTTCGGGTACAATTTTTTTATGGCTGACGGTAGTAGGTTAGAAGGGTCTTCTTCATCTACTGCAACTTCGTCACAGTCTACAGATGCTATGGTTGAGTCTCCTACCTGTTCTCCTATACCTCCATCGTATTATCTCAACCTAAGCAAGGAAGAATATGATCTGAGGTGTACTCTTGCCTCAAACAGCACAGCTGCTATAGACTCGGTTCTCTTTGTTGGTGCCCCTACTAGTGACCCAGGTATGATATGGATGATTGACTCAGGAGCATCCATGCATTGTTGTAATCAGCCACAGATGTTTTTATCGTTTACCAGGTTCACTACACCACAGCACGTCAGGTTGGCTGATGGCAAGTTGTCCCCTATTCTGGGCACCGGTGATATCTATCTCACACCTTTTGGGACCATTACACATGTGCTATATGCTCCTCGATTTCCTATTAACCTGTTATCTGTTAAGCAATTGGCTAGAGATTTACAGTGTAGAGTCATTTTTTTATCATGGTTCATGTTCTTTTCAGGACTTACAAACTGGGAAGATGATTGGTGGCGGCCATGAACGGGAGGGGCTTTATTTTCTCTCTATCCCTGTAGATGTTGTTGCATCCTCTTTCACGTCAAAGCCTTCTCCTTTGCAGTGGCATCTCAGACTGGGTCATCCGTCTATGTCCAAGCTTCGTCGCATTTTTCCAGATATTCCTGCGTCAGTCATTCTTATGTGATGCATGCCAGTTAGGCAAGCATACACATAGTAGTTTCCCTTCAAGTCAGAGTCCATCGAGTCAAAGTCCCATTGATCTTCTGCATGTTGATGTTTTGGGTCCAAGTCGTGTTTCCTGTCGTTCACGTTTCTGGTATTACCTTGTTTTGGTTGATGATTTTATTAGAGTCAGTTGGGTATTTTTGTTACGAGACAGGTCTAAAGTCATCTATATTCTTCATAAATTTGTCAATGAAATAAAAACTCAGTTTGGTGTTGTCAAAAATATTCGTACTGATAATGCTCTTGAATTTAAATCTTCAATTCTACTCCAATTTTATGCCAATCATGGGATCCGACCACAATATACATGTCCTCACACATCCCAACAAAATAGTGTTGTTGAACGCAAACATCGACCGTGGCCCGTACCCTCATGTTGCATACTCATATGCCTGCCTATTTTTGGGGTGATGCTATTCTTACCGCATGTTATCTCACCAACAGATTGCCCTCATCTGCCATCCAAGAACGCATCCCCATTCAAATACTATATCCAGATCGACTATTATTTCATATACCTCCTAAAGTATTTGGATGCACTTGTTTTGCACACATCTTCGGCCCAAACAAAAACAAACTTGCTGCCCAAGCTGTCAAATGTGTGTTCATTGGATATTCTGCCAATCAAAAAGACTATCGATGTTTTGATCCCCATACCAAGAAAGAGATTGTCAGTGCGGATGTTACATTCTTTGAGTCTCGTCCATATTTTTCCGCTCCAAGTTCCACTATGACTGAGGTTCCCATGTTTGTTCCTCTTCCTATTCCCCCAATATCACTTGAGTTGATCTCGTCCTCTCCACCATTGTCAGGTGATCGTTTTCTTGATCCTCCAATAGACTATACCCGACGTCAAGGTCCCTCTCCTAACCGCCCACCAACGTCTTCTCATAAGGTAAGTTCTAGTGATAAGACTGACTCAGGAAGAAATGATGACTATTTTGCAAATGATCTACCTATTGCTATTCGCAAGGGCCAGCGACAGTGCACAAGACATCTGATTTCTAACTCAGTTTCTATGGACCATTTGAACACAAGTTTGGTGCAGTTTGATCGAGCCATGGCTAGTCATACTATTCCGACCTCTCACCACCAAGCCTTATTAGATTCACGATGGAAGCATGCTACGCAGGAAGAAATGAATGCTCTTCTTTCTAGGGAGACTTGGGACTTGGTGGACCTACCGTTGAATTGTGATGTTGTTGACTCCAAATGGGTATTCACCATCAAATATCATTCGGATGAGTCTGTAGAGCGATTCAAAGCTCGTCTTGTGGCTAAAGGCTATACACAGACTTATGGGGTGGACTTCTTCGAGACGTTCTCGCCTGTGGCACGGTTAGGTACTATTCGCCTAATTATATCTCTCGCAGATCAGCAGGATTAGCCTCTTTTTCAGCTTGATGTGAAAAATACATTTCTATATGGTGATCTCTCTGAAACAGTCTATATGCAACAACCACCTGGTTTTGAACGACAGAGGGAGTGTTCCAAGGTATGCAAACTCAAAAAGGCTATCTATGGACTTAAACAAAGTCTCCGTGCATGGTTCCATAAGCTAAGTGAGGTTGTCTCTAAATGTGGATTTCGAAGATCCTAGCTTGACCACTCGTTGTTTATCAAGCGAGGGACTTCTGGTATAGTGATATTGATTGTATATGTTGATGATATTGTCCTCACTGGAGAAAGTACTCAAGAGATAGCTCAGATAAAGGAGTTCTTACAAAAACACTTTGTCACAAAAGATCTTGGTCAACTTTGATATTTTCTTGGTATTGAAGTGGCTCGTAGTAGTAAAGAGATTGTGATGTCTCAAAGGAAATATGTTCTTGATCTTCTGCAGGAAACAGGGTTATTGGGAGCCAAACCTACTACACTTCCCATGAATCCTCGGATTCATATGCATGATAATGAATCAGAGGCTTTTGACTCTCGTTCTTACAAATCTCTGATAGGAAAACTTTTATATTTGACCATCACTCGTCTAGACATCAGCTTTGCTGTAAATAAGCTTAGTCAATTCATGGAGAAACCTCGGAAAGTTCATTGGAAGCCTGGTTTAATGGTGAGAAAATACTTGAAATCAGCCCCGGGAAAGGGGTTATGGTTCAAAAAAGGAGAATGTATGGACATAGAAGCATATAATGATGCTAATTATGCAGGGTCAATAAATGATAAAAGATCTACTATAGGTTTTTGTGTCTTTATTGGCGGGAATCTTATTTCTTGGAGGAGCAAGAAACAAAATGTGGTTGCTAGATCAAGTGTTGAGTCTGAATATAGAGCTATGGCTCAAACGGTGGCTGAAATGTCATGGGTCAAATTAGTGCTTCTAGAATTGGGAATTTCAGTGAAACTTCCTTTGAAGATGTATTGTGATAACATAGCCGCTACCTATGCAAATAACCCTGTCTTTCATGAGAGGACGAAACACATTGAAGTGGATTGCCATTATGTTTGAGACTTGGTCCAAGAAGGAGTCATTAGCACGATCCACGTTTCCTCTGAAGATCAAGCAGTTGATATGTTTACTAAGGCTCTTCCCATTGGAGATTTCTTGAGAGGATGTAACAAGCTGAGCATGATTGATATCTATGCTCCAGCTTGAGGGGGAGTGTTAAAGTTTTCTAGAGTCAATTTGAGTCTTTCTGAAATATTAGAAAGTAGACAAGGGTCTACTTATTGTTTTCTTATAGTGGACTGAAATTGTAAATATGTAGTCAACACCCTAATCTCTTTTAAAAGAGATTAGGGTTACGTGAATGCAATAAGAAAGTTTCCTCTCTCTCTCTCTCTCTCACGTCCCTTTCTTCCTCCAATGTTCAACAAACTACATGTTTATGGCACTTTAATTATTGCACATCAGAATCAAGAAAGCAATTTTCTGCCTACTTCTATCAGCAAATGGCAAACCCAAGTAGCTTTAACAGTAGCTGCATCATACATCTACATTCTGCCTAGAACTGGATCTAGCCATAACCTTTTGCTTCTTATTACTTCAAGATACCAGATTTTTTCCAATGAAAACATAGTATCTAGAAATGGAAGTCTCTCTCATCTAAATCTCCTGCCCAATCAGCGGCGCTATAATGAACAATCTCGTACTTACCTTCCTTTTGACAATGCCTCTTTGAAAGCAAGTCCATAATTGAGATCCCTTTTAAATATCTCAAGATGCAATTAACGGACTCCATATGCCCATTGTGTGGCTCATGCATAAACTGTGAAACCTGATTCACCGAGTAAACAATGCCCGAATTAGCAAAAGTTACGTACTACCGCATACCAAACAAACTGCAATACTCATGATCATCACACAAATCATCATCATCCGCCACCATCTTATGATGAAGAATGCTTGGCAAGTCCAGAGGTTTCAAATTTTTTATGTCTGCATTACCTCAACTCCAAGGAAATAGCGTAGTGACCAATATCTTTCATCTTAAATTTCTTCCTAGCAGTTGTTTGACCTCCAATATATGAGCATTTGAACTGCCTGTAAGAACAACATGTTCAACATATAGGGTCACTTTAAAGCTCGGCAATTCATATGTTAAGCTTCATTGGGATGGGATACATAGCGACCAAGTGGAGGTTTTTATTAATAAGGATGATAGGATTATGCCTGAACTGAGAATTCTTATTGACTATCTTAGCAGGATTTTACTTGACATAGGGGAATTTGGTGTTTTGAGCAACAAGGTGAGCTGGAAAGCTCCTCAACCATGCTGTTGAAGGCCAAAGCAATGTCCTCAGATACTTCCCAAAGCTATCCACTGTCATTCACAACATTACTGTTTTGGATGAAGACCCACTGCAATTTGTTGTTGAAAAATTTTTGTTCCGATGCAGGGAGCTGTATCCTAGCTCAGATCCTTTTGTTTATAATGGCTTGCCATGAGTTTTTTTTTTTAAATTGGCACCCACTGTTTTTGTCGTGCTGGTGTTCAGCTGAGTGACCTTATCAATAAAGGTTGGAAGGCCTAACCTCCCTGCAGGTTTGCATCGGAACAACTGAAAATCCAAAACAAAAAAATTACAGCTTACCCATCTCTCAATGTGAGACAGGAATGTGTAAATTGTGATACGAGAGATGTATGAGAAGGAATGGGAGCTAAAGGGTTCTCATGAATAGGACTAATTATCGAAGATGGGTCTTCTTGTCCCAACAAGTGCAAAAGTATAGTTTTCCAAAAGCTGAGATTCTAGAAATCCCTTGTGACTAAGTAGATTCAGCAACATTAGTGTTGGTGCAGGTGCCGATGCGGCACATCCCTTAGGTGCAAGGGTGTGGCGAGGTGTATACAAACGTACATACATACTATATATATATATATATATATATATATATATATATATATATATATATATATAGATATATATATATATAGGAAAATTGAATGGTGACTAGCGTTTTCAAGTCACCCTGTGTTGTCAAGGTGCCAAGGCACTGCCTGCCCTAGGCAAAAACGATGAGCAAAATTTTTTAACTTTTTTAAGTTACGTTAATATGAGAATACTTTGATTTACTATTACTAGTATTTGAAATGTGGGGAATAGTAATATAACAAGCACAATCAACTCAAACATTCAAGAAAAACCTAGCCAATAGGTACCAGAGAACCAAGGAATTGACATCAGTCAGCCGCCGGATGTTGCCAGTTCACAGAGTTTTTGAAAATCATCACTGGAAACACCTTGCTGTGGGATCATTAGCATTTAGCAATGGTTTATAATGGAATGATGGTTTTATGGTGTTTTTCAGGATGGATAACAACATGTTTTAAATATTTATCCATCTAGCAACATCCATCAGCCAGCGGATTTCAGTTTCTCTCTCTCTCTCTCTCTCTCTCTATATATATATATATATATATACACTTTGCACAACATCTACAAAAATGGTTTGTAAACATATGTATAAACTTTTAAATTGTCTAGCCTATTGCATCATTCCTTTTGCTCTAATATCTGCCACTCAACTATCATTCCTCAGTTCAAGGTTTACAAACATATTGAAGATATTGCAGCAGCACAAGGACATGGATTTAAGTTAAATATGGCCATCAATACAGCAGAAAAAACATTCAGCATGGTCCAACAAAATTAAGTACTATATGTTTCATGAAAACTTCTGAGGTGTAAATGAAACTAGGCATCATGGTTAAATGCTGATGAACTCATTAAAACGTTATAAAGGAAAGTAATCCCCTGTATGCAAAATGAACATGTTCATTTATCAATCACAGTTCAAAGACATCAAGATGACAAACATACCAAAGTTGACCTAAGACGGAAACCTGTTCGCATGACATTCTGGAAATACTGTGCTTCAGACAGAACGCCTAGTGACTGCACCAATTTGAGAAGTAAAGCAAAAGTAGTTAATGCGTACAAGAAATGAATGAAACTTCAATGACTCTTCAGAACCAACTACAAGCAACTAGTACTGCAGCTCATGATCATTTGAGCACCCAAATTTACCAGTTACCACCCTAAGACATTTGGATATGCAATCTTAGGAATAACAATCTACAGCTGGAGGAGATTTAGATCCTACGAACCCTTGCTATAACTCTAGAGAATCAAGGAGGCATAGCAATCTACAGCTGGGGGAGAATTAAAACATATGCAGCCTACAATAACCCAAGAGCATCAAGCAATGTTGTAAAATGTGTAGCATAACGCGTATCGGTCGGGCTGACGTATACACCGTATCGTAACGTATCACAAATGTAGTGTAGCATATTGTAAAATTAATTTTTTAATTTAAAAAAGATATTAAAAATCAGAAAAATAATACAAAATAATATAAAATCCAAAAAAATCCAGAAAATAAACAGAAAAAATAAAGAAAAATGTATGCAATATAAAAAAATCATCATACATAAGGAACGTTCATGTATATCAACAACACATTCAAAAATAAGAAATCAGAAATTCAAATAACATAATAAGCATCCATCACAGTTTTAAACTTGAAAATTTTATAGAATCTTTGGAACCAAAAAACCCTCTTTTTCAAGCTTTCCACCATTCCCACTACGAGAAAGCTTCTTCACCGGCTAGTAGGCTCTCCCAAATTGATGAATCCTCAGTTTATTTCTTATGAAAATGAGCAAAATCTCTCCCTCCCATGTCTCTTGGAGTCTTTAGAAACAAGAAGAGAGAGAGAGAGAGGAGTGTTTAAACTTTAAAACATAACGCAAAAAGGGGTCATCATGCCCCTTTTTTGCGTTTTTTTGCATACTATACGATACGGGGGTGTATCGCCCGTATCGTATGATACAATGCCCGTATCGTACGATCGATACGCTTATGATACACGAGCGTATCGGTATCATAAGTATACCGTACAGGTTTTCTAAACCTACAGTATGTATCGTATGACACGGATAACATTGGCATCAAGGATCAGACCACTATCTGCTTGGTACCAATTTAAGACTACTATTATAGTTTCATACCTATTTTTTGTGTGCATTTTGAGTCTCTGTCCCAAAATATGCATTTTGATAAAATAAGGTGATCCTATAGACTGGGACTTCTTTTTCTGCCTGCCCCTAAGCCAGGGTGATGCATAAATTAAGAGCTCATACATTTCATCGACTTAGATGTGCAAAGGAGCTTCCTTATGAGCTAGATTGGAGGATTTGAGGTTTCACCAAGTCCTTATTTGTCTAAACCATAGCCACAAATATCATCCTTGGGTTTTTATCGGCAAGGGTTTTCATGGGTATTTTTTTCAGCAAAGTTGTTTTTCTCAGAAAAATCTCGGAGTTTTAAACAAAAAAAGCAAAAAATCAAAATGTGAGGTAAAAATACAAGAAATAAAAAATTAACAAGTAGTGTATTGCATTTGGTAGTGTCACATTAAATGCCTAAAACAAGAGGAAATAAAACAATGAAACAAAAGTTGAAAAAATAAAAACAAAAATGAAATAAAAAATAAATGAAAAAAGTGGGAAAAATCGCAATAAAATTTCGATAAAATCAAGATAAAATCGGTTAAAATCGTGATAAATTAATTTTTAAAGATTTTTTTCAAAATATCGTGATATTTTCCTTTTTCTTGTTTTCTTCAATTTTTTCGTTAATATCGGCAATATTTTCTAAAAAATCACGATATTTGTGGCTATGGTCTAGATAAGGCAGAGGATGATACTATCCTAAAAAGGTCATTTTGAGTTTAACATTTTAAAAGATGGCTCCCATTTCAGTACAAATTTTAGGGCAACTTTGTTATAGTGGCTTGGTTATCCCTGGTAAAGGAACTAAGAACAACTGAACCTCATGCCATTGCCATGAGTTGACTTTCATTCCCCATCCTATGGATTTTGAAATTGAAGCAAGCAATTCTCAAAAAATTTCTGAAAGTGGTTTTTATAACCATTTCAACACCAACGTTTGGAAGCATGTAAACAAATTAGAAAAAAAAAAAAGTTTTCTGAGAGCCTCCCTAAAATCAAAATATTTTCTAACAGCTTTTTTGGAACTGTGATGGGACTCCGTACTCCTGATTGGTTGCACCTTGATATCTTGCCTGATTACTCATCTTAGCACTTATTGTACAGAAAACACAATTTTTGTGTGCTGAATAGAGACACTGGTTCCCATGCCATTTGTGTGTGTTGATGCATACTTTATTATTTTGGGCACTTATATTGTCTTGAAGCATGCTTTAAGTGTAATAGGCCGCTTTGAACCTTATTTAGCATTTTTTGGCTCTCTTCAGAGTTTGGTGTTTTTGTGTAATTTCACATACCATGAAGCTGCACATAACTAGATATATATCAAAAAGAATAACATATGTAAAACTAGTTGAAAATTAAGATTTAGCCTCAACAGAAACCATTAGACTCATACCACTCCCATGAAAATTGTGAAGGCATAGACATATCCAACCCAAGCAGGATCTCCTCTTTGCATAGACTGCAAAAACAGTAGTTAGGAACTTAGGATAGATAATAATTCTAGCCATAAAGATCAACCACAGTGAAAATGAGAACTGAGCATGGGCTTGATGCTGAAGACCCAAAACTCAACGAAAAGCAAAGGAGAATTGAAACATCTACATTCCAGTTCAAAATATTACAAACCTGAAAATGCTGAATCAAATTCCAAAAATTTTATGCCATCATCCCAGCAATGCATGATAAACTACGATCCTATTACTCTATTATTAGATGAACAGTTGGACAATAGAGAGCATTATTAAATGTTAAAATGATATAGGTAAACTACTCATTCAAAAGATATCAATCTTTTTGGGACATGGTTTTAAATTACTGTCATACAAAAAATTTGGTAAGATGCAGTAAGACTAAGAGATGCAGATCTGGTAGAATATGTTATTGCTATTGCGCTGGATATATATAACCAAAATCTGAAATGAATCTGTAGATGCTGAGGCACATGCTTATCACTTGTCTGGTAACATCTATATACCTGCTCAACATATAAATGTAAGAATTGATACACACTGATTCCAAATTGATCCAAATCTAGCTTTTTCTGTAGTGTGGGATAAAGTCAATGTAGAAAAACAGTAAATTGATATGTAGATGCATGTAAAAATGGTAGTTTGATGGATGAACAAGCATGGTGTAACCTCACCACCAACAGGTTCTTTTACTCTTGGAATTCCAGAAGCCAAACCTAGGTAGAAGCATCAGATTTAGAACACAGGTCGACAAAAAGCTGATGAATCGTTATTTTAGCCATAATTTATACAATAAACTTTCTGTTAAAGAGTGTTTCTGCAATATTAGAAAGTTGAATAGTAGTTCTTTAAATATTTTCTTATATTTAGTGGACTGATTTTGTAATTGTTAAGTTGCGAACCCTAATCTCTTTTAATATGAGATTAGGGTCACGTGAATAAGCAAGAAAGTGTTTTCCTCTCTCTCTCTCTCTCTCTCTCTCTCTCTCTCTCTCGTCCCCTTCTTCCTCCAATATTCAACTTGGTATCGGAGCAATAGACCTAGGGCTGTGTGATCTAGGGTTTCACGCCTAGGGTTCCCTTCTCCTCTCATCTCTCCTCTCTTCCGCGAAACTAGGGTTTCACACCTAGGGTTCTTGTTGTTTACAAAACAAGCAAGTTGATTGGTTGGTTGGATAGGGGCTAATCACGTTTTTAACATGTGAAAACGTGATTAGCACCCTTGTGTTGCTGCTGCTGTCGTGAAGTTGCTGAAAGCTGCTGCCGTTGAAGTTTATCATGTTGCTGAAATGGTGACTGCAAAATCAAATCTAACTCAAGTGCAGCAGTGGAAGATGTTCAGGCCAAAGAATGTCGGATCTGCTAGGGCAGTCTGACTTGTTTAGCCGTGTGGTGCCTGGTGGATTCTCACAGGCAAAGGTATGTCGTGTGGGCAGGTTCAGTCTTTTTCCTGCATCGTTGAAGTGAGACAAGTTTGAAATTGTATGGAGTAGGCAGATTTCTGTTTTCTCTCTGCATCGTTGAAGTGAGACAGGTTTTCTCTACTGTCAAACTTGTGCTTGTTTGCTACCTACTATTGACATCTGAAAGTGCTGCCTGCTATCCACGTCTGAAAACAGTCCGCCAATTTGCTTTGTGTTTGTGTTCAACCTGATCCTTAAGTGGATCTTGTGGAGGTTATTGTTGTTGTAATTAGATTTTTACGTTGACTGTGTGGGGCAGAGTCGATCTACTGCTTGTGGATATAATTTGACGTGAGGAACAGAATGATCTACAGATCGTGGATATGAAATCTATAAGTTGAGGTCTCATTAGTTGTGGGCTGCTGCTAATCGTAAAGTTCCTGCTTGTGTTGCAGCCATCGGCTGAAATTATTTTGTTGAGTTGCTGCCTGAGTTAGTGCCTATGTTGTTGCCTGTTTTAGTGAATTTCTGAGTTGATGATTGGAGCCATAAGTGTGTTCCAGATTCTTCTATGTTGTCGTGCGTTAGTTGAAGTTAACTACTGCACCTTATACATACATATTGTGAGTACAATTCTGGTTGGAATTTTACTATGGCTGATGGTAATGTGTCTGAGGGTTCCAATGACTACAAGATGGCTGGAAATTCCTTCTCATATGCCTGCACGACTGTGATAGACTCTTCCTTCTCTATTGGTGCTCCTATCGATGACCTAGATATGATGTGGATGATAGATTCTAGCACCTCCAGGCCCTGTTGTAATCAACCACATATTTTTTCATCATTAGTCAGGTTCTCTACACCACAGCATGTCAGACTGGCTGATGGCAAGCTATCTCCTGTATTGGGCAGCGGTGATATTTATCTCCCACATTTAGGCACTAGTACCCACGTGCTCTATGCTCCACAGTTTCCTGTTAATTTGTTATATGTTAAGCAGCTGGCTATTGATTTAAAGTGTAGAGTCATTTTTGACCTTGGTACATGTTCTTTTCAGGACTTACTAACTGGGAAGATGATTGGTGGCGGCCATGAACGTGAGGGTCTCTATTTCTTGTTTGTCCCAGTAAATGTTGTTGCATCTTCATTC
This sequence comes from Nymphaea colorata, assembly GCF_008831285.2. Taxonomy (NCBI): domain Eukaryota; kingdom Viridiplantae; phylum Streptophyta; class Magnoliopsida; order Nymphaeales; family Nymphaeaceae; genus Nymphaea; species Nymphaea colorata. Next base: position 5,664,827 of record NC_045151.1, on the reverse strand, counting down.
TCCTCAAAGCCTTCTCCTTTTCAGTGGCATCTCAGACTGGGTCATCCTTCAGTGTCAAAACTTCGTCGCATGCTTCCAGGTATTACTATATCAGAGTCCTTATGTGTTAGGCAAACATACACAGAGTAGCTTTCCTTCGAGTCAAGAACCATCTAGTCAAAGTCCATTTGATCTCCTTCATGTGGATGTGTGAGGTCCTAGTCGGGTTCCTTTTCACTCGCGTTTTTGGTATTATCTTGTTTTGGTTGATGATTTTATTCGAGTCAGTTGGGTATTCTTGTTACAGGTGTTAAACAGTTTTATTGAAATATTAGAAAGTTAGAGAGGTGGTCTTTAAACATTTTCATATAGCTATTGGACCTAACTGTTTGAGTACAAGTTTGGTGCAGTTTGATCAAGCTCTATCTAATCATGTTATCCCGTCTTTTCACCATCACGCCCTGTTAGATCCACGTTGGCGACAAGCCATGCAGGAGGAAATAGATGTTCTTCTTTCTCGGGAGACTTGGGATTTGGTAGATCCCTCGACGCACTGTGATGTAGTTGGATCAAGATGGGTATTCACCATCAAGTATCTTTCTGATGGTTCAGTTGAAAGGTTCAAGGCACGTCTTGTCGCAAAAGGGTATACTCAGACTTACGGTGTGATTTCTTTGAGATTTTTTCGCCTGTGGCTCGGTTGGGTACTATTCGATTGATTATTGTAGAAATACGAACAAGAAGAAGACGAAGAGAAACAATGATCACGATGTAACGTGGAAAACCCTCAACACGAGGGAGAAAAAACCACGAATGAGGAGGAGTTGGTGCCCACTAGCAGCCAGACTCTCTCTCTCTCTTAAGATTATCATTAACACTTAAGGATTAGGGTTACATGACTTAAGTAGAGCCCAAAACGGGCTACAAGGCGGGTCGGGTATGGATCCGGACCCGAAACACACAATCTATCAACACTCCCCCTCAAGTTGGGCATACATATCAAACATGCCCAACTTGGATACATTCCTCTCAAATGAAGCTGAAGGAAGAGCTTTCGACAGAACATCAGCAGTTTGGTCTTCAGACTTCATGTAAGGTAAGATCAACTCTTTCGCATCAATCCTTTCTCGAATGAAGTGACGATCAATTTCAACATGTTTTGTTCTGTCGTGAAGAACAGGGTTGTTGGCTAAGTTGATTGCAGACTTGTTATCACAGTACATCTTCATAGGTCCTTCAATCTCTATTCCAATGTCAGTCAACAATATCTTCAACCATAATAACTCTGACACTCCCATAGCAACTGCCCTATATTCTGCCTCTGCACTGGATCTAGAGCAAACATCCTGTCTCTTGCTCCTCCATACAACAAGGTTTCCTCCCAAGTAGACACATACCCTGTAGTGGATCGTCTGGTATCACCACAACCTGCCCAATCCGCATCAAAATAGCCCTCGATTTCCACAGTCTCTTGTTTGACATACATGAGTCCCTTACCAGGATTTTTCTTCAGGTAGCATAGCACTCTGTCCACAGCCTTCAGATGTGCATCGGTTGGCGCATGCATGAATTGGCTCAAAACATTCACCGCAAAGGTGATATCAAGTCTCGTGAGGCTAAGATAAATTAGCTTCCCAACCAAACGTTGATATCTTCCCTTGTCTTCTTCACAGAGAGGCTTTCCATCTCTAAGACTCAACTTGTGCCCAGTGTCAAAAGGGGTAGGAGTAGGTCTACATCCCAATTTACCATTTTCTTCCAGCAGATCTAAAGTATATTTCCTTTGGTTTAGTACAAGACCAGTACTAGACCTAGCAACCTCCATACCAAGAAAATACCTTAGCTTGCCAAGATCTTTGAGGTCGAATTCTGTAGCCAGTAACCCTTTTAGCTTGATAATCTCCTCCTCATCATCTCCAGTAACAATCATGTCATCTACGTAGACGAGCAGGAGAGTAACCCTGCTCTCCTTCTTCTTCACAAACAGAGTGTGATCTCCATTTCCTTGTTTGTATCCATGACGTATCATCACTCTTCTCAGTCGTTCAAACCACGCTCTGGGCGATTGCTTAAGGCCATACAAGGCCTTTTTCAGCTTACAACACTTTTCTGGTTCTTCATATCCTGGAGGCATATGCATATATACTTCTTCTTCGAGGTCACCATTGAGGAATGCATTCTTAACATCCAGTTGATACATCTTCCACTCCTTCATCACAGCTAGGGATATAACCACCCTCACAGTCTTCATTTTCGCAACAGGAGCAAAGGTTTCCAAGTAATCAATTCCATATTTTTGGCTAAACCCCTTGGCCACAAGTCGAGCTTTATATCTTTCAACACTCCCATCTGGTTTGTACTTGATGGTATACACCCATTTGGATCCAACTAGGTGAGCGGCTTCAGGAATCTTCACCACTTCCCATGTCAAGTTTCTTCTTAGGGCATCTATTTCTTCTTTCATTGCATCAGCCCACTTGGAGTCACTTTGAGCTTCAACGACAGTCCTGGGAATCACAGCCAAAGAGAGAGTAGAAACAAAGCACTTGTAATCTTTCCTAAGTCTGGAATAAGAAACAAAATTACCAATGGGGTGTTGAGTACATGACCTGACACCCTTTCTCAGGGCAATGGGAAGATCGTCATTCTTCTTTTCAACCTCATCATGAGTCTCCACGGTCTCCTTGGTAGGACTTGGTTCATCCAGGGAAGGAGTGGCATTGGGATTGGAAGTAGATCTAGCACCACAAGTCATCACCTCTGTCCGAGTACCTCGTCTAGAGTAGAACTGTCCAAACAACTGAGGGCCTTCCTTCTCAATGCTATTGTCACCCCTTTCCTCCTTTTCAGGCACATCGACGGTATTAAGTGATTCTGCTTTCTTGTAGTCCAAAAAATCTATAAACTGAAGTTCCTGTCTCTGAGAATACTCTTCCCTGCCCACAGACTGCTCCCCCTGAAGAGGATTCGCACCAAAGTAAGAGGCATGTTCCAAGAAGGTAACATCCCTCGTAACATAAGCTCGACCAGTAGTAAGATCAATACATTTGTATCCTTTTTGCGTAGGGGAGTATCCAACAAAGACACCTTTGATAGACCTAGGATCAAGTTTCTTGACATTTGGACTGTGATCATGGATAAAACATACACAACCAAAAACACGAGGAGGAAGAGGAAATGGTGGACGACTGCCAGGAAGCAACGAGTGGAGAGTCCTACCATTCAAAACACGACTAGGCATGCGGTTAATAAGATAGGCACTAGTAAGAACTGCATCACCCCAATAGTGTTTAGGAAGATTTCTCTGAAACAAAAGAGCCCTGGTGACATTAAGAAGTTGACGATTTTTCCTTTCAGCTACCCCATTTTGAGGGGGGGTGTAACTACAGGATGTCTCGTGAACAATCCCCCGTTGTCTAAGAAACTCCTCAACAGGCTGACACATGTACTCACGGGCATTATCGGACCTGAAGGTTTTAACATTCGCACCATACTGGGTATGCACAAGAAGAATAAATGTCTCTATGATGCGAGGAACCTCGCTGCGGTCTTTTAACAAGTATATAAATGTAGCACGAGAGAAATCATCAATGAAAGTGATAAAATACTGGAAACCTTGACGGGTATGAATGCCCGAAGGTCCCCATAAATCAGAGTGAATCAGGGAAAAAGCTTCATTAGCACAACCGGAAGAAAGAGGGTACGAAGCCCTCATATATTTGGCAAACTGACAAACATCACAAGAAATGGAAGACAAATCAAAGGAGGAACACAAGTCTGGAAACAAATGTTTCAAAATCCCAAAAGGTAAATGCCCAAAACGTTCATGCCAGTACATAAAAGACTGAAGACAATCTTCTCTTCTCTTATCTGTCTTGCGGATCGCTGTCAACAGAGCAGTAGCCACACGTATGGGAAGACGATATAATCCATCAGAAGCTAAACCAATCCCAATCCTCTTCCCTGTCACCAAGTCCTGCAAAACACAACGATCGGCAGAGAATATAAGTTCACAATTCAATTCTTTAGTAAGTCTACTGACTGATAAGAGATTTAAAGGAAACTGGGGAACATGTAAAGCACCCTGCACATGAAATTTGTCCAACAAGGACAGAGTGCCTTCGTCTGCCACACAGGTAGAGGAACCATCTGCAAGAGAAACACGTTCCTTTCCCGAGGACAACTTATACTCATGAAACAATTTTGGATTACCTGTCATGTGATGAGTAGCACCACTATCGACAATCCATTCCCCCACAGAAGAGTTACCTTGATTTCCAATAACCGCGAGAGCATGATTAGCTGTAGTTCCCTCTGAGGTCTCAATCTTGTTGACATCGATCCTGCCCAAATAAGCGCTTAGTTCACGAAGCTGGTCAGCAGAAATGGAGACTTTTTCTCCACTGGATGCTTGCACCTCACACACAGGCGTTCTCCCAATCGAAGATCTCCCTTTGTTTCCCTTCTTTTCTGGATGAAGATCCCAACAATAATCCACGGTGTGACCTGTCTTCTTGTAGTGAGTGCACCGGCGAAGGGATCTAGACGGGCCGCCAGGACCACGACTCACGAGAGCGGATCTCTCGTTATAGGGCACAAGTTCCCTCTTCCCTTCTTTTGTAACAAGCCTCCTCTGTTCTTCCGCTTCAACACAGGAGTACACATCTTCAATACTGGACACCTCCCCTGAATTCAGAATCTGGCTTCGAACACCTTCAAACTCATCATTTAAACCTGCTAAAAATAGGAACACCCTGTTTTCCCATTCATGAGCAACATAGAGCGCCTGATCATGGGGACAATGCCAAGGAATATCAGAATGATAGTCAAGCTCTTCCCACTTGGCTTTCAAAGCCCCATAGTACTCTGCAACAGACGAGTTCCCTTGTCGAATGCCATAGACTGTCTTCATTACTTGGTAAGTACGAATTGCGGTCTTCTTTTGGCCATACATTTGCTCGAGGACCACCCACATGTCTCTAGCAGTCTTCTTCCGAAGGATAAGGGGCTGAATATCGGCGGAAACGGAGTTGACAATCCAAGTTTTCACTTGATTATCCTCAAGAAACCAAGTATGCCACACATCACTTGTTCTTGCTGGTTCGGGGTTGCTCCCATCAATATAGGTCATGCGACCACGGCCAGCAATCCCCATAGTCATAGCAGGCGACCACGAGAAATAATTCTCCTTGGTGAGGCGAAGAGTAATGACCTGCATGGGAACATTCTCAGTTCTAAAAGCCCCTATTTCAGTGGGATTGGTGTTGACGGTTGACGAGGAAGAGGCTGCCATAATCACAGACCAGTCTAGCTACGGGAGAAGCCCAGTAGGCAGCAAGGGCAGCAGGGAGCAACAGCACAAAACAACACCAAAAAAGGCAGAGAGCAGGCAACGGACAAAACGGAGAACGCCTAAACCTCAACGGCGGAAGAGACAGCAACAGAGAGGCAGCGCCGGAGAAAAACACGAGCAGAGCGGCGCGGCGCTGGGCGGAAACAGACCGCCGGAACCAGGCAGAGCGGCGCACCGGCGGAAGCAGACCGCCAGAACCAGTCAGAGCGGCGGTGGGCGATGCGTCGGATGACAGAGAGGAACGCCGCTGGACAGGGCGTCGCTGGGCAGGCCGACGCTGGGCGGAAGCGGCTGAACAGGAACGGCGCTGATCAGGGCGTCGCTGGGCCGGTCGTCGCTAGGCGGAGACGGCGGAATCCTGAGCGGCGCTGATCAGGGCGGCGCTGGTCGGAGACGGCGGCGGGGCGACAGACGGAGCTCGGGCACGAGCGTCGGGCACAGGCGTCGGGTGAAGCTCGGGCACGAGCGTCGAGCACGGGCGATGAACAGTGCCGGGCGAGACGATGAACAGTGCCGGGCGAGTCAATGAACAGTGCCGGGCGAATCCTCCTCCAACACAGGCAAAAGACAAACCAGAAACGCCGAACTTCACGGCTCTGATACCATGTAGAAATACGAACAAGAAGAAGACGAAGAGAAACAATGATCACGATGTAACGTGGAAAACCCTCAACACGAGGGAGAAAAAACCACGAATGAGGAGGAGTTGGTGCCCACTAGCAGCCAGACTCTCTCTCTCTTAAGATTATCATTAACACTTAAGGATTAGGGTTACATGACTTAAGTAGAGCCCAAAACGGGCTACAAGGCGGGTCGGGTATGGATCCGGACCCGAAACACACAATCTATCAACAATTATATCTCTTGTTGTCCAGCGAGAGTGGCCTCTCTTCTAGCTGGATGTGAAAAATGTCTTTCTGTATGGAGACCTTTCTTAAACCGTCTATATGCAGCAACCATCTGGTTTTGAGCGACAGGGGGAGTGTTCCAAGGTATGCAAATTAAAGAGGGCTATTTATGGACTTAAACAGAGTCCTCGTGCATGGTTCTAGAAACTTACTGAAGTGTTATCTAAGTGTGGATTTCGCAGATCCCAACTTGATCACTCATTGTTTATCAAGCGAGGCTCATCAGGGATGGTGATATTGATTGTCTACGTGGATGATATTGTTCTTACTGGGGAAAATGATCAAGAGATAGCTCAAACAAAGGAGTTTTTACAGCAACACTTTGTTACTAAAGACCTTGGACAACTCCATTATTTTCTTGGTATTGAGGTGGCTCGTAGTAATAAAGGAGTTGTAGTGTCTCAAAGGAAATATGTTATTGATCTTCTGCAGGAAACAGGACTATTTGGGGCTAAACCTGCCACACTTCCCATGAACCCCGCATTCATATACATGATGATGACTTAGAGCCCTTTGACTCTAGATCCTACAGATTCCTGATAGGGAAACTGTTATATCTGACTATCACTCGCCCCGACATTAGGTTTGCTGTGAATAAGTTAAGACAGTTCATGGAAAAACCCCGAAAGGTTCACTGGGATGCTGCTCTAATGATTGTTAGATACTTGAAATCAGCCCCGAGAAAGGGGTAATGGTTCAAAAATGGAGAATGTATTGACATCGAAGCATATAGTGATGCTGATTATGTAGGGTCTGTAGATGACAGGAAGTCTACTACAGGTTTTTGTGTTTTTGTAGGAGGTAATCTTATTTCTTGGAGGAGCAAGAAGCAGAATGTGGTGGCTCGTTCTAGTGCTGAGTCGGAATATAGGGTTATGGCTCAAACTGCGGCTGAAATGTCGTGGGTTAGATCACTACTTTTAGAGTTGGGTGTTTCAGTGAATCTTCCAATGAAGATGTATTGTGACAACAAGGCAGCTACGTATATTGCTAACAATCTTGTCTTCCATGAGAGGACTAAACACATTGAAGTGGATTGCCACTATATTTGAGACCTTTTCACCAGTGGCTCGATTGGGCTCTATTCGACTTATTACATCTCTTGTTGTCCAGCGACAATGGCCTTTATTTCAGCTGGACGTGAAAAATGTTTTTCTATATGGAGATCTTTCTGAAACTGTCTATATACAGCAACCACCTGGTTTTAAGAGACCAGGGGAGTGTTTCAAGGTATGCAAATTAAAAAAGGCTATTTATGGGCTTAAACAGAGTCCTCGTGCATGGTTTCATAAGCTATCTGAGGTCTTTTCTAAATGTGGCTTTCGTCGGTCTCAATTTGATCATTCATTGTTTATCAAGCAAGGTACATCTCGTATAGTGATATTAATTGTTTACGTTGATGATATTGTTCTCACTGAGGAAAGTGATCAAGAGATAGCTCAGACAAAGGAGTTTCTTCAGAAACACTTTGTCACAAAAGACCTTGGACAACTCCGTTATTTTCTTGGTATTGAGGTGGCCCGTAGTAGTAAAGAAGTTGTGGTATCTCAGAGAAAATATGCTTTGGATCTTCTGCAAGAAACAGGTTTATTGGGGTCTAAACCTGCAACTCTCCCCATGAACTCTCACATTCATATACATGATGATGAATCAGAGCTTTTTGACTCTAAATCTTACATATCTCTAATAGGAAAACTGCTATATTTGACTGTCACTCGCCCTGACATCAGCTTCGCTGTGAATAAACTAAGTCAATTCATGGGGAAACCTAAGAAAGTTCATTGGGACGCTGCTCTAATGGTTGTCAGATACCTAAAATCAGCCCCAAGAAAGGGGTTATGGTTCAAAAAGAGAGAAGGTGTTGACATTGAAGCATATAGTGATGCTGATTATGCAGGATATGTAGATGACATAAAGTCTACTACAGGTTTTTGTGTCTTTGTGGGAGGTAATCTTATTTCTTGGAGGAGCAAGAAGCAGAATGTGGTGGCTCGATCTAGTGTTGAGTCGGAATATAGGGCTATGACTCAAATTGCGGCTGAAATGTCATGAGTCAGATCATTACTTTTAGAGTTAGGTGTTTCAGTGAATCTCCCAATGAAGATGTATTGTGACAACAAGGCGGCTACCTATATTGCTAACAATCCTATTTTTCATGAAAGGACAAAACATATTGAAGTGGATTGCCACTATATTCGGGATTTAGTTCAGGAAGGAATTATTAGCACTATTCATGTCTCCTCTGAAGGTCAGGCAGCTGATATGTTCAGCAAGGCTCTTCCCATAGGCGATTTCCTGAGAGGTTGTAACAAGCTGAGCATGATTGATATCTATGCTCCAACTTGAGGGAGAGTGTTAAAGAGTGTTTCTGCAATATTAGAAAGTTGAATAGTAGTTCTTTAAATATTTTCTTATATTTAGTGGACTGATTTTGTAATTGTTATGTTGCCAACCCTAATCTCTTTTAATATGAGATTAGGGTCACGTGAATAAGCAAGAAAGTGTTTTCCTCTCTCTCTCTCTCTCTCTCTCTCTCTCTCTCTCTCTCGTCCCCTTCTTCCTCCAATATTCAACACTTTCAATAATATTAGGTATCAGTGCCAGCTGAAATGCCATTGCCAAAACCAATATTTTTCAATAAAAAAGAAAAGGCAAGGGTTTGTAATTAGCATCTATTGCAGCTTATATAGGAGGCAACTATACTTTGTTTTTATCTTTAACTTTTACCATGTGGGGATTTTTTAGTCAAATTATGTACATCATTTTTGTGTGTTCGGGCTTCAAACATTAAAAAGAGATTCTAAATCAAAGTTTACTGTCAACAAACAACCCCCCTCCCCCAACCCCAATGCCCCCAAAATAGGGCAGACCAACTACATCATATTGGCCAGACACTTGCAAACGCACATTAAAAGCAATGGTTTTGGGGTCTCTAAGAGGTATGTTTGGAAAGCTATATTTTAAAACTTCAATACTACTACACCAAACAGGCATGCTGAAAGAAACGTCATCATCATTTTATGAAACTACTAGAACTTTACTTTTAGCAAAAAAAGAGGTGATCCTGCCAATACTGAATTCTTTCTTCCACCTGCGACTTTCTCTAGCAAGAATCTGTACCTGTTCTAGTTTATCCATGACTCTAATCATGGGCAGTTATTAATCCTGGTATACCATCCTATACAAATCAGCTGTTCACACATCATGATCCATACAGAAAACAAAAAATCTGAACATTCCTTTGCCAGACTCCATCTGCACCATAGTTACAGAACTCAGGATCTGAGCATGGAAGACAGCTGCAACTAGTGAGAAAAACAGGACCTTCATTGACACAACATGAAACATCTGTCAAGAAAACAGATTAATTTCTTTTAGGGCTTTCTTGAATTCAGAAGCAGCACCCCTTCTTTTGAGTGAATTCACCTTTTTGCATTTGAGCAAGTGCATGTAATTATATTCCACTTTCAACCCCATTGTTCATGAGGTTCCCCAAGTTTTGCCTTCAGATGCAAGTACAGATTTTACAATCCAAAGGATGAGATTCAATCTTAGACCTGAAGACATGACCCCTGATTTCAACCTCCATTGCTTTCAATCACATCAGAATCCTCCTTTTGAGTAGAATTAATTAGCAGGCCCATTGCACTTTCATAATGTGACGTGAGACAAATGTAATTTCACAAAAATGATAATCTATAGATAGCTTCAATCATGAAAGAAAGACCTTGTGATACCCCACAAATGTGTATTCGAAAATAAATATCATGAGTTGAGTAGGCAAATTAACAATGATCTTGGTCGAATTTGGATTTCTGGGTGGAATTATTGGGGTAAATCTTGAAAAGCCACCATGTTATCTGTTTGCCACGGCAACCCTCATGTCCATTCTGAATAAATTTGTTGCATCACATACATCAATACAATAACAGGACAGTGAAGAAACAGTCAGCTAATTTGTTGAATATGGTATCTCATGACATATAAGGTAAAATAAACTAACCTCCAGAAGTGAGCTCAAAATAATGGGGCCTACAAACTGTGAAGCATCATTACCAATCTGCATTTGACAATAAAAATCAGATGAGGACATTTATCTGTGGATCCACAGAGATAAGACACGTTCCTATTAAGTTACATCTACAATTCTTTGTGAAAATGAAATATACCCCATATAAAGGCAAGTCCCAACAGCTAGGTACTAAGCTTCACGAACCCATTAAGCCAGAAAATGATAGTTAAAAACTCAAAATAAAAGTACATGAACCAATAACCTAATTAAAAATAAAAATTACATAATTTCCCACTCAAAAAGACAATAACAGCAGGTCATACTTCACAGATTTCATTTTATGAAATTTCCTTGAATTGCAATTGCCAAAGAAGTAATGAATAAACTATGATTATGAGAAAAACATCGGAGGCTAATCTGAAGCTATTCAATGAATCATAAAGTCCAAAGCCAACACATAGAGAAGATTTGCTTCTAGAGATGGACTTAACTGGCCCCATATTGAACAAGATTTTTACGTATAAAATAAGATTCTAGGTTCAAATGTACATTTGCAGTGTTTTCAAGTGTCAAATAGAAAAAGATGCACAACATCAACACTGACAGTTATTTGCTCCAGCTTATTTGTCAAATAAAAAGTGGTAAATAGTGAACCTAAACAGGGATTTTCTCACCTTGAAAACCCCTCCCAACCAAAATCTGCATATAACAATAGAAACAATGAAAAATGTTAAAGACAGATTGAGACAGAAGGAAGGCAACAGCAGCACAATAATGTATGAGAAAACATGCAAAAAGAATTTTTTACGATGATTCTTTCAAGAGTTTAGGCATTCTGCATCCTACAAAGCATAGAAGGGAATAACTCAAATTAGGGATGCCAAGGGCATGGTGGAAAAGAGATCTGGTTACTAAGAGATTTCAGATTCAATATGCTCTTCTGGATCCAACTTTGGAAGTGAAATTTGACTAGAATCTAATCCATTTGCATGGAAATATAAGATCTTAATTTAGCAGACTTGAATTCAGTTTCAAAGGACAGCACATGCAAACCAGATTAGGTAGGACTTGGTATGGCCTGGATACAACCTAAACCCAACCATTTTGCATCCCTATCTGGGATCTTAATTAAGCAGTTTGCTGAAACATCAGATGATACCTTGCACCAAGACAACGATGCAGTGCCCTCAACAACCACGGTTTTGGTGTAACTGTTTCTTCAAGCCAAGACCGATGGAAACTAGAAAAGGAAAAGTAAATTAAGACAAACCAACTAGAAATGAAAAAATTGCCAAAAGGAATCCCCATAAATACATACTTGTTATATAACACCTCAGTTTGATCCCATGAATCCAGTTTCCAAACATCCTTCTCAGTGATGGGCTTTTTATAGCCCAGTTGCATGAGAGGAGACATCCATCTGAAATATATTTCTTAGCCATTCATGCAATTAGTGAACTTGGTTATATGAGTCCGACAAAGCTAACGAACTAATTTAACAGACACCAAGCACAAAATTGGATTAAATTTTTACATCTTTGATCTATCTATGGACAACTATTACTTACTGGAGATTATATTAACATGTCTTTCTGGGCAGATCTGTTCGCCTCCCGGCAGTTCTTCATATTCTGTTGAAGTAGGAACCTCCGACTGAACCACAGCATAGCCCAAGTATGGGTCCAAATTTGGGACATATACAAGCAATAAAATCCCATATAGTAGCTGCATGCAATATAAAACTGTATGAATACCAAAACTATCAAAAGCCTGCACAAGGACCTATCACTTAATTGCATCAGACAAAGCTGCCAATCAAAAATACATTTTGAATGCAGATCCACTCATCGAAAATTTTGTAGTCAGGAGAAGCTAAATTTAGAATTAAGAACAATTATAACATACTCAATGATGTAGTTATTCCTGTAAAAAATAATTGAATTGACATGCCTTAGCATGGTGGAGCAACATACGAATTTAGTGCAGTGCAACAGCTTGCAAAAATGTATGTTTTAGGTGATGAATACTAATTTGATAGAATTTTCGATGCCATCAATTGTGTGGAATATGCTCAAAAATTTTCCAAAAATATCTGCTCCCGCTTCAGAGCAATCCTAGTAGCTCAAGGCCTCCAAAATTAATTTTTTCAGTCTGAATCTGATGCTTCAGTTTAGACCAGTTTCCCAAGTTGTTGGTTGCAATTAATGAATAACAAGAAGAAGAAACAAGGATAGATAAACCAATGTTGAACCATCCAAGTTACCGTGTATAGATGGATGGAAGCCATAATTGAAGCCCATGCATAAATCCAAAGTATAGGAGATAGTGCCAACATTAAAGGAGAAAAAATCAAAGTGTTAGTACTGTTGACAGGTCTGGTTGTTTCGGGTCTGGATCTGGACCTGGACCCGATCCGCTTTGTATTGTTGTTGGGTTCTATTTAAACCCCTATAATCTCTCTTTTCAGTATGAATGAAATTCTAGGAGAGAGAGTGTCTGGTTGCTAGTGGGCACCAGTCCTCCTCACCCGTGGTTTTTACCCTCTAGTCGAGGGGTTTTCCACGTTACATCTGTTGTTCTTCTCGCTTTTACTGTTTCTACATGGTATCAGAGCCAGGTTGGTTCTGATTCTTTTCACCGTGTTCGAGTTGGAGGAAGGATTGCACCGTCACCCCTCTTTGCCACCATGAAGTTCCGGTGGAGTCTACTGTGAGTTCTCCTGCCGTCGTCAATACTCGGTGGAGTCTACCGTGAAGCTCCTCCGCTGCTGTCGCTGAAGGAACCTCTACCACACCTGTTCCAGCCGCCTCCTGCTGTTGTCGCCGCTTCTGCTGTTGCCGATGCCCTTGTCTGCGTCTCTGTGACACTATTGCCGCCGATTCCGGCTGCTCTTTGATGCTAGTTTCTGGCTACAGCTCAACATCGCTACCCAGCTCACGCTTGACGTTCTCCTTCGCGCGACGCTATCGCCTCTGCCCTCGCTCAGCATCTGCCAGCGCCTAGCGTCATCCATCGCCCAGCGCCACCATCGCCCGCCACTCTGTGCTCCGTTGCTGTCGCCTGAGGCCTCCCTTGCTGTTTGCCTTCGTTTGGTGGTGCTCATCTGTCACGGAGCTCTCTGTTGTTGCTACTCTGTCGTCGCCTCTTGCTCCTCAGCGTCAGTTGGTCCTTGCTGTTGTGTTCCATGTTGGTTCCCTGCGACAGCATCTTGCAGTGTCGCTCTGTTCATTAGCGCCGTTTGTGCATTTTGCGTTCTTCAGTTGTTGCCTTGGTCACAGGTAGGCACCTCTCTAATTGTAAGGGACTATAATGATTGTTTATGTGACAGCACATGTGTATCATGATATCATAGTGATTATGTTTCTTTTGTTTGATGGACTCTACATTAGAGAGTTAGGGATTTATCTGGCCTGTCATCATACTGTGAAGGCTCAGTCTTTTGTTGCTTATCTTTTTAAGGTTTTGGCAGCCTCGGGACAGCAAGATAAAAATTGATACAGACATAGGAAGCCAACAAGCATGTCTCTCATCTAATAAATAAACAAAGAAAGTAGATTTTGCCATTTGGTATACCTGGCATACAACTTCACTGCAGTACAAGGAGAATGCAAGGCTGCAAAGAGATTCTGAGTGGTCAACAGCTGATATTTAATAAAAGGCTATTTAAGCTTTAAGATCAGAAAATCTCAAATGACAAGCCACCAGAATGAAATTTGAATTAAATCAAATTCAAGTATAGAACATAATTCAGCAAAAGTTCCTCCATATGTAGATATAGGCTAGGCAAAATGGTGGCCTAATTAGTGAGCCAAAAAAAGTTATAAATATCTTAGATTAAGTATAAAAAACATTTGAAAACAAAGCGTGATGATGTGACGTGGATTTTTCACACCCTGGCTGACAATATAGTTGAAGGCATTCCTGTGACATTTTATGTTGTAATAGGTTCATATACCAGAATCACACTCTAATCACCTTCATGGTAATGTTAGATGCTGATATGATGTCTACATCCTTCAATGTGGTCAGCATTCTTCTTTTATTCATTATTATCAACTTGTTCTGTTATACTTGTTTCAGCTGAAATGGGTTTAAAATTAATCAAAGACCCATTTTTGTTTTAAATTAGTTGAGGATAAACACAATGTCTAAGAACACTCTTTTTCTTAGAATATATTGGTGCATTGCTTCCTCTGTCCATTGATGATCGATTTATCTCTCAATATACTCTTTAAAATATTGTCCTACATTGAACAGTAGTTTTTGCAGCCTCAGTTATTTCCCTAGGACACTTGATTTATCTTTTTGTCGTATTAGAACAAAAAGGAAAACCTTTCAGCCTTAAACCCTCCAAGCACAAGCAGCTAACTGGTGAATTGTCTTTTACTTGTTTTATTAATACCATATTGAAGCTTCCACTTTCAGCTCTATGATTTATACATACTTCTGCTTGACAGTTTGTCAACCATACAAGAAAGTCAAATGGTGAAAGTACAATGGCCTAGGAACCCATCTTGGCTCGTGGCTTGGAAGGTCATTCCTCATGATCATATCTAATCAAAGTACCTGATACATGCTTGTAGCAAGAACGTTTAGTCCCGACAACAAGACATATTACACCTGGATTACCAAGACATGAAAAGAACAACTTAATACCAAAATGTTCAATATTTTGGAAAAGTTAGATTTTCGATAATACAACAAGATATATTATACCTGGATTATCTCGACATGAAAAGAATAACATAATGACAAAAGTGTTCCATATTTTAGAAAAGTTAGATTTTAGATATTACAAATATAATTAAGTAAATATATTAAAATAAAAAAAAAAAAAACAGCAGAAATCGGCAAGATGGTGATGGATTGATTTCATTAAGTCTTTTTGTTATTCTCCCTAAAACAAGAAGTACAGAAATCCATGGCATATCCATAATACTGAAAGTACCTAGAACTTGCTAATCACTACATCTTTTTATGATAATAGATATTTTTGGATAAAACAAGATGGCACTCACATGCTTGTCAAACAGATGCAAGAATATGAGTTTGTGATCATATCTAACCTAAGGTTCTCAAGGTGTGATAGTATAAAGGCCACATGATTGCTATTTAAAAAAATATGCTTTCCGAGTTGTCAACAAATTTGCTTTTCCAGAAAGCAAGTCAAAGTTTAAAAGTATTAATTTTGAGCAAACAAAGAGAGACAGGATCAATTTCACCACGGCTAGCTATTAAATTTAGGCTGCTTTGAAAAATAGTACCATGATTCTCATGGATTATAGAAACGTTATATGGTTGAAAAATGTTTACTGTACTTGGACTAAAAAGCATCTCATTTCCAAAAGCATGTCATCCACACCGACTTAACTAGGCTACACCAGGAGGTGTTGATAGCATCTGATAACATTGACACAAACAGAACAATCAATCTGAAAAGCTTGGTCCGAGTTGATCACTGAAATGGTAAATACATGTATATGTGCACCCCTAACAGATACATAACTTAGCTACACATATCTCTGATATTTTGAAAATATTAAAAGATCATTGCAATTTTGAAGCCACTCTAAGTAATGTTTGTAAAACATCACAATTTTCAAAACATCAACAAAATCAAGATGTCATGATGCTACCTTGAGGCATTCCCAATATTGTTCCAGCTCTTCGGTAAAAGTCCCCTCATATTTTTCCACTTTGCTTCTGTTATTTTCAAAAGACTAACCTACTTATTTTGTTTACTTTTTTATTTTTATTTTTTTTTTTTACAGGGCCAAAGCCCCCCCCACCAACCTTTTTCCCCATGCCTCCTCGGTCCATTTTTCTTTATCTGTTTATGTTTTAAAACTTCTGACCTTCCTGATATTTTCCCCAAATATTAACATCCTAAAAAAAGGATCACTAGAAACCTTGCGGAACATGAGATTTGTGACTATGATATATATATATATGACAAGTTCATTTCAACAGCAGCTGAAGTGCATAATGATAAATCAAGCTTTAACAACAAGAAAACACTCATCATAAGTCTTTTAGCAAATACCAGTCAGAAAAAGAGTGATAATCTACATGAAAGATTTAAATTTCTTGTATAATTTGTAAAAGCACTGCCAATTCACTTTCATCAAAGCAGCCTACTTGCAAAAGCCATGACAGCAACCTACTTGCAAAAGCCATTATTAAACTTTTGCTCGAGTTAGCAACACATTTCGGAGACACAGAAGATATAAAATAATTGAAACTACAATAATACTAGGATCTTACTTGCTAACATATCCTCTGAGTGGAACAAGAAGGTTGAACATCACAACATCTCCGACCAACACATAGAGAACCCCGAAGCGAACATACCAGCGAAGCTCACAAATGTAGATTTTGGTTTCAATAACAAGCATAGCCAGCATACAGCACCAAGAAAAAGCCTCAACAAGCAGGGAAACCACCTGGAAATAACAGCAAAGAAATATGATGACAACCCCACAAGGTTTCTTTGTTGGAAGCAAGGCATTACTTCTAGAAAATTATCTGCCATGAAATATGATAGTGTCCCCAATAAATTTCTCATTGCACTGCTGAAATTTTATGTGCCATTAGCAGTATTAGTTTATAAGTAACTCATAATTTTAAGTATTCTCAGTTTCAGATTACAAATAGACCTTGTTACAAACTAATAAGTCAACATCAACTCCTCGTTTTGATGTTCGTTTCGCTTTAATCACCACACAAACTCTTTTCGCCTCTAAAGCAATATTAAGAAGGTAAAAAGTTTGACGACTTTATGTGCACTCAATGGAGAAAAGGTATGCAGCCCAATAAAGTTTTGCAATGAACCTGCTTTGTCTAGCCTGTACAATTGCACCAAACAGTCATAAAAATGCTGGCACGTTCCACAACCCCTTTTTTGCTGTTAAATGAAGGTAGACAAGGTAGCATATCAATATGCACAACTTCTAATACTCTGACCTTCAGCACTCCCAATACTAGTATCTGTTTCAGTTGCCTGAATGAGTTTAAGTTTATTTACTTAGTGAGCTTTCCTAAAACTGATGTTTTCCTGCTGTTGACTTTTTTACTAATTCAATCTCTTGGAAGGTCAATCTTGGTCTTTTGATGATATTATCTTCACAAAAATCGTAACAATAGCATTTTGATCAACCTGATTTGATTATAAGATAAAAATTTAAGAAAAATCACTTGTTATTTATGAATACTAAAATCATTAGATTGTCCTTTTAGTTTGAAGTAAATATTCAACAGAACTCATCTTCTCAAGCTCGTTTCCGCAACACTTTGACATGATAAATCCCATGGTCCTCTCAAGATTTTCTAGGAAATCGTTGAACGCAGAAACACAGAAAAACGCACTATGTGTATGTCTATGAGCGTGTAAAATGTCATAAATAAATGGAAAAAGGATTGCTTCCTAAATTCTCGTGTTTTTTTGCTTCTGTAGATGAACATGTTAGTTTGCCCTGTGAGAAGGACGTGGATGACACCTGCAATTGAGATACAACGTGTATTGTTCCCATAATTAAAACATGGAGATGGGGTCAGATAAAAGCGGAAGGGTATTTGGACCATTAATGCCATCTCCTCAAACCTAAGGGTGCGTTTGGATGACACCCCCAAAAGCAAAATTTATGAAAACTTAGTTTAGTGAAGGCCATTTCTTAAAGAGTTCCTGAAACATGGTTTATGTTTGGGTGACACATTCGAAACACTGTTCTTACCTGGATGGGCCTGGTTAATCACTGTCCCCGTACATCCTGATTTTTTTTGAAAACTGGGAACCCAGTTTTCATGTCGTTCAAACGCTGACTCGTGTAAAATAAAGGATATTATTAGGAGAAAATAACCCTACACACACACAGAAAAAGAGAGAGAGAAAGAGATAGAGTGTGTGTGTGCACCTCAAAAGGAGCAAAAGATGTCTGTCCGTCAAGATTCATGATGGACAAGCCCATGACCAATCTGTAGAGAGGCTCAGCAGCAGCATAAGCAGCCAAAGCGCTCAGCGTATAATTGTAGTACGGGGACCTCAGTCGATACCTCTTCAAGCTCCTGTCCTTGCTCAGCCTCCAAACCCTGCCGATGCATACGCCCATCATCGCCAAATGGGAGATACACAACACCAAGGTGTCAACACCACATGGAGTGTAAGCACCAAAGGCGTTCTCCAAGTCCTTCGTCCACACACCGTTGGCCACAGGCCTGCAGTACCAATCCAAAGGCTTGAAACCCATTCTGTCACAGATTCACAGAGCAACTGAAAATCCTCTCAGCTCCTTCGCCACCGACTACCGCTGATTCCCTGGCACTTTTATTCCCAGTCTCTCGCCCGCTCCTCATAAAACGAAAGGACAACCGAATGGAATCATTTCTACGCATCCATTAGGCAGGATGCAGAATTAAATCAACAATTTAGGGTCAAGAGGTAGTAATGGATGGATGAGGCTGCTCCAATTGTCATCGTCCGACGTAGCCGCCCCTTATTCATTTTCGACAATGACCAATTTACCTACCCTCAATGACCCCAAAAGTGGGAAAGCAAGCAATATGGTGATAAGTCGTCGCGGAAAAGTCCATTTATCCTTCAGCCCGCATATAATACGATGTGACGAAGCCTGTTAGCACATTGACCGTAGGATCTGTCGACCCCCTGCTCTTGTTTGCGTGATTATTATGTTCGCTGTTGTTCGAGTGCTAGCTGACGTATAATCGACTCACTTTTGGCGCCTTTGGCAGCAAGCATCTTAGAGGTGGTTTGATAATTATGTTACTGGATAAAACGAACTGGACAACACGTCTTTCACGCCTCTATCGTGTTGGTTCGGGTATTTTTTGTCCATTGTTGTATGGTTTTCAGAACATATCATCGAGTTAATTTTGTCTGGTGTTTGTTTTGTTTGTTGTCTGTTTTTTTTTTTTATGTTTGATTTATGTTCTGTTTATTTTGTAAATTGGGAGAAGCACAGGTGGCTGCAGCATGTGTAGCTAGTTCGCCAGTGGGGAGCGGCAAGGCTACTAAATGGGAGATGGCGAGCAGCTTTGGGCCGCTGTGGGATCGGGGGCAGCAAGTAGCTGCAGTTTTGGTGAGCACCTTTAAGCTGCTGTAGCGACGTGCAGAAAGGCTGCTAGTTTGGACAGCAAACGACAGGGCCAACTCGATGGGGACCAATAGAATTTTCTGGTGTCGAGTTTGAGTTTGGGAAAATTACTTAATGAGGAGCAGGAGTAGGTCCGGGCTCACATGGTGTAGGTCTCAAAATTGAAGAACTCATTTGGAACTTGGTCCCTTTAGCTTGGGGGCCAAGTGAATTGGTTGTACAGATTGATTTGTCACGAATATCTCAATGAAAAGGTGTTTCCTTTGGGGGACTGTGCCTAGCTGGACAGACCCTCTTCCATTCAATGATCCATCTAAGATGGACCATCTTCATTATTTTCTTCTTTATTTCAAAAGAAAGCAGCTAACTTAATTGAGTTAGCATTTAATTTTAGTGGACAACTTTTTCAAAAGAGAGAAAACGAATGCATGCTATTTGGTCTGCTCCTTAACTTGGTTTCTGGGAATAGATCAGCTTTGAACTTATCTGTTTTTTATATTCAAAATCTTTTCAAAACAAAAAAAGTTTTTCAGAAAGGAGGTGGGCATGCACCCTCTTGGGCGGCTCCTTGATTGGTTTCTTAGAAAATTGAGATCAGCTCCATTAAGGGTGATTTAAATTTTCTGAAGATTGAAATTTTTCAAAAGATCTTGGAAAGAAAAGAGAAGCACCGCACCTTTGGGCAGCTCTTCGACTGATTTTTCTTTTTGAAAAACAGGTCAGCCTTAATTGAGCTCATTTAGTTTTTTTTTTTTTTTTAACTTTAAGATCTTTCTAAAAACAAGGGAGATTTGAAAAGAGAGGAGAGTACGCCTCATTTGGGTGGCTCCTTAATTGGGGATTGGAAATGAATGAGCTCCAATCGAGCTAATCATTCTAAGACGGACTTTTTTTCTCAAATTTTTTGAAATGAGAATAGACGCATGCCTCATTGGTCTTGACTAGTTTTGACAACTGTTAGCTTTAATTTAACTGGTTTTAAAAATTGATAATTCTCAAATATTTTAAAGGGGAAGAGATAGAGCACGCCCAAAATGGGCTGCTCTAATTCATTTTTTTTTTATTGAAGAAATCCAACTTCCAAAAGCTGGTTTTAGAATTTTTCAAAATTGAGAGCTGTGCCTCAAAGAAGTTACCCTTTTTAAAACACATAAACTTTTAAATTGATTTTTGAAATTTGTTAAAGTCATTTGAAATGATTTTAAAATAGAACTGCACCCCAAACTAGCTACTCTCAAATAGTCTTGACTTAAATTGTTTGCTTCTTAAATAGAATTACTTAAAATAATTCTAAGGAAGGAGATAGAGAGAGAGGAATATGTCCAATTAGCTTCTCTATGATTGGCTAGGCTTCGTCTTTAAGTGAAACCAATTTTGAGAGAGAGAATTTAAATGTTCTCCAACAGTTTTTCGTAGTTGGATTTTAATGATACTAAGGAGAATTTTAATTTTCACTTTGCAAATTCTTGGATTGGTTGAATTGGATGATATGTCTAGGTTTGCCAATATCCATTTCCCTAGTGGCTAAGGAAAATTTGAAATTAGTGAGGACATCACCTCCTTCTATTTTTAAAATCTACCAATTAAAAAAAAACTTTAATCTTTAATTGGCTGGAAGTATTTATTAGGATTTCTCACATGGCAAGAGAATTAAATTCTCCCCAATGTTTTAGATTCATTGGACCTCTCTAGCCTACACGCAATGGGCTAAGTGAGTCTACATTCAGTCAAGGTGCATCATGACTTTGACTAGACTTCAAGTTTGACAATTTCATTCTAGAGCATAGATTTTAGTTTGCATCATGTTTTCGAAACATTTTTGGCAAATGCACTCCAAGTTTATTTTATTTTTACTGAACGTAATTTGGTTACTCAATAAATCAAATTCTTTTGACTTACTTAAGTTGGATCATCCGATCACATACTTTGAATTGACTTGAGAGAACCTTGAATTAAGGTATCGCTAATTTAGAATTGTCATGAACATTTTAGTCAAGAATTTCAGTAACGAAGAAGTTGCCTAAGTTAAGGTATCTAAACTCACTTTTCAAAACTGAACCTAACCCTGGTCTAGCCCATAATTCTCAGCCTGAACCCACTTAGCCTAGCTCGAGCTAGGTCTCGGTTCGCGCCATTTCAGATTTCAAATCTAGATTTCATATCCTAGTCCAATTTTCATATTTGGATCTCATATCCAAATCTCAAATCTGAGTTCTATTCTCATAGATCTTGATCCATTATCTCAAATCACAATATCAAATCATGATTCAAATCTCAGTATCATATTCAGATCCTTCTTCTAGAGTATTCTTTAGATTTGGACCTTGATCTAGGTCCCAGTAACAAACCCAGATCCAAGATCCATGTCTGAGATTAATGCACAAAACATTTGAAAAAGCATTGTGATTCTCACTCCGTTCTTAATGTCAATTCGTATGAAGGGGCTAGAATCATTCAAAATTCTTTAGTAAGCACTACGACACATATGGAATCAGAATTGATATCTGTCTATGGTTGGAATGATAATTTTTTTGTGCTTTATATCTGTTTAAAACAATGGTTTTAATGTGTGTTTTCTCCTCTTCATATTCTTGCATTCTTCATTTTCTAGACTCAGTGTCAATCTAAATCTTTTATCATAAATCAATCAACACTACTTCGTGCACAGACTGCTTTTTAGAGAATTGAATTTGGATTTAGTTTGCGATCTCATCGAATAAATTTCTGTTGAAGACATGATTTTAAACTAAAGTTTTTTTTTTTGTTTCTGAAGGAGAAGAGGACAAAATTTTAGTCCTAGATTGAAAATCTTGAAGGGGGTCGGTCAACCCCCCCCCCCCCCCCCCCCTCGCTGATATAAAAGGGGGTCATGCCCCTCCACCTCTCTCCACATTGAGAACTGCCCGTGTCTAGTAATTCTAGTGAAATATCAGTTTGGTACTCAAAATAACATGCTTGGAAACAAAATGTTACAATTTTTAGAGTCTTTGCTCTTAGTCTTGGGTTGGTCTGCATTAGCACTCAAGCAGGCTCAGTATCGTAGGAGCAGGCTCAGTTAGGTCTCTATGTACAAGTAGGTTTTTTTTCGTTCCTCTTTCTTTTCTAATTTGTAATTTAGTGATTTTTCTTTCTTTTCTTTCTTTTATACATTTTTTAGTTTTTATTTTTTCTTGTTGTGTGCTTAGTTTAGTTTATTTTTGTTACTTAGGTCCTAAATTTTTCTTATTTTCTTTAATAATGTTGTAACTTAGCACATTTATAGGATAAATTTAATTTCATGCCTTTAGAGTAGGCGTAGGGGTAAGGTATGCCCTTTGCATCCATCCTTCTCTCTTTTAATTCAATGTCTTTATTTACTTAGTTTTATTTGAATCATGCATATAGATCGCATTTCTTTTATGCTTTCATTAATCATGCATTGTGCAAGTATTTTAAATATGCACTGAATCACCTTGCACCCATGTGCACCCCTAGTTTCAAACTAGACCAGGTTAGCCTAATAGCATACCCTGCAGCATTAGCCCTAGTATGTGAACACCTGAATCCAGTCTAGTCCTCATAGAAGATCACATTCAAAATTATAGTTTTTCTCTAAACTGTTTTCAAAATCAATTTCTCCAAATGATTTAAAAAACTCTAGGTCATGCAGGCATAGTTTCCAAACCTAGTTTAATTCTCTAAACCTAGCCTAGACCCATCTTGGATCCCACTTTCTGTGAACCTAACCCCAAACCTCGACCTATCCAGTTTCTTTAACACCTAACCAAACAAAATAGATGAAGATCATACCAGAAATCATATGGTTTGATTAAGATCAAACACACTTACTCCAATCAAGTCTGCGCAACCTAGCTTAGCGAGACACGAACCCCCAAACACAATCCTTTTGACCAGTCTTGCCTTGGTCATTTAGATCTTGAGTTTTGCTCTGATTTGATTTATTTTAAACAATGAATTTGGATTTATATCTTAAGAATTACAATGTTGGATTATGGATTCTTGAACTATGGATCTCAGTTCTTAGATTTTGGATTTGGACATTAGACTTTGGATTTGGTTTGGAATTTCGAAGCAGTGAGCACTAGATTGTAAACCCTAGCCAATTCCCATAGAATTAGACTCAAACGTAGACTTTGTTTTTAATATCTTCCCAAGTTTTGCATTTTAAAAGATCAATTATAGCCACAAGTTCAAAATTTTGGACCTTTTATTTTGAATTTTGGATTATGAATTCTGAGCCTCTATAATATGTCATGTTATTTTGACCTCTATAACATCTCTTATATCAAGTTAGAACAAGAATTTCATTAAAATATTTTGAATCATGGTTACAATTTTTTGGATTCAGATTTAGTTTCCCCATAATAGGTCCATGCCCTACTCGTAAGTCCACTGGAGACCGGGCTCTAAATCTACATGACTTAGCTTTACATGCTTCATATCAGATTTAGAATATCAATTTGCATTGATCTATGATGATCTAGTCTTCTTAGGTATTGAACAACATTTAGAGTTAGGAATTAGAAGATTAGTCTAGTCATTGGTCAGATTACCTCTGGTAAACTGCCAAGACCAGTCTAACCTCTTACCAATAGGTCAGGTCCCGTTTCCCACACATAAAATAAAGGTGAGTACAACTAACAAGTTCTATTTATATGGTTTGCATGTAAGATGCAAATTTTACATGCAAGCACTTGGATTTGCACATCAACTTCACTGTTCATACAATCCTATTCTATGTGGTGGACATACCACCATCTTGTAATTTGTTGTTTGGATGGCCATGGATCCATGAAGCTATTGTTGTACCCTCCACTGTATATCAATGCAAAAATGAAGTCATGGAGGCACCATCACAATTGTCCAAGCAGAAAACCTAGAAGAAAGGCGCTTACAGCCTATGGTTCCACATGCATGATCATGCCAAGTGTCCAACACCCATATGAGACATATAAGATAGTCTTGAATGTTTGAGTATGAATGAGTCTGAAATCACAGGGAATGTCAGTAAGATCAAATGGAGAGGGCCAATTTTCTGCAAACTAGGAGGACAAATTAATGAAGCAAAAATAAAAAAACCATTCCTTATATGAAAAATTTGCATAATTACTGAAAGGGTTACACATGTTGTTCAAGATGGGGTGCAAGCCATATACGAGCTTGGGAGCTAATGAAGATGGCATCATGAATGTTAGCAATGCATCTAGGCACAAGGGCACACCAGACCTCAGCTAGAAGAAAAAGGCAGCCAAGGGAAAAGCCAAGAAACATTCCAAGAAGGAACGGGGAGCTTAAGAGAAAATTGTTGTCACTATTTTACCTTAACTTGTTTTTTTCCTAAATCATTGTAGGGACAATGGGGGTCTCCATTTCTTCAAATTTATTAATCATGTATCTCTCTCTTCCGTTTTCATTATTCATCTCATTATGCATACTAAATACATATACAACTTTTCTTCTTATCACTCTTTATAGGATCAAGATGGCATTTAAGTACATCAACAAGTTAGTGATAAATAATAAGATTAGGCAACATAAAACTCTACATGTTTATCAAATCAAGAGACAGGTAGAACCAACCCGATAGATAGAACAAGTAAAGCAAGAGCTAGATCCTGCAGAATTGGCTCAACTACAAAAAGAAGATCAGCTGTTAGCCCTGCTCAACAATCCCACAAAGGAGGTAAATATTGGGATAGAAGAAGACCCCACAATGATAACAAGTTGACAACAACTTGGATTCAAAAAAAAGAAGAGAAGCTTGTTTAATTTTTGAAAAGTCACAAAGAAGGTTTTGCCTGGACATATAAAGACACGCTACAATTGGACCCAAAGCTAGTAGAGCATAGATTGATCCAGAAACTAGGGAGTCACACAATTAATCTAAAACTGAGGACATTAGACCCACAGGTTGAAATTAAGGTCAATGAATGATTAGAAAACCTACTAACAGCCAAGTTTATCGTAACATGATGGTTTGCTAACATAGTTGTAGCACCGAAATAAAAGAACAGGAAGGTCTAGGTTTCACCAAAAGATGACTATCCGTTGCCTAATATTGGTCTACTGGTTGGCATTATTGTTGGCCATGCTATGTTTTCCTTTATGAACAGATATTTCAACAACAATCAGATCAAGTTGGCTCCCAAATATCAGCCTAAGGCATCTTTTACCACTCCTTGGGGTACCTTTTGTTATATAATAATGCCATTTAAGCTGAAGAATGCAGGAGGAACATACCAAAGAGTCATGGTAAAGATCTTTTACGACCAAATGCACAAGTTATACCAGTTTTGAAGCTGCTAGTCTTGGGATACCCACTACTACTTTACATCTATATGAACAACTCTGCATGTGGAGGATTTTTAGCACAACATGAAGAAGATTGTAAGTTCGAACATGCCTATGTCAGCAAGACCTTTGCCCAATACAAAAGGATATATTCAATCATGGGGAAGACTTGTGTCTCTCTTGTGTGGATGTGTTGGAAACTAAAACGCTATATACTTTTGTGTGAATAAAAGTGGTTTCAAAACTCAATCCTCTCAAGTACATTTTAGAGTAGCCATTTGTCAGAAGAAGGATCACCAAATGACATGCTCTTTACATGTATATGACTTGAAATACATTTCTCAAAAGTCTATTAAAGGACAAGCATCAGCCGACTTCCCACTGGTTGAAGAAGTAAAGACCAACAACAATTTCTCAGACAAACAAGTCTTACATGTTGACAACTACAAGAACATGGTAGGAACATGCATTGAGATTCTTCTACTCACCCTTAAAAATGAGATGATCCATTTTTATCTCAAACTAACATTCATAAGTACTCACAACATGTTTGAATATGAAACATTAATACATAAACTGAGGATACTACTTATTTTCAATGTGAGAAAAGTTCATGCATATGGGGATTTATTACTCATTGTGAACCAAGTCAATGAAGAATAAAAGGTGAAAGATCTGAAACTAAAATTCTACCAAGAAATCACCCAAGCCTTGGTCCAACAGCTTGGGGAATTTCAGTTGTTCCATGTTAAAAGAGAATTCAATCAGTTGGCATATGGCCTCGTTAGTTTGGAGTCTATTATTACCTTTAAAAAGAATGAACCATGCAAAGGCTTCAAGGTTGGAGGATTAATCTAGTCAGCATGTCGTTCTCATGACCAAATAATCAAGTTGAATCAGATGAAGCTACTTGGTACCAAAATATCAAGGACTATTTGGATATGCCCAAGAAGGAACAAAAGGTCATACAATGCATGTCAGAAAGATATTTTATATTAATGTAAATATATTACAAGCATAGTTTCTACTCAGGATACTTTTGATGTCTTAACAAGGAAGAAGCTCAAGAAATGATCTAGAAAACCCATGATGGAATTTGTGATGGACATATCAGATATGAGACTCTAGTCAACCACTGCATTTGATATGGTAGGCCCCATTAATCGTTATGTGTAAATACTTCCTTGCTGCAATGAAATATTTTTCAAGTGGGTGGAGGCAATTACCTTAAGAATAGTGGAAGGCAAGCATGTTGTTTCCTTCAGCCACAAGACCATTCTATGCAGATTTGATGTGGCACACAACATTGTCTCTGATAATGGAACATATTTCGACAATGAAAAGATGCACCATTTTTGTTCAAATTTGAGGATCAAGCATCACTTTTGAACACCTTATTATCCACAGTGAAACTACTAGCAGAGTCCACCAACAAGATTCTGATCCAAGTCATGGAAAGGACCATGAGTATTGGCTGAGATTGACATCAAAAGCTACACAATGCATCCTGGGCTTATAGGACTGCAGCCAGAACTCCCACCAATGCCACTCTAGTAGAATGTTATATGGTATTGAGCACAAAATTTTTACAAGTTCAAATGTCCATTTTACACTTCTTCATGAAAATTTCAAATTGGTTCCTGAAAACCAAATTTCAAGAACAAGGATCATTTTTGAACCAAACAAGCACATTTTATTTCATCATTGAGCACCTCGACCCAAATCACCTAGGTCATTGTGAACACCCAAGATTTTCATAAGTCCAAATGGTCATTTTACCCTTCACCATGAGATTTCCAAAGACCAAATTTTAAGAACAAAGAGTCATTTTTGAGCCAAACAAACACTTTTTACACCAATATGGATCGCCTAGGTCGTTCAAGCTAAAAGTTACCATTTTGCCCCTACATCTTGGCATTTTGACCTAGAAAGTAGCAACTTTTCACCAATTTTTTGAAAATTGCCTCACATTTGAGCAATTAGGACATTTTCTAACTTTACATGATCCCAATAGTCATCAGAGTCAACTCAGTAAGGTTATCCCAGCTTGAATTCAGCTTTCTTTTAGCTCAAGTCAGCTCAAAAGAACTTAAAACTATGATATGTAGTTCAACAAAGTCCAAAACAAGTTTACGTTAATTGAGAGAATGTTTTATTTCACTTACTTCGAGTCATATACTAACTTGTAGATTGCCACTGGTCTTTCTCTCTCATATATTTAAGAGTTTGAGCTCAACCTGATGGAGTAAGCTGAAACTGGGTTATGATCATATTTATCATGTATAAATCAAGTTTCCCTTAATTCGATTTGATTTCATTCATGCTGATTTGATTTCAATTCAAGTTCAAGAACTTTTATTACCCTATTTTTAAGGGTTTGAGCTAGATTAAGTTCAAGTTGATAGAATGAGCTAAACTAAGCTTGGATCGTGCTTATCATGTATAAATCAAGCTTCCTTTAGGTTGGTTTGAGTTCAATTAAGTTTCAAGCTCTCTCTCTCTCCTATTTTCAGGGTTTGAATTGAATTTGAACTCAACCTGATAGAGTGAGCTGAAATCGAGTTGAGATTATGTTTTCCATGTGTAAATCAATGCTTCCTTAACTTGATTTGAGTTTATTCATCCTGTTTGAGTTTAATTTAGTTCTGAGGTTGTAGAGTTCATTCATAGTATTTGCTACACTATGTAAACTACTGCCGAGCTCAAATTTATATAATCAAATTAATTTTTTTCAATATTTCAACATATTCTTAAAAGTAGTTTGTCGAAGCACCACCAGCAGCACCTATGAAAATTCCAACAAAAATCAAAATTTTATGGCCCTCTTTGATTTCTCTTTATAAACATGACATGTACTATTTGGTAAAAATTTATTTTTGATTTTTAGAGCAATCTTAGAGGAATTTTTCTACATGATTTCAATCCAAGCCTATTTAGGAGTACACCCATAGGTTAGTTCAATCAAATTGAGAAAGCTCATATAGAGCTGTAGAAATGCACATAGGAGTTAAATGATCACTTTTTGTGCCATATTCTTCTATGTAAATATAGTGTATATGCTGCATATACCTTGGGCTATGATTTTCTTTGATTTTTGGTACCTTGGTTTAAACTAGTCTCCTTATTGGATCATGTTTCAGTCAAAAATTGCATACAATGGTATTTTGGTCATTTAACATCATGCATGAACTTTCTATTAAATCTAATTTAGGAGTCACATGAACCTAAGTTTAGCTTTTTTTTATACATTCACATGGATCTAGTAGGCCTGAGCCTAGACTTAGCTTATCCCAATTTCACACTAAAACAAAGTTTTCCAAAAGTAGCACCCAGGCTGAGCCTAGTAAACCAACACCCAATCTAGGCTTGAACCCTATTTTCAAAACTGAACCCACCTAGTCAGTTCAAGCCGAATCCAAGTTCATGCTATTTTCATATCTCCATTTTAGATTTTTAATCCAGATCTCACATCCAAGTCTTATTTCCATATCTAAATCTCATATCCAAAGCTTTTGGTATGAGATCCATCTTTATAGATCTAGTTCCTTTATTCCAAATTCCAATCCCGGATCTCAAATCATGATCCAAATATTATTATCCTACTTGGATCTATCTTCTAGAATTTTCTTTAGATCTAGACCCTGATATAGGTCCCAAGTATCAAACTCAAATCCAGGATCCACATGTGAGTTTAATGCACATTATATTCAAATAATGTGTCGTGATTTTCTCACTACATGCTTAATATGCACAATAGTACTTGAAAAATGTGGAATTCCATATTGAGCACTCGGGTGTAGACGAAATCAAAATCAGTATTTGTATGTGGTCGAAGTGAACATTTTCTGTTTCATATCATGTTTCGATCTATGGTTTCAAATGTGTGTTTTCTCCTCTTCATATTATCGCATAGTTCATTTTCCACACTCCATGTCAATCCAAATCCATTAGCAAGAATCAACCAACACTTTTCTGTGCATGCATGACTTTTTGCAAAATTGAATTCATTGTCCGAATGAGAATGCATCAACATTTTTTTGACTGAAAGCACAATTTGTAAATATGGTTTGTGCTTTTGAGAGGGGAGAGAGAGAGAGAGAGAGAGAGAGAGAGAGAGAGAGAGGAAGAGAAAATGCTTAGTCATGTACCGATAATCTTTCGCGCGGTCAGAGATTCGTACAGACACAAAGGAGTTAGACGGAACTTTGGACAGAGCCTCCCTCACCTGGTGGAACGATCTCTATTGGTCGGGCAGTCGAGGAACGAAGTCCGGATGACGTGTGTATGATTCATGTCATGTGATATGTCATGTGATGCGGAGACCATTCTGATAGTGGAGGGCGGGAGATTCCAGACTTTCTGGTCAAGACTCGTTATGGTCAAGACTCATTTGTATGACCACCTATTTGTTCGTTCACCGGGTTCGGCACAAAATCATGAATCAGCTCTACCAAGGATTGCCAAGCATTTGGTACTGAGTTTCCTCCTCCGTTTTTAGTAACCAAATGAACCAGAAGCAGGACGGTCGGCAAGCACGAGAGGGAGTCCGACGTCGGCTTAGGGTCTAGGCATTTTGCACGGGACGTCTGGATCCCATGACATGACATTGCATAAAAAAAAAGAACAGTAGTGGCGAGCGAAGCAGCCCCGAGCTTGCCCCTTCTCTCTCCTATAAATAGTGGCTTCCCCTCCTCTCTCTACACACGAGTTTACCTTGAGAAGCCCACTATATGGTAAAATTCCAAATAAGAACTCATAAAGTTTAGCTCAAAACAAGTTAAATTTTCAGATCTTGGTCTAAGTCTTCGTTCAGACCCCATTAACACTCAACCTATAGCTAACCAGGCTTGATGTAGAGGTCATGGGAGCAGGCTCATTTGGGGTTCTAGCTTTAGGTAATTTCTGTTTTCTTCTTCTTTCTTTCTTTCTTTTTTTCTTTATGCAGGTTTTAGTTTTCTTTTTACTTTTAGCATGTTTAGTTTAGTTTATTTCATGCTTAGGTCTTAGATGTCTCTTAGTTGGTTTAATGTTGTAGTTTAGCATGTTTACTTTTTAAATTTTATTTATTGTAATGTCTTTAGGGTAGGCATAGGGGTCAGACACAAGTAGTTTACATGTTTACTTTTACTTTCATGTTTGTATTTACTTAGTTTTTGCTTGAGGCCTGCATAGAGAATGTAGTTTTCTCTTATGCTTTCATTAGTCATGCATTGAACTTTGATTTTAATATGCACTAACTCACGTTGCACCCACGTTCACCCTTTGTCTAGCACCAGACTTGGTCAGCCTAGTAGCATACGATGTGGCATTAGCCCAGGTACATGAAAACCTGAATCCAGCTTGGTCATCATTAAGAACCCTTTCAAAATCACAGATTTTTCTAAAATACTTTCAAAAATTAATTTTTTTAAATGATTTAAAAAACCCTAAATCATGTAGACATAGAGTCCAAACCTAGTTCAATTCTCTAAGGCCCACCCTAACCAGTCTTAGAGTCCACTACTTGTGAACCTAGTCCTATAGCCTAAGTCTAGTAAAAGTTTCGTTAAACACACATTTATATGAATTGAATGAAGTTTATATCATATATCATACGGTTTAACTAAGACAAACACATTTTGCAGTCAAAGCAATTTCCTAGTAGGTTTAAACCCAGTGTAGGCAAGACCGCCCTCTTGGCCGGCCCACCCCTAGTCTACTCAAACATTGGATTTTGACTCAAAGGCATTGGATTCAAATTATGAATTTTATGCTGATCTATACTTTGACATTAGAGCCAATTTTAGCATACTTAGGCTTCAATCTCAAGTATTTGATTTTGGATCCCAAAAATTGGATTATAGATTGTTGGATTGTAAATCTAGGATTGCAGATCTCAGATTTTGGATCTTGAACCTTAGATCCTAGATATTAAATTTTGAATTTTTGATCTCAGGTCTTGAATTTTGGATTTTGATTTGGGATATCAGAGTTGAATCTCAAATCTTATGTTTTGGATCTTGGATTTGAGAATTTGGATTTTGGTTTGGATTTCACATAATTAATTTTAGATCATAAAACCTTAGATCAATTCCCATAGAATCATGCCCAAATACAAGATTTTAAACCATGACAATCATCAGATTTAGTTTTGTTCTTTTAGAATTTGGATTTTAGATGATCAAATTATAAGATATAAGATCAAATTTATTGGATCTCTGACCATTGAACCTTGGATCTTGAATTATAAATCTTCACAACATGACATGATATTTTTGAGTTCTATGACATTTCTTATCTCAATTTAACACAAGAATTATATAGTCTCACAAATCATGACCACAAGTTTTGGGTTCGGATCCAATTTATCTCCTAGGTCCATGTCCTACACCCAAATCCTAATAGAGGCTAGACTCCAAGTGTAAATGATCTAGGTTCCTCATGCATCATATTATATTTAGGTCATCAATTTGATTGGTCTATGATGATCCCAACATAAACAAACATCATATTACATTCTTTGTTGTTCACTCTATTTCTAAGTTCTATTTAGATTTTAAAACATGTATGATTTCAAAATGAGGGCATGTTTGTTTTTTTTTTTAGAATATGGACGACATTTAGACTTAAGAATTGGAACACTAAGTCTAGTTCTTGGTCTGATTACCCCTAGTAAAGATACCAGGGATGGTCAGACCTCATATCAACAAGCCAGGTCCTGTCTCTCAGAGTCCAGCATAGGGAAATGGAGGTGAGTACATGCATTTTATTTCATTTATATGGTCTGCATATAAGATTGAATAATTTTTCGTGTAAACAAAAGTGACAACCATGATGGACCTACCACTGTCTGTCTAGATAAGAATGTTTTGCTTTTCTATATTTTAATCGTCTGACCATTAAAGCCATCTAGGTACCCTCATTTGCTATATGTATACATTTTTGATGTGCATTAGGACAATTCATGCTCACATAGGTACAAGATTACATATTACCACTCTCAATTTAGGAGTTGTCTGAAAGCAATGTTTGCTTTTCACCTTCATTTTAACCCCCATCTTAGGCCCATTGCATTAGAGCCAACTGTTTGTGCATGTGCTTGCATATTTAAAATTTTTTTCTAACCTGTATGCCTGAATCATCACGTCATGGAGTATTCCTTGTATGCATTAGATGAAGGTGGTTCAATGCCTAGAAAACATACTGGAGGTAGGTATTCGTCCTTCTTTCACTCGTATTGAGGCAGACCTAGTATATTGGTGGGTGATCAAGAAGAACAAAGATCCACACCCTTTAGGACCCATTTGGAGGAGTCCATGCTATGTGTTATGGACTTCTTATTCAATTATATAGACATATTTGGCATATGGAACAACTAAGGATTTGAAATCCTATATATCCAATTCAAGTGACCAAGCTATTATCAACAAGTGCATGATAGTGTTGTGTCATTAGGAAGTGCTATTTGAAGCTTTTTGTTTGTATCTTGTTTGATTACAGGTTTACCTATATGTATTTCATTTAATGCTATGCACCAAACTTTTCATAAAAAAACTAGACATATTTTTCAAGAAACCCTTGTCTTATTGTGTCAAAATCTTCTAGGATTTTCTTTCATTTGTCAATGTGTTGGGTCCCTTCAGCCAATCGAGATCAAAATTGTTATTTCAATTGGAACTTCATATTGGGTTGATCAAAATTGTCATTTCAGTTGAAACCTCTTATTTGTGCATTCATTTGCATGTCTGTCTTGACCCCCATTATATCATTTTTATCAATCACCATGATCAAGATATTTCCACTAGGCCACATTGTACACTCTATTCTTAAAGGTAGACCAGATACTAGGTCCATTCCCATCAATGGACTCATGCTAGGCTAGTATCCACAATGGTTTGAACAGTTTGTGGATGTCTTCCCCCACCACCTAGATGATTGTGGTCTTGAGACAATAGCATTGTCAACAGCTCGTTGGATCAATAGTCATCTAATACATGAATTGGCTGAGAGATGGAATCCATGCACGTCAACCTTTTGATTTTCTTTCGAAGAGATGACACCACTGATGGATGAGTTCACCTACATTTTGGGGTTGCCAGAGCCAATAAGAGATTCTAGAGATCTAGTTGATTATCATTTCGTCACCAACTCCCATGCCATCAACTACAAGGATTTGTTGTAGAAACTCATAGACAAAAGAAGGGAGATCATTTTTTCCTCGGACTGGTGGACTTTCATGCACATTTTGGAGGCTCAATATAGGAGATGAACACCAGATCACCACCAGATCACCACAAGTAGCACAAGACTAGGGTGGTGATGATGATTTGCACAACAGGATTCTGAGTCTTCTCCAACAGACAAGGCACTATGGATTTACGTGTTTTCCAGCTATTCAGGATGTGTAGAAATATCAAGACTCAGCACCTTTCACTTGCCATAGCTAGTCTTACATTTCTTTACAAGGGTCTCACATAGTTTGTCATGGGAGATTCCGACACGATCGATGGCTTCCTCTAGTTGCTATAGGAGTGGTTCTACAGAAAGGTTGTGAATCATATGTGATAATCTTTTGTCATTACATGCTTAGAGGCAGATGATAGATGAGCTGCTGGAGAAGTAAATCATCTAATACTTTTTTCTACAACGAGTAGGTAGCCCGTTCCACCTACCACAACAAGAGGGTAGACATTCTTTTATGGAGGCTGATAGAATTTTAAGAACATCATTCTCAAAAACTAGACTGCATTACCCTCATCACGCATCATTTAGAACTTAGGCCACATGCATCTGTGTGGCCAATGATGAGCCATGAACGAATCCTTCTTATCTTATTCAGTAAACCCATTTAAATATGAGGCCACTTAGATATCCAAAATCTGCACTTACTAAAATTATAACAGCTTGCGTTAATCATGCATCATAAAGGATTAAGCTGATACTTGCATAACCTATGATGATCTAGTATGAATAAAGCTCAACCTCTCATTTAAGTTCCCTAAATTCTGAACTCAAACTAGGTTTTAATGTAAATAATTCACAAAACTAGAGCATGTTTACTTTAAATTACACTGCATTTAGGATGACATTTAGTTTCTTAAATAGGTGGGCAGGTAGAGTCTAGTCCTTGGTTCAGTCACCCCTAATAAAAGTGTCAGGAATGGCTAAATCTCATACTACTAGGTCTGGTCCTACTAGGTCCGGTCCCACAGTAGCTATTCTACTCTAGAAAAGGAAATCATCCTCAAGGTGGTCAAACTTTCCATGCAAATAAATACCCACATGGAAATGGCTAGGCAGAAGCTAGAAATAAATCCTGATCTAAATCCTGAAAAGAACAATAGAAATGGGGCATACATGAGAAAATTCACACATAACCACAATCACACCAAATAATGCTGCACTAGCTGAGTTTCTATACGGGACAGATGTAGTGCTCCCACTTCATATCCAAAAACCAGCCTAGAGGTTTGCTTCCATAACTAGAATGCCCATGGATAAGTACCAATAACAAAGAATGTTACAACTAGATCTCTTGGATGGAAAAAGGCTCCAAGCTGCAAAACATGCCAAAGCATCCCACTAGAGAGTCGGTCAGCATTATGCAAAATCAATCATTGAGTAGAAGTTTAAAGTGAACGAGCTTGTCCTTAGGTCAACCATTCCATCAAAAAACCACCTATGAGAAATATGAGCACCAAATTGGGATGGAACATATGTGGTGAAGGAGGTCTTTCCCTGTAATTCTTACCATCTCATTGATGCCGACGGTGTAGAATTACTCAATCCTATAAATGCTCTTCATCTAGAAAAGTCTTTCACTTGATGTACTTCTTTCATTCTTAATAGAAATTGTCTCATTCATGGCCACACTTATCCTTGTGATCATTTGATTTCACCCTTCTAGCTAGGGCATTTTTTCTTTCTTTCTCATTCTAATAAATGAGTAACAACAACGGCCACCAATTCCAAAGAAAATTTTGAAAAGAATTTCATACAAAGAAAGGTATTCCTCAAAAGGTAACTACAACTTTCAAATTTTTAAATTCTTGCTTCTAAGAAAAATGAGTTCTTAATCTCTAAAATTGGAAATGCATTTTTAATCTTTTATAAGCACAAGAACACTAGAAGACTCACACATAGTGCAAAGATTTCATGCTTCGTGCATTAACATCTACACAATGTCATGCTTGAGTGCACCCATTGGGACGGCCCTACAAATTAGAACTCCTGCGATGGACATAGAACTCATGCTAACATGCAAACAAGAACACATAAGCACAACTTTGGTGTTTCGGCACACCAGAAGTCATACTCACATGCATACAAGAACACATGAATACACCGAACTTGTGCATTTGTGTTTTGAACAACTTTTGCAATACACAGAACAGTACATTTGCACGCCCGAACTTGTGCCCACATGCACACATGAATATGTAAATACATTGAACTTGCACTATTGTGTAGGAACTTGCACCCTAGGCAGGCACACAAAACTCGTGTTGTGTATGTTGAACATGTGCCTTCATTTCACCCCTTAGAACTAGTATTGCGTTGACCAAAACTTCCATTATAAGCCTCCCCCGATGCCTTGATACCATGAACTCGTGTCTCTAACACACCCCTTGAACTTGCCTTACAATGAACCAAACTTTCGCAGGTTAAAACCCATGTCCATATGTACACAGGAATACCTGGGTACAAACCTCAGAACTCATGTTCACGAGCTTATGGGAACTCATGAACACAAAAACATGTATCCATGTGTATATAGGAACTCGTGGATACAAACCTCAAAACCCATATCCATGTACATACATGAATACATGGGTACAAACCTTAGAACCCCTATCCTTATGCATATAGGAACACATGGGTACAAACCTCGAAACCTGTATTCATGTGCATACAACAACACATGAGCACAAGCATTTGACTGGAGTATTGCATAATTTTGATTTGATCATCTTGAAGGGAACATGTTGGAGTGATTCTGCCTACTCTTAGGATGAAGAATAATTTTTTATCATAATCTAGAGACAATCTAAAAAGAGGTCTTGACAAGACGATGACGTGAACTAAAAAGCAGCTTGATGAAATGGAGAGAATCTAGTCTAGGAAATGACATTTGTTTTGATGACTAACTGGATGCAAAAGCTTAATGCCCAGGTCAATGAGATAAAGAATTGCAAAATAAGTGTTGGGTAAGGATAGCGGTTCTGCTGGAATAGTCAATCAAGAATACTAGGTAGGTGCACAATTGATTTACGTCTATTTCACAAATATTGAAATCCATATACATTCTTACTTAGTTGGAACTTGCAAGTTGAAGGCTGGGAATGAGCTATACAAGGCATACCAAAATGATGAAGTTCTGTAGTAGCCTATGGGGTGGTGAGGTATTTTCCTCAAAGGTGAAGGTCAGCCTAAAAAAGAAAAGAACGAAGAATAAATCAAGAGAAAAGTGCCAAAGCCGCCAAACTACAAAAAAAAAAGAAAACAAAAGAAATGCAAAACGAAGGATGCTTGTCTGGAAAGGAAGGGAACTCTTACATAAAAAATTCCTCTACAAGAAGCACAAAGTCTCTCATAGCAAGGATGTTGAAGAAATCAATGACAAATCCTCTAGAAGAAGCCTTGTGAAATTAAAAGCTTGCTCTTAAATTCATGACATGGAAATGAAGTGTTTGCACCCCTCCCAAGAAAAAATAGGGAGGTTGTGTGAAGCAACAGAAAATATGAATTGTTTTGGTTTGAAAGATTTTGAGAAAAAAGGATCCGCCAACAGTACGAAGTCTGACTATTCTTGCCACTTTTAATAGGGGTAATCGGGAAAGGTCTAACACTTCTCCAATTTTACATGTCATTTGATTGATGATCCTCCAATATGATTGTGCAAGAATTGGATTTGATTTTGAACTTGATTAGACATTTGGAATTCGATTTTAATAATAAAAAACTTCAATTTATTTGAATATTTGACTTGAAGATATGGACTTGATTGGAAATTCTTTTGAGTTCTAGCAATTTTTGATGATTTTGGAAATTTCTTTGAATCAAGACTATTGATTCAATTCTGGAAATTGAAATTGGGAATTGGAAATTGGAAATTGGAAATTTGATAGTTAACATTGGGAATTTTGAAAAATGAAGGTTTAATTTAATAACCAATTTTGTGATTTTGAAATTGTGAACTTCTTTTGAAAGTTTGAAATGAAGCAAAACGCCAATTTTTGAGTCACATTTTGGAAGACTTGAATTTTGAGAAATTGGAACAGAATTCTCTTTTCAAAAATTTCGAATTTGAAAACTTCACATTTTTGAATTCAAATTTGAGATAAGAGAGATATCCAAATTTTTGTTGCAGTATAACTTGGCCACGATGGCAACTCTGAATTCGTTTGCTTATGGCAAGGTGATTAGTGAGTTGTGCATTAGTGCAATGGGTGAATGCGTGTTGGCAAAAGTAAACTAGATGCTTCATTCAAGTTTTACTCTCTCATCTCTCCATGCGTAACTCAATGGGAACATAGACATGGACTGGTTTTTGGGAGATTGGAATGTTGGACGACTCCTAGATCCATTCTTGGTATCTTGGATCAAAAATGCGCTCTAGCATAGTCTATGATTTTGGCTTGACTTTAGAAATCAAAATCTTTGAATTCAGGATTCTTAAATCTTTGTTTCCAAAATGATTTGCAGAGTTTTAAGACCCCATGGATTGACTTGAATCAAGTCATAGTAATGATAATGACTTTTGAAATTAGATTGACTTGGTGATCTCTTGCTTGCCAATTGAAAATTCAATTTTAACTTAATTCAGTTGAAATATCAATAGGAATTTGGTTGTAAAATTGGTTGTGCTTAAAGTCGTATTTGAAGAATTTCAAGCATTTGGGAACTTCGGAGTTGTTTCTAAGTGATTGGATATTTGGTTCAAACATTCTTTTGAGTTCGAAAACATGGATTTGATTGTTCAAAATCTGGAATTTTAGATTTCCAATAATTTTGGAGTTTTCAAAGAGATAATTATATCTCCCTTGTAATCTCATCTTGGGTGATCGAACCCCTTCAGTAAATCAGACAAATTTTGATAGCTTCATCCTTATTTCGGATAGCTAATTGGGTTTTTGAATATATATATATATTCTTCCGGCTCTTTATTGGCAAAATCAATTTATGAAATTGTGAAGATTTTAGAGATTTAGAATAACCTTGTTTTGATTGCTTTAATCACATGCAGAGTGGACTAGGTTCCTTGTTTGAGTGAGTCCAATCCTTGGTGGGCCGAGACTGATGGATTGGGTATTTGCATTGAATTTGCAACACCTTTGGGGTTTGAACATCATTCATTCATCTCTCACGTCTGCCCTTTATGTATCGTGCCTAAATGAAATAGGAAAGAGGATATTTACACCACATGATTGAGCCAAGCATCTTTCTTCCTAATCTGGGACTTTTTACCATGGATTCTCACAACTTATGACTTTTAAAATCTGGTTTTGAGTCCATGGGTAGGCCAATCGAGAAAATGTTATTCTCTTTATTTGAAAATGAGTTTTGGATGCATATTTTCCCAAAATCGCTGTATGCATGCGTGCCATGCTTTAACATGTACACCTTTTGTGTCGGCAACACAACTGGACATCATTCCCATCCTTAATAAAAGAAATGAAACCCCACCCCATGTTAGCTCTTTCCTTATTTCATGCAAGAAACAAAATATTAATTGAAATACTTATCTTACTTCCGCAAAGGGGATTGAGCATGTTCAAAGGAGAGTCACAACTGAACTAGGAAGCAGCTAAGCTGCTAGTTGAAGGCAACTGCTGTTTTGATCCAAATTGGGGTAGCTATAGTCTAAGATAATGAGCAGAAAGGCTGCTGGTTGGGAGAACAGCAGATCGCTGTTGATCAAGAGCAGCAAAAGTTACTGTTGAAAGGCTTAGGGGCAGCAATGGGCTGCAGGAATTGGAGCAGAAATATGTATGACAGAGAAGCTGCAGGATGCTACAGAATTTTGAGAGCAGCAAGCGTCTGCAGTATACAACAACAGAACTACTGATTGGGAGCAGCAACTGGTAGCAGCAGATTAGGACAAATAAGGATTGTTGCGGATTGGGAGAAGCAACAAGGCTGTTTTGGATTGGGAGCAGAAATAGGAGAACCTCTTGCGTAATGATAAGCAAGAGTAATCCTTAACTTATATAATAGGGTTTACAAGACATTACAATGGCTGGAGACAATTTACAAAATATGGTAACATAATGAAGGCAATATTCAAGGGATTACGATCGGATTTTAAAATTTAAAATTCCCTTCCTTAGCTGTGCTGATCCTCCACCTGGCAATCTTTCCTTGACATGTTAAGCTGATTCAACCACCCAGCAATCTCTCCTTGACATTTGGAGAATCTTTCACATGCTCATGTTCATCCAGTG
Source organism: Nymphaea colorata (assembly GCF_008831285.2). Lineage (NCBI taxonomy): Eukaryota > Viridiplantae > Streptophyta > Magnoliopsida > Nymphaeales > Nymphaeaceae > Nymphaea > Nymphaea colorata. Next base: position 5,624,754 of record NC_045151.1, on the reverse strand, counting down.
AGTGGCGGTGCTAGCCTCCTTGAATGTGACTGGTTCATGTTCTGAGTCCATCTTTATTTGAGCAAAGAATGTCGGGTTTGAGAAAGCCCATCATAGAGTGGGTGATCATTTGATGCAAGTTGATGGCCGACTAGTAGCTGTGGTGGTGTCTTGACTTTGTATTTTACTTGGGGTTGACACTTGAAGATCTGGATCAGCAGGCTCAGATGGAGGAAGCTGTGATGCTAGATCATTTTCTGACTGAGTCTGGATGGCCTTAGGCTGAACAACACTCAATGAAGTTTGCCACTCTATATTATTGAGTGGTGGAATAATGATGGTCACCAGATTTGAGTCTTTTATTGCATCTGGTCCTGCAAGAGTTGGATCTGTTGTATTACATGCAGTACTAGTAGGGAAATGAAATTGACATACCCATTGTTGATAATTATTTTCATCATGTCTTTAATCAGATGCATCACTTTTTATTTGAAGCAAAGGATGTGAAAAGATATACATCTTAGTTTATGTTGATGATGTTATTGTCACTAGATCATCCATTGAGCTCATAAATCAAACTCTCACCAAACTTCGAGCATCCTTTTCAGTAAAAGACTTGGGGGATTTATCATACTTTCTTGGCATAGAGGTGACTCGGCAACCTAATTATTTAGTTCTTCAGCAACAACCATATCTCCAAAATGTTTTACAAAAAGTTAAAATGACCAATACCAAGCCTATTCAAACTCCTATGTCTGCTGGCTATGCTTTAGGATCTACCACTCCATTCTCGGATCCTAGCCTCTATTGGACCGTGGTGGGAGCATTACAATATATCACTTTCACGCATCAGAATGTAGCATTTGTAGTAATTTGAGCATGTCAATACATGAATCAACTGCTGGACTGCCATTAGAGCCTTATAAAGTGAATTCTCATATATTTAAAGGGCACAAGTCAGTTTGGTTTGTGTATTTGAAGATCAGATCATCTTCATTTGAGTACGTTTGCCTACGCGATTGGGCTAGAAGTATTGAAGACAGAAAATCAACAGGTGGATGTGTGACATTCTTGAGTGATAATATTATATCTTGGGCATCTAAAAAGAAATGAACCGTGGCCCGGTCGAGTACAGAAGCTGAATATAAATCTCTCGCATGTGCCACTGCTGAACTTTTGGGGCTAAAATATCTATTGACAGAATTGCAAATCTCATGCATTGGAACCCCAACCTTGTGGTGCAACAATATAGGGGCATTATACTTCGCAGCGAACCTTGTCTTTCATGCTCGCACAAAGCACATTGAAAGTTGATTTTCACATTGTAAGAGACCATGTGTCAAAAGGAAATATTTCAATTAAATTTAATAGATCATCTGAGCAAATAGTAGATGGCTATCAAAACCTCTTGGACCCGTTAAGTTCAAAGAATTCAGAGACAAGTTGAGCATTGTTCCTACCATGCTCAACTTGAGGGAGCGTGTGAAAGATTCTCCAGATGTCAAGGAGAGATCTGAAGAATCTTTCACATAGACTAGAGTAGTTAGGCTGCTAATTGAATAGCAGCTGATGGCTAATTGGGTGAGCAGCAGGTGGCTGCGGTAGAGAGAAGCAAGACAACTGGTAGGGAGTAGCAATGCTATGACTAAAGAATGACGAGCTACTTAGGCTGCTACGACTATGGATTTGGGGAACAACAAGACTGCTGTTCCAAGCAGGATGAGAGCAGGGCTGTCGACTAGGAGCAGCAAGGTTGTGGTGAGAAATGACGAACAGCTTGGGCTGCTGTGATTTTAGATTGGGAGAACAACAAGACTGCTATTCTGAACATGGTGACAGCAGGGATATTGACTAAGATTAGTGAAGCTGTAGCTAGAAAGAGCAGCTTGGAAATGAATTCAGTAGTTAGGAAAGGGCTAGTAGAGGAGTTGCTAGACTAGGCATCTATTGAAGATAAATTCAAGATGCAGCTCCAAGGAGGTGGTTCCTTACTTAGGGTGAGCTTCAGATTGCTGCTGAAGACATCCAACTATAGAAGTCGGCTAGTGGAATGGATGGCTGCTAGTTAGTTGTTGTTGAAGATGCAGCCGGTTGAAGATGTATTGAGGATGATTTGCAGGTCTGCTGGGCAAACTGCAGAGATGGGAGCTGCTAAGATGGGCAGAAAGATGCATAGCTGCACAACTGCACAACAAGCTGCTGCTTTGGTTGGAAATGTTTTTTTGTTTAACAGTTTTTTCTTCCATCTTGACAATGTCTTTTTGGTCATGTGGGTTTCTTCCTCATGGCATTTCATGCTAGACCTTCACAAATAATTGATTGTTAGTATCAATATTAACTCATTGACACTGATCCGTCAACTTCAATAGAATTTCTTGTATAATGCAAACCAATTCCCTTTGCGGTTGCTCATTCATAGTCAAGCCATGAACTCAGGTTTGGAAATTGAAAGTGGTTTTGTAATGATTTTTTAAACGATTATTCAAATTCCTTTTAGGAAATTTATTTGAGATGGTTCACAAAATTAATTTGGATTGAAATTCTTGCTAGAAAGTAAGACATTCCTAAAAGTTTGAAAAGAATGCAAGACATTCATTTGTTGGAGAACTATTGGCTATTGTGCAACTGTTTACAATTTTGATTTGTGATTACACTCAAAAATAGAATTTGTTGATGTGTAATGCATTGATTGGATCAAAGATTTCAGTTCCATTGGTGTCAATTAATCGATAAGAATATTCCTTAATAACGTACGGTTCCTCCCAATTTAGTGGCCATTTGCCTTTGGGCATGTCCTTGAGTGGAGCTATAAATTGATGAAGTAGGTCATTTACATGAAATTTTCTTTCAATGACAAACTTGGCATAGTGACGAGCTACTCTTTTGTGATAGACTTCAGCGTTTTGCTGCTTGTCACTTTTTTTCATCAAGGAGATGGAGTTGTGCTAAATTTCCTTGCTTGTATTTGTTGATGAAAAATTTGATGACATCAGAAAACTATTCATTATGGGCTTCTGAATGTGTACTAAAAGGATTATTTCTGTTCTATACCCCAATTCTGCCATTGTGGCATTTGTGGGTATCCAAATAGTGGTCATTATGTCCAAAATGCATCATGAAATATTTGGCGCCAATCTCGGCACATTTAAATAGCTCTTTCTAAAATTTATTATTAGAATTTTGTTTTGTTGCTTTTGCTTGACCATGATCATGGGCATAATATGGTGAATAAAAATGACTTAATATTTTTAGTATAGAATGGACATCTTCTAAATTTTAAAACGAGTGTCATTGTCTGAGACAATGTCATAAGGGATGCCAAATTTGCATAGGATATTTTTGTAGAGGGACACCATGTGTTACCCTTCAATTGTTTTTAGGGTAACTGCTTTCACCCATTTAGTGAAATAGTCAATAGCTGCAAGTATCTCTATCCATTTGAGGTAGGTTGATTGATTGGGCCGACTACGTCAAAGGCGCACATTGAGAATGGCCAAGGTGAGCTGACCGAATGTATGTATGCTACAAAAGCATGAATTGATTGTGTATGCAATTGACATTTGATGCACTTTTTGACAAATTGATGACAGTTCTTATGCATAGTAGGTCAATAGTACCATGCTCTAACTATCAATATGACAAGGGTTTCCTCTAATTTTTTTTTCATGGGCTATTTGGATGACTTCTGGTGCCCCTTGTTTGTCGAGACATATTGCATATTCTACGATGAGCCCTCTTTTATAGAGAACTCCAACAACAATAAAATACCTTATAGATGTGTGTTAGATCTTTTGGCTCTTTGCAAAACTTCTCACTAGTCACTTAAAACTACATATAAATATGTTTTTAAAAGCAAATTAGTGAAGGCAAAGAATGAACTTTGTCGCTTACAGTTGATGATTCTAGTGCAACTTCTTTATGTATCTAAAATTTTGACATGGAGTCTATAAGAAACTTGATGTCAAAGTTTGTAGTTGCACATGAGCTTTCGTTCAATTTGACAGAATATACATATCATAATAAACTTCTTCATGCTTCAATCCAAGTTTTTTCCATTTTGGAGAAGAACACTTAAAAGAAATATTATGTCAATGTACATGACTAATGATTCTATGCATACATTTGATATGTAGACTTCACAGCAAACATTGGAGTATTTTTGCTTGACACAACAATATATTGATATAGATTGAAATTTGTCATATATTTAATTTTGTATATGTACCTCCACCACATAATGCAAATAGTTTGTATGAGGTTTTATCAGAATGCATATCTAAATGAAACATTCAGTCAAAGTTATTTTCTATTACTACCGATAATTGTTCGATGAATGATAGTGCAATAAATACATTGAAAGGAAACTTAGGAAGAAGAATCCTTATTCTATTGAGAGGGGCAGCATTTGCATATTCGTTGTGGTGCACATACTTTAAATCTTATGGTTCAAGATGGTATGCAGAATATGCATGATACATTTTCAAAATTTTGTGAAAGTGTTAAATATGTAAAGGGATCACCAAAACGATTACATACTTTTAAGATTGTATAAGAACAGTTGACTTGAATAGTACAAATAAATTAACCTTGATGTTCCTACTCGATGCAACTATCCATATATCAAGTTGAAAGATTCATCGTTCTATAAAGATGTCATTCAACATTTAGCTTATGTTGATCATAATCACATAAATTTGCCTTCTAATGATGAGTGACATTATGCATCTTCTTTATGCTAGTTTTTGAAGTTATTCTATAATGCAACAAATAGCTTCTCAGCCACTAGACATGTAATAGCTAATGCATTTGTTGAAGAGACATAAAATGTACACAAACATTTGCATGGGCATCATGTAGCTGCTGGTGACTATATAAGGGCATTGGCATGTAAAATGTAAGGAAAGTTTGATAGATAGTGACAAGACTACAATTCCCTCTTTGAAATTGCATTTTTAGAACCTAAGTCCAAATTGAGGTATTTGAAGTATGTACTTGAGAATTTGGATAAACTTGATGCAATGACACAATATGACAAAATAAAGAGCAACATTCACAAATTGTATGCTGAGTACAATAGTATGTATGGTACAAATGATGGAGAAAATGAAAATAGACAAATGCCATAGTGGAAGATGATGAAGGTAGAGATTTTTCAAGAGATGTCTTCTTCATATATTACATGAGTTTTGGATCTCTTGTAGTACCTCGCACAGATTTGAAAACATATTTAGCTAATCCAATAGAAGAAGTGCAGCCTAATGAAGACTTCAGTATATTATCTTGGTGGAAGGCAAATGAAAGTAAATATATCGTTTTATGAAGAATGGCTTGAGATATGTTAGCAATTCCTATATCTACAGTTGCTTTTGAGTTTGTGTTTAGTACAACTGATGACTATCAATGTCCAACCACTCTTGAAACTGTTGAAGCATTAGTTTGCACACAAAGTTGGGTTCATGATGAAGACAAGTTTGGTGAAACGTAAGATGTTTATTTTTTAGTGTTAGATTTTAATAATTCCATTTGTTTTTCATGATATATTAACATTGTAGTTCACTTGTGATGGTGTATTTTCTGTAGTTTTGAATATAGGGAGGAAGCTTTTGGTGATGACTAATGATTCGATACATAATTCATATTTCATTGTGGTAAACCTTTTGTATTTTGTGAGTTTTAGTTTATTGTTTAATAATTTTTACATGTTATTTTATGTAATTTGTACACCAACCATTGAAAGTGTTTCGCGAGATGTTGATTTAAAGTGTATATGTGTGAGATGCTAGCATGGCAACAATAAATTTTATTTGATGCTAGCATTTATATTCTGTTGTATTTGTTACTTGCTTGATTATGTTTTACTTGACATCTGAATATCAAATTTAGAACTGCATAGCTACTATCTTTTCTTGCTTTCAGGCTTTCTTATCACCTTATCACATTTATGGCCTCAACAAAAGGAATGATAGGGATGAAAGTTATCATGTTTATGGTCTGATGGTTTTGAAATGTGTGAATTGTGTGATACTAGAATCAATCCAAGTTACTCATCATATTTGAAATTTAAGAAGGAATTGTTGCTTGCAACATGGATGTATTCTTCCTTTGGTGCATTTGAACTCTGGGAATTATCTTTTTGTTGTTTTCCATTACGCTTGCTGAGTTATTGCCTTTCAATTATGTACCTTCAAGGCCCGGCCTGTTACCAATCAGACCGGGGCAGGCCTCAGGCAAAGGATCGGGCTTGAGGCCCAATAGTCCATCAGCCTGGCCTAGCACAGCCCGATTATGCTAATGGGCTTTTGGTTGGGCATATAATCGGGCCGGGCCTAGCCTGATGGCGGCCCTACCAGTAAATCCAAATTGTTGGTATACCATGATTGTTGTATTTGTATAGACTTCTCTAAGGCAATATATAATTTAAAGCCTCACCATTTCTCCTTGTTCATCCATCAACATATTTAGGACTGTTGTCCTTTTCGGTAATAATGGGTAGATTTTTCAATCCAATTGGGTGGTCCAGTTGTAAGGTTATACCTTAGATTATGTGCTAAAAATAGCCTGACAATGTGATGACCAGGGCTCAATATCTAGAGGCATTTTTTTTGTAAAATCAAATGCAAAAATGAATGGTTTTATTGCATACATTTGTAAGACATAAATTTAAAAGGTTTAGAGAACAGATTGGTCTCAGACAAACCTTAAATTGAGGAGGGGTAAGATTGATTCTAGGACTAAACAAAACATGTTTTCTCCTCAATTCGTCCTAGAACATAGAATATGCGTGATGCTAATAGTTGTGATTATGAAGGGTTTATATGCAATTGATGTGTAGCATTTTGTACCTAAGAGTTTAGGCGAACGATGATGGGTCACATCAATGTCGCCATCTGTTCACAACCTCCCATGTGAGAACAAGAAGGCCATGTGAAGCAACAAAAAATATATGAACTGTTTTGGTTTGGAAATTGATTTGAATCGAGACTATTGGTTCACTCCTAGAATTGAAATTAAAAATTGGAAATTTGATAGTTGAAATTAGGAATTTTGGAAATTGAAGGTTTAATCTATACACTAATTTTGAGATTTTGAAATTGAATTGATGACATTGTTGGGTTTTGAACTTCTTTAGAAGTTTGAAATGATAAGGTTGAGAGGCAACATGCTAATTTCAGGGTCATATTTTGGAAGACTTGAATTTTGAGAAATTGAAATGGAATTCTCTTTTGAAAAATTTTGAATTTGAAAACTTCAAGTTTTTGAAATAATTTTAAGATTAGATTGAATGTTTGTCGCTTTAAGGTAAGCGAGAGATCCAAATTCCATTTCAATATGACTTGGTCACGATACCAACTCTGAATTGCTTCGCATATGTCTAGGCGATTATTGAGTTGTGTGTTTGTGTAACTGGTGAATGAATGTTTGAAGAAAACAAACTGTATGTTTTATTCATACATCACTCTCTCATCTCTTTATGCACAACTAAATGGGATAGAGACGTGGACTAGTTTTTGGGAGATTAGAATGTCTAGATCCTTTTTTGATATCTTACATCAAGAATGCTCTCTAGCGCATAGTTCATGAGCTTGGTTTGATTTTAGAAATCAAAGCTTTGAATTCAGGATTTTGAAATCTTTGTTTCTAAAATGACTCGTAGAGTTTTAAGACCCTTTGGATCGATGTGAATCAAGTTGCAGTAATGATAATGATTTTAAAATCAGCTTGATTTGGCGAGCTCTAGCTTGGTAATTGGAAATTCAATTTCAGCCTAGTTCAGTTGAAATATCAATGAGATTTTATTTGTTAAGCGACTTGATTTTTTTGGAAATTGGTTGTGCTTAAAGTCGTATTTGAGGACTTTGAAGCATTTGGAATACCAGAGCCTGATTGTGAGCATCTACCAAACATGAGTATAAGATTTTGTCATTTTTATTTCGTTGCAAGCTTTCCCTTATATCTTATTGTTTGCTTTTCTGTCCATCTGTTTTGTGACCTTCTCTGTTGTCATTTGGATGATATGTTTGCTACTTTGTCTTCTTATTTTCTATTTATTCTTGTCATGCTCTGGAAACTGAAATCTGCAACCAGTTTCTTGTTCCTGCATTCTGCTTCCATTCATTCTTATCTTTTGGTTTTCTTCTCTTTCCTTTCCTCTTTTTTGAGAATGAAGATTGGAAATTTTTATTGATTCTATGCTTGAACAAGGTTTATAAAAAAATATTTTTCTATAGTGCTGATTTATTACTTTACTTCTTTTTTGTTCCTGTTTGTGCTGAAATCAGGTTGTCCTTTTAAGATACTTGTTCACTTTGATTGCTTTCCAATCCTTAGCATCATAATCAATCAGATATTCTTTGAAATACTAAATGCACCAGCATAACATGTGTCAGTTTTTCTAATAATTTCAACCCTTTTTATTTCAAGTTCTACTAACCATCACTCTTCCAATCCACTCCAGAATTATTTATAGGTGTATCAAACACCCTATAATGATCAACCAGTACTGTTCTACACTAATAATAATGTAACGATGATGTGAAAAAAGTATTAGTGAGATCAATTCAATATTCAGAAACAAAATAAGAAGATTATCATGAGTGAAACAAAACAAAAAAATGTAAAATGCCTATCACTGGAGCCCCAAGTTCTTCACAAACTCATATGGTGTTGACCTGCTAAAGAACTTTCTCTTGCATGATATTTGAAGAAAAAAGCAATGGGGAATACATAGAGGAGGAAGATTTAACTCATGTGAGAGAAGAAAAACTACCTGTTCAGTATCAAGGGGGTTTGCGTTTGCTGGTACGCTCATTGCCGGTTTTTGACGGTAGCCGGTGGAGGTGGATCCGTTGGTTGTCGATAACCAGTGGAGGTAGGTCCAGTAGTTGTCGGTGGTCGATGGAGGCTGGTGCACTTGTTGCGGCTTTAAATAGGCCACCAGAAGGAGGCTTGCCTAATGAGCCGTAAGGAATCCAAAGGCCAAGGACGCAAGTAAGGGGAGGTCTATGCAACCAAGGAAGAATTATATAGACACATCCATTCATGGTTATCTAGAGTTGATGGTGTGTGAATTTACATCTAACAAAGTGGACACAGTTTTGCATCTTTTTTTGCAATCTAATTTGGTTATTTAGCTTATTTGCTTTCTTTTCTTGACATTATGTGTGTTCTTCATGCATTCTATCTTATTTGCATCGACATGAGAGTACTTTAGCAAATATTTGAAGATGTTGCAAAGGACACCATGCAGCCTTGTTGAAGATTTTATAGAGGATTTTTGAGGTTACATTAGCAAGATCAGGTTGTATATCGGTCCTCAATTTCTTTTTTTATTTCTCAATGTTTCTTTCTTGTGGTAAACACACATGCACGGAGAGAAGTAGTTGGGGACAACAATACTGTGAGCATGAGGATGGGGGTGACGCCCAAAAACTTTTATCCATGTCTGGTTTTATTAAAAACTCACAAAATTTTAGGCAATTTAAAAATTAATTTTTGGCTTTTTATGCCTTGTTTTTTTATAGAAGTTAACATGTTTTAAGAATTGTAGGTTCCATATGCTTGCTAATTACTTTAGAATAACTAGGTGTTTATATGAAATTCAGAGAAACGATGATATACGATTGTTTAAGTTCCATTAGGAAATCACATCCTGTGTTTTCCACCTACAATTTTGAAATGCTAGACAAAAAGAGAGAATAAAGAGCAAGCTCGGGGTGAATTTAGTTGTTCCCCTACTGTATCTTTGAGAGGGGGAATAAGGTATATTTATTTATCTATCTACTGCCCCAAAATTTCTAATTGTTGTTCGTAGCCGATTGAAGTGGAACAGGTAAGTTTGAGGGGTCTGCTATACTAATATTGTAAGTTTAATTGGTTTAAGAGATGCCAACACAAAGCTCGCCACATGGGTTTAGTAGAAAACCAAGAGGCATGACAACACACATGATAAGATTATACATAACCACCAAAACGGTGGACTGTTTAAGTAGCCTTCAGGCTGGGTAATTTGTGGAGAAGAAATTAAAAGTAAAGGGAAGCACAATTTGAATGAAAAAGGCATGCACGATAAAATATTGCATGAAAGAGTAGCTATGTGATGCACAAGTAAAATAAAAGATAGAACATGAATCTATCAGAACTTGCCTAAATGAAGTACAAATAAGTATGTTCTCAAGAGCTAGTTTGAAATATTTTTACTATAGAAGCATAGATTATTTTAAAATGTCATTTTCTATAGATATATGAAACAGTTAAGCTAAGGTTGACCTTTCTATATGCCTAATGACTTTTTTTTTAAATATATAAAGGCATGACAATGATTTTTGTGGTGTCATTCCTAGAAACCTTCACAAGACTTTGCTCATCTGATAATAGAAACCTACGAGTTTAAAGGGTTTGCCGCATATGCTAAATGCATCTATGATTCCTAGGAAAGTGGGTTAGGCTACTTAGGTTTTTTGTATATTAGGGTTTTACATTTAGTTTGCTTTCTTTGATTTTTTTCTGCTTTATTTTTAACTTTTATCTTTTACTTGTTTGAGAACAAGTAATGTTTAAAAATGAGGAAGTTTGATAATACATGAAATGCGTCACATTGTTAGCATTATTTGCTTGCATTCATTTGCATTTTCATGACCTAACTTTATGTTTATGTTGTTTTATGTGTTAAGAGCTTATCTTTGAATTGCAAATCCATCAAGCTGAAAATGATAGTTACATCATGTTTTTGGCCTTTCAGAATGAACTTGCTGCAGAAAGAGATCTGTATCTATATCCAAGACCTTTCACATATCAAATCATGAATCCAAATATCTGATTTGAAATTTAAATATGTGGCCCTATTGGATTGATGTTACTGAAAAATTGCAAAAAATGGCATTGGATTGGAAAACTTGTTTTGAGAAATTAAAGTTTTCTTGAGCCTATTTGTAATTTCATTGAAATAGGTGGATTAATATTAAAATATTGTTGAAAAATAAATAAAACATGTAGAGATCTCCATGAGAGGTCGTTCCAGGATTTTAGAGTTCTAGAGAGCTTCTTCTTCCTTCTTCTAATCGTGGCATAGCAGGGTGCTTCATTTACGGTTATCATCCAGCATTCTCGCCTTCTCATTCCATTTTTTCTTTGTGTTGCTGGGTTTTGCATGTTTGTAACAAGAAATATGAGTAATCATTGACCAAATGGGATGCTCACGCCCTTCCTCCATTGGAGGAGACAAGTGTGGGCTGTTTTGGGCAATTACCCACACCAGTCCACGGAAATTGTTTGATTTACACATTAAAACCTTAGTTATTTTCATTCATTTAAATATGAGTGTCCCTTCAAGTTTAAAATATAAACCATTAGTGCCCCTCAGCTAGAACTTTTTGGCCCTGTTACTGCTTTCCTCCCTTAGTCGATTTGGTGCCACCTTCATCTCCTCATCTTTCTTCTTGCGGGATTTTATGAGCATAGTTAACTTGCTCCAAGAATGATAAGTTAAGAACCTAGTTTAATACAGACACACATATATATATATGCATATGTTTTATGACATGAACAAATTTGATCACTTTCATCAAGATGAAGCGTGCAAGCAAAGGGATGAGTATGATTGGTCGCTTATGTTGGTCCATTAATGATAAATCAAACCCTTAATATGGGTTTAGTCTACTTGTGGCTCTCTTCTTGCCTTCTTTAGACGTCCATGAACCACTTTTAAAAACTTTATTATCCATTACTATTGAATCGTTGATAAAGCATTAGGGGAAGTTGGTCATGGCATGGTGCAACTGACATCCAACTTAGGATCATTATTCATTGCTGAACCCAACTCATGATATAGTTTTTGGACATGTTCTTTAACTTGTTCGATCTATTCATTCCTGATCTGAAATCGATGAGGGCCCGATGTGATCCAAACAAATAAGTAAAATATACAGACACTCCTTTTGTTGGATCCTTGTAAATTGCAATGCCATGTGTTCTAGTATCTTTCTAATATTAAAACCAAATAGTTCTCTTCTCTGCAATTCATGCCATTAAAAACCTACATGGCCAGTTCTACAAAGCGGTTTGCTTCTCACAGGCATCAACCTCTTGTGCGAGCCAACTCGGCCACCTTGGGACCAAGGGGAAAGAGTAGAGTCTTGACTCTTTGTCCTTTGCAGTCTGGCCCATATCTGACCAAGACAGTAATAAAAGAAAAGTGCAGGTGCAGCATGTCTAACCTGGCTCGGCCCTACTTGGATCAAGAAGGACCCCATCATATCTAACCCAGCTAAGCCTAGACGTAGAAAAGAGACCATCACATCAATCTTATGAGCTAATCGATTCAAATGAAAATAAAAATTTGATTGGAACTTTGACCGAACCCGGATAGATTTGGTGCTCAATTGACCAACACAAGTCCTAAGGTCAAGCAATTAACAACAAGCTTGAATTGAATGAATGAATGAGTTGACCATGGGACCCATGGAAGGAAGGCCGACTATAAGATGCTTTGTCGCTACCACGCCGAAAAATGTGACATTTTATAATGGTCACTTCTACCGCTTTCCCTCGTGACACCTTTTCGTTTGTGTGTTGCTTACTTTAATATCGACTAACTTTTGTTCATCAACAACACGGGATTATTTTTCCACCGATAAGTTGTTCGTATGGAACTCTTTTTGTATTGGTTAAGGCTTAAAGAACATTTAATCTTCAGAAAATGCACGATTATTGCACTGGAGTTTATCATTAAAAAAACTGAGTACGGGCTTCACATTCCAGGGATTAATGATTGGTTTAAATTTGAAAGTTGCTCGAGCCAACGTCGACTTCACATTGGTTCCACTCGACCAACCATAATCGCAATATGTCCAACAAACCTTTCTTATTTCTTTTCTTTTTTCCACTTTGTGAATAAATTCCAAAGGTGTAAACCTTTTTTTTTTTTTTGGCTCGTTGGTAGATTCTTATGAATGTGACTTCCCAGCCATAAAGGCTCGGTGATGTAACCAGGTGTTTAAATTTGAGCCACAACTTGGAGCCGAGGTCGATCGGGGTGGGCTCGGTCGCGGTGGCTCGGCCGTCGGAGGAGTTTCGCGTAATTTCGGGTATCCGTGGAGTCGCCCGTAGACATTAGTCAACCGACTGTTTCTCTGCCTGCCTCGTGTATTGCGCTCCTGAGTACCTTTGCCAGCTCAGCAACACCGCATACATCGGCACTTCAAGCGTGTGCCAGTAACATGGCGCTACCTTTTGAGGCCAATGTCATCCCCGAGTTGCCCGTCCTATTGGAAGATATTTACATCACTGCCCCGTCGCGGGCCCCCGTCGACGCTCCTGAGTCTTGCCGGAGGAAGTGAAAACGGATCGGGTTTGTTAATTTTCGATCGAGTTCCACTTCTACCTCTCCATCTAAATTTGGACATAATCTAGATAATAAACATATGCCAAGTCCAGCTATTTAAAAGTTTTGGATCTAGATTAAAATCTGCATTAGAGATCCTAATGGATTGGATTCAAATCAGGTATTAGGTTCGATTTTTGTTTCAAATAAACCGGAAAAAAAACATTTCAAACTATGAAATCATATTGGATTTGGATTTAAGCAGCGATATCTGATCGGTTTCAGATTTTATTTTAAATAGATACTCGATCGGATGTATACAAAGTCGTTTTTATTGAATATGGTCAAGGGTACATGCGATTCAAATGTCATTTTTACAACCTTACCTTATATTTTTACACATACGTTTTTTAATGCAAAGTCAGATAAATTGCTAATTCACGGGTCATAAAGTTTAGACCCAGAATTGGATCATGTAAGCCTCCTGCATATAAATTCACTCGTACCCCGTTGGAAGTTGCATTGTATTGGATGCAAAAAGGAGAGCCACAAGCGGACAACCACGGCTTTGGCTCTACTCAATTCGATTCAGTTTTTAAGTCGGATCCAGTCTTGGTTATGGACAAATTATATGTAAATCCAAGGCAAACAATCAACGTTCACTGTTTTCACTTTTTTTTTTTTTTTTTGACAATATCAACTTTACTTAAAATATATGTATTCTTCCTGTGGAAAAATTTAAAGCGTGCAGGAAATGCATTGCTTTCCCAACTGAAATCATACTATATAAGAGTTTAAGAACCAAATGTGCTTTTCGATTGTTACGTTCATCTCTTACTTGCAGGACAACCAATCACTTAACAACTTAATTTTGCAAAAAGCTCGAGAACAAGTTTGCTTTGGACACGAAAACTTTTCAAAAGCTGTTTCTTCGGTCCCCTCCTTGTTTTTTTTTAGGCGATCCCATGCGAACCACCCCATTGGCCAAACCCCATCGATCTAAAGCTCGAGGAAGTACACCCAACTGGCTCGAGCTCGCGACATCTGGCAAGTTTTCCGGCATTCATGATCCGCCTTACCAGATGAGTGGAGGCCCCCCTGGTCTCTTTTCTACGTCTAGGCTTAGCTGGGTTAGATATGATGGGGTCCTTCTTGATCCAAGTAGGGCCGAGCCAGGTTAGACATGCTGCACCTGCACTTTTCTTTTATTACTGTCTTGGTCAGATATGGGCCAGACTGCAAAGGACAAAGAGTCAAGACTCTACTCTTTCCCCTTGGTCCCAAGGTGGCCGAGTTGGCTCGCACAAGAGGTTGATGCCTGTGAGAAGCAAACCGCTTTGTAGAACTGGCCATGTAGGTTTTTAATGGCATGAATTGCAGAGAAGAGAACTATTTGGTTTTAATATTAGAAAGATACTAGAACACATGGCATTGCAATTTACAAGGATCCAACAAAAGGAGTGTCTGTATATTTTACTTATTTGTTTGGATCACATCGGGCCCTCATCGATTTCAGATCAGGAATGAATAGATCGAACAAGTTAAAGAACATGTCCAAAAACTATATCATGAGTTGGGTTCAGCAATGAATAATGATCCTAAGTTGGATGTCAGTTGCACCATGCCATGACCAACTTCCCCTAATGCTTTATCAACGATTCAATAGTAATGGATAATAAAGTTTTTAAAAGTGGTTCATGGACGTCTAAAGAAGGCAAGAAGAGAGCCACAAGTAGACTAAACCCATATTAAGGGTTTGATTTATCATTAATGGACCAACATAAGCGACCAATCATACTCATCCCTTTGCTTGCACGCTTCATCTTGATGAAAGTGATCAAATTTGTTCATGTCATAAAACATATGCATATATATATATGTGTGTCTGTATTAAACTAGGTTCTTAACTTATCATTCTTGGAGCAAGTTAACTATGCTCATTTGCCCCCCCCACACATCTCTTCATCTCCTCATCCCTTTGCTTGCACGCTTCATCTTGATGAAAGTGATCAAATTTGTTCATGTCATAAAACATATGCATATATATATATGTGTGTCTGTATTAAACTAGGTTGTGTGTCTGTATTTTAAAGCTAGCATGTGCCCCCCCCACACCCCCCCCCTCCCTCCCCCCCAACCCTTGTCAGAGCACGAAATTGATAGGTGTATGTTTTATCATCCTTCCTTACAGGGTCTTTGGAGTTAGTCAAGAGTATGTTATTTTCACACCGTCCCTTTTTCCAGCATGATTTTCATCATTTATTTTTGTTCTGCTCTAGTTTTTATGGTTAATCACCTGATTCCATGGTTGAGAAAAGAGGAAAAGATACCGATGGTGCCTCTCCACGCTTCTTCTCCTATATGCTTCATTACCACAGGCAATGTGGCTTAAAGAAGCCAAATGACCAGAGGTATGCCTCTGTCTATTATGCATTTTATAATGCATAACATGTACTATAGTGCATAACATGTACTTCAAGCCGATAGATTTCTATTTTTTTTTTTTGGTGTTGAATTCTCTATTACTACGAATGCATGGTAGTTCTGGCTGAACTGTTGTCTTGTGTTCTTCTCAATTTCTTCTTGTGACTGTGGTATTTTCTCTTCATGTTTGAGTATATTTCTCAGTGGAAGGCTCTTAGGAAGTTGTTTAGGTAATTCTCTGGTTGAAAAATAGCGAAGAAGTCGGGTTTTTATATATTCTTTGGCTATAGGTAGCTTTATGTGGTTATCACCAGCAATCACAGGAATCATGCCAGATTTTCTTTGTTTATTTATCTTCAAGTCTTTAGTTTTCAATTGATAGGTCTGTTATTTTTGTATTTCCATTTATTCAGCACGCAAATTTGAATTTTAGTGGTTGATTTTGTTCACTTCCTTGCTGGAATTATGTTAATCTTAGGAATAAGATTAAATTTAGGTTGGTCAATCAATTTAGGCTAGTTTACCAGCAAGCTGTTTTTATTTTTTTTCCAGTTTTCCTAAGCTTGATTTTCATGTTGTTCAGCATGTGCTAAGTCTGTTAATTCATGATTTATTATTGCTTCTTTTACCAATTCATGCATAACACTAAAATTCATGCATTACCAATATAGATTTCTAGAATTTTATATTATGCATTCATTTTCAGAATTCTTGAAGGAACCTAGTGACCTTCCATTGATTCTGGTAATGGAGCTTCTGGGCACCAGGCATTTCATGTGGGAGTAATTTAAAGATAAGGTAGTCAGGCACTTCTTATTTTCTAGTTAGGTTAGTGCATTAGGGTTTCGTCTCATGGTAATTTTACCCCTAGGGGAAGATAATTTTCTTAAAATAAATTTTTATTTAATTATAATTCTTCTCCTAGTGTGGTGTCAATTCCATGGTCCCAATCAATTACATTTCTATTTGCAATAACTTATTTCGTTTGCATAGTAGTTATGTTTAAATCAGGTCATATATTGCATTTGCATTTAGGATTTCTTTTTTTCATATAGAATGCTTTCTAGTTGGCGTCTTCCAAGATTCTTCTAGAGTTGAAGAAGCCCTTTCACATTTGTTTCCAAAATCTTATGTGAAATGAATTCAGAAAAATCAAAATGTGTCAGGGATTTGGTATGGTAAAAAATTACGTAAAAGTCAAATGAAATAACCCATATGAACAGGAAACTCTCTTAAATAGTAAGAGAGGAATTCAATAGATGCCAATCTAGGAACCTCCTATATTGTGTCAACTTTAAGGACTCTAATTCTTTTGTATATTTATTAACAAAACTAATAATTTGAATAATCACCATAATGATTAATTTAGGTTTTTTTATTCCCCTTGGGCCAAAATGAGAAAGGCAATCCTAGTGGAATGGGGCCCACCAAAGGTGACGTGGCTTCATTTTGAGAACCCTCCAGGACCCACCAGATCCTGGTTGACCACCTTAACTATTTATTATCTTAACTCGTTTAACTTAAATTAGCATTAGATAATTAGCCACTAATGTGGGATTATATCAGGTGTTCGTCTCATATATCCACATAATTATTTAGGTTACTAGCATATAGTATGCCTAGGAAATTAACTTAATTTATGCATATCATTAACATCATCATGTGGTGTTCGTGTTATGCCATGCCTCCAATGTCATTCCCATTACCCATGGGAGTACAACATATTTACCATGCATAAGATGCATGGTGCATAGGACTTCTTATATCATTCATTCATTTGCATATCGTAGCACCATATTTTTCATATGTGTTCGCACCCAACCCCTTTTTCAAAGGGGGTCGAAATGTGAATCAGTAAAATTCTTTTAAAATTGGGGTTTTGAGGAAAATTTTTAAGAGAAAGGGGATCCGCCCGTCGGTACGAGGTCCAACCATTCCTGCCACCTTTAACAGGGGTAATTAGACCAAGGACTAAGGATCATTTGGATCATGTACGGTTATTGATACAAGTCCTATAAGCTTATACATTGAGGTTTTAGATTCAAAAACCAAAGTGATTTGCTGGATTCAAAATCCAAAGTTTATAAGTGATTTTAACTTGTTTTGAAAATGGATTCCTTTAATTTGAAGATTGGAGGGTTTTTAAATTAATTTAAAAACCTTTGTTTTAGTGTCATTTGAAATCCACAATTCTTAGAAATTTTGAAATTGAGTTCTTTGTTGTGAACTCAATTTGATTTATGAGTTGAAATGATGATCATCTTGTGATCAAAATTGAATTTGAACTCTTCTTTTGCCAAATCGTGTGATTTGGTCTAAAATGTTTAAAAACTTATGTAGAGTTCTTTCTTTTGATGAGACATAGGCCCAAATTGTTAGAAAACGTATTGTTTTTTAAACATATTTTGATCAAAAATTATGAATGCATTGCTTATGTTTTCTTTGAAAGTTAAGTGAAGTTTACAAATTCTTGTTGCAATATGACTTGGTCATTTCCTGTAACTCAAAGTTGAATCACTTAACTTCTTGAGAATGTGTACGTGGTGCTATTGATTTTAAGTAAAAGTGAATACATGAAATAAGAAGAGAAACTATATAAAACATTCATTCTTCTCTCTCTCATAATCTCTCAAGATTCATTCATTGCAATCACACGTCATGCAATCTATGCATGAAGATTGATTTTAATTAAAATGTAGAACTTTCTCAAAATGTGCTTACTATATTGTTAAGCACATGAATTAGAGATGTGGTCCATAAGCTTGAGTAAAGGATGATAAACTCAAAACAATTAAGAATTAGGCAAATGAGGATGAAATCAAACTTTAAAATATAGAAGAAATGTGGATATCATCTTTTTTCCTCAAAATTGTAATAAAAATAACATTTTATTCTGATTTAAATGGATTAAAATTAAAATATTGATTCTAAGAGTGTTTGACTCTTGAAAAATTATGAAATTCAGTTTTACTCCATACGAACTAAGCATCAAGTTGGCAAAAATTATGTGCCACATGTTCTCGTTCATGTCAAGGAGTTCTAAGAACCTTTCTCTCTCTAAAATCAAACAAAATTTCATATTCTTGTCCTAGAAGATCCATTCATTTCTTGGACTATTAAAATAATTTTGATCTTGTTCTTTAAGGGATACAAAGATTAGAATTTTTGAAGCGTTCTTGAGACTCAACTAATCAAATGTAAGTCTGAAAATTGGTGAATGAAATTAGAAATTTCTAAAAGACTTTTAGAGAGCCGATTAGGTAGGGCTAGAACCTTTTTATTGTTCTTCAAAATATGTTCTTCAAAATATAGTCACTTTTTGGCTGAAAATTGACATCTCAAATATATAAAATTTGACATTCTTAAGATAATTCTCATAAAACAATGGTAGTCGTTGCTCGACTAATTTTGTATCAAGTTCTGGCATGTCCTCATAAGTCCATGCAAAGACTTCTTGATGTTCTTTGAGGAAGTCCATCAACTCCGATTTGTAAAATCTTTGGATTCTTTTTCGTGCCAATGTTAATTTCCTCAATCAGATCATTAATCAAAGGTGAGGTTGATCTTGCTTTCTTATTTGAATGAACTTTGGACATTCTGCCTCAGTGAGTTCTGGATTTACCTCCTTAAAGGCTTTTGATGTTTGATTCTCAGATGTCATCATAAAGAAGTTAGATGGGATTTGAGACATTGTATATGGAAGTAAATTGCATATGTCATTGCATATTTGAAGGTATTACAAAATGAAGACACTTGGTATATTGGAGTACAATGATGACAAAATGACAAAACGATGACTAGATGAAAAAATGATACGGATTTGTTGATACAAATTGATGGCGAACATCTGCCTATGGTGCTGCTCTTGACAAAAGGTACTGGCTTGAATCCTTCCTCGGCATCTACTTTTTCATAACTTTGACATCCCAAGTTTTGAGTTCCTCATTGTCCTGTCAAGGTAATTGGTTCCAAGATTCCATTTTCATGTTTGCGAAGACCAGTGAATGGCTGGTAGCCATAGCATATGAGTGAATCCAAACCTTTCTCATTCTAGCAAAATTTCTTGAATAACAGATGACTTTTGTAACTTGTTTCAGGCTTGGTACCTTTTTCCACCCATATTTGTTTTTTTTATTTATTTCGGAATGGCCAATTTACTGAATCCTTGAGATATTTCTTCTTCTTTGCAAACTCGAATACTAGGTACCTCGATTGTATACGTTGGTACCAGAATCATTAATTGCACAAGACGATTCTGCCTGTCCTCTGCATAGACTGTTATAGTATTCCGGTTGTGAGTCCACTTAATGCACTGATGTAGAGTAGAAGGAACTGCATTGGTAGCATGGATCCATGGCCTGCCAAGCAATAGGTTGAATGAGGGTTCTATATCCATCGCATGGAATAAAACCCGATGATATGTCTCAGAGATATTCAAATCCAAACATATACATCCTATGCATGGTTGTCCAGTTCCATCATATCCATGGATGAAAATTGACGATGGGGTATAGTCGGCCTGTCTGATGCCCAATGTACAAGCTGTCTGTTGTGGACAAATATTCAAGCTTGCACCTCCATCGATTAAAACATGGGAGACTGTGGTGCCCCATGTTTCTACCACTATATGCAAGACATCATTATGCGATGTACCTCCAATTGGTAGATCTTTATCAGAGAACGTGATCAGACCATTTTCATATAGTTCCAAAGCCCATTCATTCCATCTGTTAGGGCTAAATCTTTCATTCTTGACTTGCGGTAGGGGATATGGTTCCTTGAAAATGGATTCCAAAGGTTCAAGATCTCATACTTGTGACTTCTGATCAATCTCTGTCAGACTATCTTGTTTGACTGGTCCGGTTTGTGCATTGATGGATCCTTTATCATGTTTGAATGTTGTATCCCTTTTGTTTGTCACCATAATTTGATGATTTGTTGAAAACCTGACCATTGCAACCGTTCCTTTCCCATGTTTAGGAAAAGGGTTTTTGAGGATGTCTGGTTGTTCACTGACCTCCTTGATGATTTCTTTATCGACCACATCTTGCACAATATTTTTGAGTATAAGGTAATCTTTGGTATCATGTCCTGGAGCACGATGAAATTTGCAGAATTGTTCTTTGTTTTTTCCCATCATTGGTGCGAGGTTGGAAACTTTCATAAAAAACAGAGTACCTCTTTCGATCAACATGTGCATGACTTCTTTCATAACTCTATGTAATGGAGTGAATTTTCTATCTTATCTCCATCCAAGATGTTTGTTTTTAATGCCGCTAGTACTGCTGCTAGTTTCATCTGTTACCCCTTTATTCTTTGGATATTTTGAAACTTTTCAATGAAAAGGTTGATTAGTTTGTCAAAATTTTTCAGTTTAATCAGATTGATATGCTCCCAGTACCATTGTGCTGCAGTTCCTTTCAAAATCCTTGAGAAACATCGAAAGAGGGCCCCGTGATTGTGGCAAAATTTGTAGCATTCTGCCGTGGCTAAATGTGCCTTTGGGTCTCCATGGCTATCAAATTTGATAAATTTCTTAGGCAAGTTTTTTATATGCTTATCATTTTCAAAACTTTCGTAGAAAACTTCACAGGTAAAATTCCTTTTGTTCTTGCCTTTGAGTTGAACTGCATTCAACTTCTTTTCAACTTCTTGAATTTTTGTTTTCTAGGATTCTCTCTTCTTCTTTTTCTTAGGAGGTTTTGGTTCTTCTTCACTACTGGATTCTGTTGTAGTGTCTTCAGAAGAGTCAAAACTGCTTGATGAATATTTTTTTGTTTTCTTCCCTTTGTTTTTGGCCTTTTCTACCTGAGCTTGTTCTTTATTGAACATAATCATATATTTCTAGAAGCTTCTGTATTCTTCAAATTCTGGATCATTTGCTTCTATCTTGGAAGGTGTTTCTGAGGAGGATTCTTCCCCCTTGTCTCCCATAAAAGTTTGCTCTAGCTCCATTTCAATTCTTCTCATTTGTTGACTTTTGGTTTCGACCATAAAGCGGATGTTCACCTTGCAAGAGGAAAAATTGAAAATGTTAGGATTTGAGTTGATGAGATATAATTTGTATAAAGTTCAACACAACTTGACAAAGTTCAACACAACTTGACAAAGTTCAACACAACTTGACAAAATTAGGTTTGGTTGACCACAATGAACTAGACATGACGATCTAGGACAAAAGGATGGATGGGCGAACTTTATCCCACCATTTTACATATTCAGGATCCATTCCCAGACTAAGGACAATATACAAGTGAGCAAATGATTCCCAATGTTGTTGGGCATAAGTGTATATTCCGGACCACTCTTCAGTATCTAGTTCACACTCTACAATGGCTCCTTCTGACCCAATTGGATATGCTTTCCTTTGACGCAATGATAATTGTCTGAGGCAATGCTTTGGATGGTATTCAACTATGAAGAATGGTTCCAATAGAAGACTTCCTCTGACTGGGTTGTAGGTGTATCTTGACTTGATGATTTCTCGATCAAAGAAATTCCAAATGGTGGTGGAGTCATCCACTTCCTCCATCTTCCTACGGTAGTGCTCCATACTGGATAACTGGCCGTTGGTGTTTTGAAAGTAGCATAATTGTGGCCACACGTGTTTGTAGAACCAAGCTTGCAATGCGAAGACACATCCTTCTATTGAATCTATGTCTCCAATTGAAAATTTGGTCAGCCCTTTGTAAAGGAATGCCAAGGCTGCCATTGCTACGGATATGTGACAGACTTTGACATGCCCCCATTTTTTGAAGAGGTGAGTTGTGCAAAAATCCATTATGTGTTCTTCATTGTTGAAGAAGACGTGACCTGCGGTACAAGTCACCGTAGAGTTTTTATACTTGTCTGCAACACTTCTAGATAGTGAAGCAGGGTTGACATATTGGGAATATGTTTCACTAAGTTCTTGTAGTTGAAGATATTGATGTCCATCTTTTTCTAGAAAGGGCCAACTCTATTTCCCTGTGAGTTTACGAATGACTTCTAGAGTTTTGAGTTGACATTGGTTTACAAGGAACTGGTCTTCAATTGGTTCTCTTGGGTCGCCTTTTGGTTCTGGCAAACCCATAATGTTTGAAAACTCATCTAGAGTGATTGTCATTTCACCACATGGGAACCAGAATGTATTGGTCATTGGGTTCCATCCCTCGGCAATTGCATGGATTAAACTGCCATTGATAGGTTGCATGACAAAACTAATTGCTTTTTCAAGACCACAATCTTCTAAGTGGTCCAGGAACATACACCGAAAATTGGGTGCCATGAAAGATACCACTGAGGTAGGTAGACTCCACTTGGGATGATGCGAAGTCCGAATTGACCTTGACACGACCCGAATAGGATGTAGTCATATGGGAAAATGCTTTCTAAGTCCATCTGGATAAGAGAAAGTATTAGACGTAGACATGAATTGACCCAATAGAGACTCGAGAAGAGCTTTGACATTGGGTTTGGACATGGTTTGGACACAAGGAAAAACATCACATCGCATGCATCCAAACAAGCAATTGATGAAAAATTGATAATGCAATCCCTATGACTCTTGCCTTTATGCATTGTTTTAAAAATTGATCTTGGAATCTATGGAGAATAAATGGGTAAATCGTTCTTGACTTATCCAAAATTTAAGGTATGCCCATATACCAAATTTATGGTATTGGCATAAACTCCTCCAAGGGTTTTCTAGATTTGGGTTCTTCAATTCTCGTTGTTCACCCATCGATATACCAGGAGTCCATTTCAGTACTAATGGGGGGACTTCTCAGTCGAATTGAGTGGTCCAGTTGTAAGGCAATATTTTATATTAATGTCCCAGAAATAGCCCGGCAACGTAATGACCGGGATATGATATATGTAAGGATTTGTGCCAGTATGCATGTTTATGAAATATTATTTGTGCAATTGATATCCAACATTGTGAAATAACTTGTATATGATCCAAATAGGCCTTCAGACAGACGATGACGGGTCCCACTGGGCGTGCCATATGTTCGCACCCCACCCCTTTCTCAAAAGGGCTTGAAATGTGAATAAGCAAAATTCTTTTAAAATTGGAGTTTTGAGGAAAATTTTTAAGAAAGAGGATCCTTCCGTCGCTACGAGGTCCAACCATTCCTGCCGCCTTTAACAGGGGTAGTTAGACCAATGACTAAGGACCATTTGGATCATGTACAAGTTATTGATGCAAGTCCTATATGCTTATGCATTGAGGTTTTGGATTCAAAAACAAAAGTGATTTGCTGGATTCAAAACCCAAAGTTTGTAAGTGACTTTAACTTGTTTTGAAAATGGATTCCTTTGATTTGAAGACTGGAGGGTTTTTAAATTAATTTAAAAACCTTTGTTTTGGTGTCATTTGAAATCCACAATTCTTAGAAATTTTGAAATTGAGTTCTTTGTTGATCAAAATTATAAATGCATTGGTTATGTTTTCTTTGGAAGTTAAGTGAAGTTTACAAATTCTTATTGTAATATGACTTGGTCACTTTCTGCAACTCAAAGTTGAATCACTTAACTTCTTGAAAATGTGCATGTGGTGCTATTGATTTTAAGTGAAAGTGAATGCATGAAATGAGAAGAGAAACTATATGAAACATTCATTCTTCTCTCTCTCATAATCTCTCAAGATTCATTCATTGCAATCACACGTCATACAATCTATGCATGAAGATTGATTTTAATTAAAATGTAAGACTTTCTCTAAATGTGCTTACTATATTGTTAAACACATGAATTAGAGATGTGGTCCATAAGCTTGAGTAAAGGATGATAAACTCAAAACAATTAAGAATTAGGCAAATGAGGATGAAATCAAACTTTAAAATATAGAAGAAATGTGGATATCATCTTTTTTCCTCAAAATTGTAATAAAAATAACATTTTATTCTGATTTAAATGGATTAAAATTAAAATATTGATTCTAAGAGTGTTTGACTCTTGAAAAATTATGAAATTCAGTTTTACTCCATACAAACTAAGCATCAAGTTGGCAAAAATTATGTGCCACATGTTCTCGTTCATGTCAAGGAGTTCTAAGAACCTTTCTCTCTCCAAAATCAAACAAAATTTCATATTCTTGTCCTAGAAGATCCATTCATTTCTTGGACTATTAAAATAATTTTGATCTTGTTCTTTAAGGGATACAAAGATTAGAATTTTTGAAGAGTTCTTTCGACTCAATTAATCAAATGTAAGTCTGAAAATTGGTAAATGAAATTAGAAATTTCTAAAAGGCTTTTAGAGAGCCAATTAGGTAGGGCTAGAACCTTTTTATTGTTTTTCAAAATATAGTCACTTTGTGACTGAAAATTGACAACTCAAATATATAAAATTTGACATTATTAAGCTAATTCTCAACATGGTTTAATTTCAACAGCTTGCATACATTTTACGTATGGTTTGCTGAAATTAAATAAAAATGAAAAAATGATTTCATAGCCTTGCACTATGAAAATCAACAAAATGATTATCACCCTTCTTAAAAATCAGTTTGGAAATGTATTCCAACCTGATTTTAAAAGAGTAAAATGGTTTTTAACAAGATATTGCACTAGTATATATATGACAATATATATACATATGTATCTTACTCTTCAAAATGGAATTTAATCAAGGGACCGCATAACTCATGAATCATGATGATTCATGGCTACGTTCTTTTACGTAGGAAGATTGAAAACTTGTTTCTAATCTCCTCTACAACCCTTGATCAATTAAATTGAAAGACATGAATCCAAATGACTTCAAATGAGAAAGAAAACAAAACAATGCTCAAGTTGATTCATCCATAATTTTGCCATGCAATGGTGGATTACATTTATAAGAATGTATTCATCCCTAATAGGTGTTTTCATCACATATGTTGCAGCAAAATCACTCTCTCACCGTGGGATTCTCTCATGGTGAGGAGTTCAAAATGGTTTGAAGCTTGTTGTTTTGAAAGGAACGTGGCCTTGGGGCCCTTTTCAAAACTTGATACATGGGTTAGTCTTTCTTGGAAAGCGGACTCATGCATGCGTTATGCATTAACATATACATTTAATCATAGGTTTCTCCTAGCTGGACATCATTCCCAACTATAAAATAAATGAAAATAAACCCCTCCCATGAATTGCTGAAATTAAAATGAACCAACAAGAAGCTAAAGTATATGAGAAATGACTTAAAATCACATACCTTGCGGTCGGACTTCATGCTTGTTCTTCTTCTTCACTTGTTTTCTAAATCGAGCAATCATATGCAAGAATCCAACCTTGGATTCGAGCTTAGCAAAGATATAATAAGAATAGCTTGCTTGCTGGAATTTGAAGTGCAAAAGAGAGCTTCTTATCATGAAAATCCTAAGTAAGGGTTCACTTAAGCACCGTAACTTAGCAAAATCAGTGGAGAGAATAGAGGAAAATGAATAAGAAAATGGGAGAAAGGGGAAAGGAAGCTTGAACGAATTCTTCTTCTCCTCCTTAGCTTCTCCTTCTTGGCTCCTTAGCTGCAGCAACTTGATACCACTTCAAAATTTCATTCACCTCCTTGGTGGCCAAGGGGAGGTTTATATAGAAGAGGAGGTGGGTTCAACTACCTTCTTAACTAAACTTGAGAACTTGCTTCAGACCTTGGGGACTTGTAAAATGGGTTAAATAGGGTTTAATGGCTCTAATTGTCCATTATTAGCCAATTTACACGAGTTAGGTGGGCTGGGCTAGGTTTGGTCAACATTGGTTCAGACATAGCTGACCAACTTCGACCAAACTTTTGGACGAAAATGCCCTTGCATAGGGGTTTTCCTTATTTTGTGCTATTTATTTTTTTTCTTTGTTTGAAATTGAGCTTGTTAGGTTAAAACCTAGTTACTAAGCTCAAAATGTCATTGAATTATAACAATTAAATTTAAATTCAAATAAAATTTTCAAATTCTATCAAAATTGGGTTGAAAAGGGTATTTTCGTCCATAACTTGATTAAAGATAGATTTCAACTGAATCAAACTTTGGTTTGAAATATTGAATTTCAATTTGGTATTTAATTTATATATTTGACAAATTCAAAATGTATATGTGCCTTTATAAACCAATTTAGGCTATGTAATCTCAATTTGATCGTAGAAGGGTAAAATTGTCCAAATTGGTCAATTTTGACCAATTGACCAAAGTCAAAGCTCATTTGCAAGTAGTTTGACTTTGTTGAAGGTAATTTGATAAATTTGAGCTAAGAAAACTCTTAATTGAGCTGAATTGTACTTCGATAGAGTCTAGTCAAAGTGGGTTCGATTCGGTCAAAGTCTATTTTCGTCCACTGATTGGGTCGCGGGATAGACCCACCCTTTTGATTGTGCTGAGCCCAAGTTGACCGAACCTAGCTGAAATTGGCACCACATTTAGGTGCACCGGGTCAAACCTACTTGGATTAAGTAGGTTAGGTGAGTTTGACCAGCCTAGTTATTGCTTTTTGGACATTGACTCATCTTTAAAGAGGACCTGGTTAAAGAAGAGAGAGAGAGACATTCTCTTTTCCTAGGTTTCTCATTCATTTCTCTTTGAAAGTGACTTTTTTTCATTTAATTGAGAGAAAATATATTATTTTTTTAAATTGGGGGGGGGGGGGTTGACCCCTGGGGGGCTCTTGACCACACGGGCTAAGTGGGGCCCACACGTGGGTCCCACGTAGCATTCTAAACTGAATTAGATCCAATTCTTGGATTTAAGTCAAAATTTGAATTTTGCAATTGGATTTGGATTTCAAATGACATTTACAATTGGATTGGACTCGTAATCCTACATTGAGATTTGTGTCATGGATTAAGTTGAATCTAAATTGTTCTTGAAATTCGAAATTAGCTTTGAAATTGCAGTTTTTCACAATTCTTTTGTCAAATTTTCACATTGCTTCAATTTTGATGTGAAAAAAAATTTGGGGTGTTAACAATATGTCATTCATATATGACAAGACCATGTGATTTCAACATGAGCATCCGTACATCATTTCATAAGCATGACATTGCCCATCATCATTTAGCATCATTGATATGCATAATATACATACATACACATTCACTCATGCAAGAGGATTACATGTCATACATAACCCTTACATAGCATGTATATGTATGTATGTAGTATATCATCATAGCATGCAGGAATTTACTGTTGGGTTATATTAATCCATCTCATGACTTTCATTCATGTAATCATGAATTAGAGTTCATGTTTCTTCTTCTTTGGTAGTAGTAGGTTAGGGTCAACTGCTTAGGTGTTTAAGTTCGTATGCTTTATTCTGTTTGTTTTATGTTTTTGTCATGGATAATGTATTGTATTTAAGTTTTAGTTGTTCTTTATGTTGGCATTAGGTCCAGCTCACTTATATTATATTATGCAAGCTTTGACTTTAAATGGTTTTCTCCTTGTTCCAGTGAAAACTAGAACATTACTAAGAGAAATGAATGTGGAAGGATGAACAAATGAGTTTGGAAGTGAAAGTTTGACTATAGTTGATTAATATGTCTATACTTCATAGATTAATTTTCATGGAAATTAGATTTCATGCAGTATATCTTTTATGACCAATTCTGCCCCTGGTTTCTATATGATTTCATACTTCAGGCATAACAAAGTTGAATATTTTTCTAACTTTAAATGACCATATCTTTCAAAGAAGAACCCAATTTTTATTCTGTGTAAAAAGGGTTATTTTCTTCCTAAGGTACAAAATTATCAAATTTGGACACAGTCAATATCCCAAACGAACTAAAGAAATATATCCAAAACTATTTGGTTGCATAATATAAAGCTATCTAGGGCTTTCCATTTATAGATTTTCTTTGTGTAGGTTAGACTATAGACACAACTCTCTAATATGTTAGTTTTGAATCTTCTCTAAGTCTATGAATTGTTACATTTATTTCTAAGTTAGTTTAAATAGTATGTGTTTCAATATTTGGGTGCGGAGGTATGATGGTAGTTTTATAGGTTTGTCTAGTGTTTTGATCATTTAATTGTTCTCAAGTGTTATTGGATATTTATTTTGAATCTTTTCATGTTTAACTTTAGTTTGTTTATGTGTTAAGTTTGTAGCCTAGTTTATTGTGGTATTGACATGTAGTCCTAAAGCTAAAGTCAAATGGGAGAATTCCTTTGATAGGTTGTTTCTTATGTAGTCAACAGTTAAATGGAGTTCTCATTAATGTTCCTTCTCAATTAATCACTATATGAATTTTGTACACTTTATCTTGTTCGTTGTGGCTTCACTCTTACTCATCACTGTCCGAGAATTTGAACATTTTGTTAAGGATGTGTGACTCTTAATGTTTTGCCAAGCCAATATCTCTTCAATATATATTCACTAAAAAATCACATGAAGTCATGCAAGTTCCTTGTCAGAAATGTCTTGCTAAAATTTTACCTAGAAAAAAAAAATCTAGAGTGGTGGCTAAAGCGCCCCCATAGACCTTTATTAGTAACAATGATATAAATTGACCTATTCAAGTAACTTTGTCACTATTATACATTTGTTATATACATAACTCTCCTGTATAGGCACTGCAAAAAGTTGATTTTGATGACATCTATTGGTGGTGGTTATTAAGGTGACAAGGTGCAACAGTACAGCACCATTATATGCCAGGACACCCTGAACAATATAAGTGTAGGAGGTGGCACATTCCCAACCCCTATCTATAAAGGAAGAGAGGCAGCCGGGGTTAGTAGAGAAGGGTACATGTGATACCTCACTTTCATGCTATTTGGTTCCATGCATGGTAATCTTTCATACAACAAATGCCTACTCTTTGGCGGACTCTTTGCCTGCATTAAGATTGGTTGGATGTGATAATGTGAAGGCGGGATATAAAAATTCTTTCAAAAGGTTGATTTAGTAGTCAATAAACTTTTCTTTTGGTCGAAATTCACATAAGCATAAGTATTGCTTGGCAATAGATTGTGATGGAATTTATCAATCAAACATTCAATGGATCAAGCTAATGAACGCTACTACTACTCTATTTTATTATTAAGTGTTTAAATGTTTAGTTTTTAGCTCTTGATCAAGTTTCAATACATGCCCAGTTTAATTGTTTATTCCTAGATGATGAAATGAAACATAATTAAAATGCAACAAATGAAAGCCAAATTTAACACGAAAAAATGAATGGTACCAATAGAAAGGTTACTAACAAACTTGAGGTTACTAAGATACAATTGTTGGGAAACTAAAGTCACAAAAGACTACTTGAATATGTGATGCAGTTTCGCTTTGAAATTTAATTAGAAAGATTTTATTATTAAAATTTGTTAAGAGTCACACTCCAATTGTATTTATCCAACTTCCAAGTAGTGGTAACTTGGGTTGAACCCGTAAAGAACATGAGTAAGCCTTAGATTGATGTAAATCGAAGAACTTAAATCCTCATAATCAACCTCAAAATATTTAGAATCACACACCAAATTTCACACAAAAGCAAAAAAAAAAAAAAATCAACTCAAGGCTACTGCTAAATTAAAAATGTAGTGAGTCCAAGCTCTTAAATGCCAAGTAAAGTAGGGTCCAACTTGCAGTGAGAACACCATCTCACCTTTGTGCCCACAACATAATCTAAAACATAAAAGATAAACTTATAATAACTAATCAAATTGAAACAAAATGAAATAGATGATGGAGGATGATAACAATGCAAAAATATATGTGACAGTACCAAATCACCAAAAAAGGCTAAATATGACTTAAACTCAAATTAGGCCATTTCCCAACTTCTCAAAGATTAACCTACAGATGTAGATATCTTGCACTTAGAAATAGAATAAAGCACGTGAAATCTATAATGTACTTATGAAAAATGCTAAAATAAATGTTCAGGATAGTTTCTCAAAATAGAAAGTTCAAAAGAGAAAATTTTGCTTTCTGGTTTACTATCTACATCATGATCAATTCTATGCAATTATGTTTTTTTTTGAGACATGTATAGGACTGTATTTCAAAAACTATAGTTCCTAAACATTGGCAAAGAAAACCATCGCACAAGAAAAACTTAATTTCAAAAACATTGGAAAAGAAACATATATTAAAGCTTGACTCTAATGTGAAAATTTGATTAAAGAACCTAAACCTATAATAATGTCAAAATTAGAAGGTGAAGAACAACAAATGAGCAATAACATTCATAGAAAGAAAATAAAACACATGTATAAATCCTGGGGACAATGATAATGCTAGTAAACCCTAATTTCTAGGCAAGACTTAATCAATCAATAAATGTACATTGACAACAAAATTTGACTATCCTAAACATGATACTCTAAGACTGGAGCCAAACAAAGAACATACTTCACATGGCAGCAAGAAGCATGCTAACATAAACCTAACATGAGTTGATGCAACTGTAGAATGAAAATCCCCCCAAAAGAATTAATAAATCAATTAATACAGTCATATACATTTCTAAAAAAAAACACAATTGCATAGAAATGATCATGATGTAGATAATAAACCAAAAAGGACAATCATGACCAAAAACATGAAAGCAATTACACGACCCTGATCTATGACATGTATATATTGAAATCATAAATCAAGATTAATGTTTATTTGACGATAAGCTAAGTTCAATTAAACACTCACAGGACTTGAAAAAAACTCGAACATAACAAAGAACAAATCAAGAGTGACTAAAGTATGCCCATGCAAAGCAAGACGTGATGCTTGACATGAAATAAACAATGTGAAAATTTTGTATGTCTTAAGAAAGATGACACATTAAACCCCACACAGTCTATGGTGACCGACCTAAAAAATATGAAAGAAAAAAGAAATTGGCTTCTTGATGCACGCCATGTTATCCTAACTAAGAGAACATGCTACAATATATCTATAATGAAGGAATTAAGAAGCAAAAAATCTGTTGACTTACCTTAGCTTGCCGAATGTTGAAGAATAAAGTCACTTGATTGGAAGAGAGAACACCAAGAAGACAAAAAGAAAAGGAAGGAAGGAAGAAAAAGACAATATATTAAGAAGGGAGGAGGAGGAAGAAAAGATGTAGAAGGAACAGGAAAGAGAATGGGTTTGGGGAAGAAAGGAAGAATGATAGAAGGAATTGAGATAGGAGAGAGAGGGTGCAAGTTAGATGGATAAGGCTTCTTGCTTCCTATTGCAAAAGGTAGGGTCCATGCCGAAACTATCCACTAGGATTTTTCAAAGGTAGTTCTTATAGATAAACCCCTAATTTATTGGGCAATACTTAATATAAGTTCAATAAAAAATTTAGGTGAATTAGAATTTTTATTACCTTAAAAATAGTTAATCATCTTCAGTAACTTCACTATTAGCTAGGGTAAAATTGACATAATTGGGGCAAGTTCTAAAGAAGATTCTAAATCACACCCCTAGACCCTAATTCTTGAACCGAAACCCAAATCTAAAATCTAATGCTAGTTGTCAATTAATATTACATGTACATTAACAAAGAATTAGTCTAGGTTAAATAAAATAAATCACATGAAGAACAGGCCAGTATAATCTCATTTAACACATAAATTGCATTCCACCCCAATATGATTATCTAAAAATTCAAGTATGGTTGATATAGTTGAGGCGCAGTCAAAATATGTTTTTTGGGGTGGAATCTTTGGTGTCAACCTATAGGGTTTATAGTCACAAGTATACCTTATCCGAAGCATTTGGGATGAGATTAGAAAGAACTTCCAATATAAAATTCTCATAGAATGGGTCCCACACAATTTCAAACTATAAGAAACATGTTAAAGGAATTGGTTTCTTGAAAGGTCTTCCTATGCAACCCTAACGGCTTAGATGACCTAGACACAGCTCTAAATGCATGAAGTGCACCTAATTTCAAGGAAATTAAGATGAAAAATCTTAGATACATGCCCTAGTGCACATAAAAGGATGAAATAATGCAAAACCAAAATGATTAATGACTATGTACCTAGAAATCTATCTAAACTCGGTTTCCGATGTAAGAAATCCTAGGTCAGTTTCTATGGATTTTCTTGTCCTCAAATCCTTTCTCTAGTAACCAAATCACCTTAGCACGAACTGGGAACTTTAATGCCAAAATTTATCAAAGAACCAGCAGCCATGAATTCTCTCCAAGAAAATCAAGATGTAAGAGGACAATACAGAATATGGATGTGTAATAATGTAAACCCTAGCTACAAAATGTATGATTATTTTACAAAGGTTGGACATACCATGGTTTCTAATGTAGTTAATGCATCAAAAGTACTAAAACAGGCCTAGGAT
Source organism: Nymphaea colorata (assembly GCF_008831285.2). Lineage (NCBI taxonomy): Eukaryota > Viridiplantae > Streptophyta > Magnoliopsida > Nymphaeales > Nymphaeaceae > Nymphaea > Nymphaea colorata. Next base: position 5,591,784 of record NC_045151.1, on the reverse strand, counting down.
GCATGAGGCACACGTTCATTAAGGTGAATGCAAGAATGAATGTGAAAGATACAAATTGGCTGATGGTGGAGGAATCCAACCAGTGATGCAAAAACCCTAATTGTCAATGAATGTCTGGAATATGAAGGAAATTGAGATGATTTTCTATTGTTGCACATCGGTGACATTAGAAAACCGACCTCAAGACATCAAACAATATCTATTCTTGTGAAGAACCAAAAGAAAAACAAAAGAATACACAATTCTACACAGCTAGAAACAGGCTGATCTCAATTAAGCTACACACAAGCTTCATACATATCTTTTGCACTTTATTTCAACAAGAAAATCACAAATTTCCTTGACTTCAAAATTATTGTGCATTCTCAAGGATAGCCTATGATATTATCTAAATGAGATCAGGAAAAGAATTTAATGAAACAAAACAAAACAAAGCACTGATTCGTACAACTAAAAAGGGTAAAAGAAAAATACTACAAAACACTATGTTTGTTGGTCCAAGCATTGAAATTGCAGCCTTCCTCAGCCTTCATATTGCTGGTTTTCTTCCTTGGAATTAGAAATGTTCGTTTTAAGTTGGGGTACAAGGAGAAGAGGCCATGGAAGAGGAAAGATGATAAACACCATGGTCCTTTGGTGAAAGGTCTGCAAACACGAAACTAGAAGAGAAAATTTACTGTTCCTTTCCTTCCATACGAAAATCTGAAATAAGATGGAGAAATAACACAAAAAATATGGACAATGGGAGAGAAGAAATTGTGGACAGGAAGAGATACCAAATGCAAATCAAATGCTATCGACTAAGTGATTGACAAAATTTATAGGTCTGCAACTCCTATAAATTTAGTTTACTTTTATTATGTTCTTTTAGAAGTTTTAATTCTTGGAAATTATGGGAAATTCCTTAAGAGGAGCTATACTTTATAAAAATTCCCCTTATTTTACAGACATAGGGTAGGCACCACCTAAATTGATACCTTTTGTAATTTTTGCATGAAATTCACTTGGGTCATGGTTTTGGATGTGGAGTTATATCTTATCAGGTCCAAAGTCCACTTTCTTCAATTTTGGATTGGTTTTGGATACAGAATCCCTTGCAAAATAGATCCAGCAAAAACATGTAACTTGTTCACTTTTAACTCCAACTTTAATGCAACTAAGATTCAACCATATTAACGTAAAACCATATAAACACTAGATATAAATGCTAAATTCACAAATGAGTGCATATTTTTGAAGCTTATAATATGGTGCATCTTATGCATCATCAATATGGTTAATGACAATCACTGTACACAATTACTAGCATTCTGATTTATTGTATTGCTAAATGGTTGATTTTTTGGATGGAAGGACTTGCAACATATTCTATTTCCCTCTTTAACATATTGCTTATAATTGTGGTTGATAAATACCATAAAACATATCTGTGGATTTCTATTGGTTGCATTATAATTACAAGAAAAGCCTATTATTGCAAAGGAATAGAAAGGGTGTGACATGAGGGAATACGAAAGGCTCTTCATCAACTGAAGAGGAGAATCTCTAGGATGCAACAAACCAATAATCAGTGACTTAAAATATGCACGTGTAAAATTGATCCTTTATCTTTTTTAAAAAAAACAAAATTATCTCTATGTTTACGTCATTGAATACTAAACGATTGAATGAAGTTTCTATCCTTTTTAATCTCCATGCCCTCTTATGATATTTATGCCTTTGTCTCTATGCTTAGGATCATTGAATGCTAAGTGATTCTCATACACTTTTATACTTGTGATAACTTGATTCTTTGAACTGAAAGAGGTAATGCACATGGTCCTAGCATAATGATGCATTGCATTTCTAGAATTCTTGATTAGAAGCTTCTTGTTCTTGCATAAAGCATAGTTAGCAAAATCACCGTTACAACATAAAAATTCTTGAGTCGGATCGAGATCAACCTTAATCTGGGTCATAATCCAGGCCTCAACCTATATGAAACTGATATTTACAAGAATTGCATTTTACTCGTTTGGCTGGGGCATTATTGCATATTGAGATCAGGATCACCTGAATTAGGACTGATCCATTAATATGATTACATTGTGTCTTAATTTGAACCGTTTTCAAAAAAAACTGGTTCATGAACCATCAAAACTTAAGGCTTAAGTGTCGATGCTTGCGTTTTTCCCACTCTCATGAGAGAATTTGAGGTTTTTACCCAAGTCAAAAGCAGAAGATGTTGCTCCTGGGTACCTATGTCTAATGGCAGTTTTCATCTAGCAATCCACGATCTCTCTCTCTCTCTCTCTCTCTCTCTCTCTTATTGCAGACTTCTTGGTCCGCACCAATGGTCGATCGCTGGGCAGCTCTGAAAATTAACTACAAGATCACACACCTTCAAACCAGCATCTCTATGTGGGTCAAACAACGCAGGTTGAAGAAGTTTCACTGCTTGCAAGCTTGGGAAGAAATATGGAGGATGAGTAGGTAAATAAAGATCATGAGGAAGTCTTTTGTTTATCTATCATTAGAAAGAGAAACAATCCCATCTAGAATTATATAGATGTGTAAAATGGATGGCCTGGATCATATCATGCATAGTACGAGCCATGATCAGCTGCTTACCATTGCTCTCCTTATGGCGGATCTCACTTCTTTCATCACCGATGGCACTCTCGTGATGATATTTATGCCGTTGTCTCTTGGCTCAAGATTAGTGATCAAAACAACCGGTTCTTCCACACCATGGCCTCTATACAATTTGCAAAAATTGAGTTCTCAAATATATGGTGGATGGTGTAGAATTTGAAAGGGCCGCTGATGTGCAGCAGGCCTCTCATTTTTTCCAGCGCCTTTGTATGGATCAATCATGTCTCATTCACGACCTAGGTGTTTCGGGGTTCTCCACACTTGCACCCATACAATCTTAACTATTTCAGGCCCCTTTCCAAGAGACTGAAATCCTACAAGCCATTCAAAATTTATCCTGGTGGAAGGTGCCGGGCCTTGACGGTTGCATGTGGATGTTTTCAAGCTTTTTTGGGAGGACGTTTGGAATGATTTTCTTGACCTCTTCCTAGAGTTTCACGGAAATGCTACAGTCGCAGCGCATAAGTGTTGCAAAGATCATTCTTTTGCCAAAGGTGACTACTTCCCATGACATATCATCTTTCCGACCTATCTCCATTTTGGGTTTCCAAGGCAATTTATTGCAATATGCAGGCAACGTGCTACTCTTTGGTTTTGCAACTAGGCCACAAATGGTTACTCTTTTTGGCATCTTAAGAGTATTTGGTCTCTTATCCGGGGTGAAGGTTAATGAGACCAAAACTCACCTTAATATCAACAATGGTGGTGGGGAGTCGGCTTCTCGCCTTGCTCATATATTCCGCTGCACCATTGCAGCTCAAACCAATTAACAAAACTACATGGTCCCTAGTCATGGGCAAGATCCAAAGAAAACTGCAATCTTGGAAGGGTCATTATCTCTCTCTAGCTGGTTGCGTTACACTTATTCACCATTCACTCTCCATGATCCCCATGTTTATGATGATGACACGAGGCCAGCAAGTGTTGTCACCAAGATTAACACCACACTTCGTTACTTCCTTTGGCATGGCATTGGGCAAGGTGGAAACCGACATCTGGTTCGTTGGAGGAAGTCACATGCCCTAAGTATTTTGGGGGTCTTGGTCTAACGTTACTTTCAGATAGAATGCCACTCTCCTTCTCAAATTGTGGTATAGAATGCTTTCCTCTAACCATTTGTGGGCGCAGGTTTTTTGGGGCAAATATGGTCTCCTCAATGTTTCCCATGGGCTACCTATTAGGGTGATTGCTGACAAATCGAATGTCTGGGCATCTTGGCTAAAGGCATTCAAGCTTTTTATGGATAGGTTCTATCCAACATTAGCTGACCAGCCATTTCCCTATGGGCTGATGGACCAGTCTGCTACCTTCCACATTCAGAAGTTTTATTCATCTCTCCTTCTACCGGGAGTTCATGTGCTCCCTATGAATGCCCTTTGGGAGACTGGCCCAATCCCCAGGCCGCAGCTCCTTGCATGGCTTATCGTCCAAGTTCATCTCCAAATGGAATGAAATCTTAGACGTTGTGGTTTTAGTATGCCCAGCATGTGTCCTTTATATGCCGCCGTCAAGCAGAGGACATACCTTACCTGTTTTGGTATTGTGAAGTAATGTAGCATCTCTTCATTAACATATGGAACCAGCCCCTCTTCACAATTCGTGCTGAATCGCCCATTAGGGATATCATTCTCCGTCCCCATGATTTATGCTCAACCACGAGGGGCAGACTTTTGTGGAAATGTTGGCTGTCTTTTATGGAAATGTTGGCTGTTTTCAACTTGGAGAATGCTTTGGTTGCTAAGGAATGATGTTCTTCGCGGTAGAGGTGGTCAGTATTAGAACTATGGATTTGGACACATAATGTTTGATGTTGCAGTCCTCGTTCGTAGGCATGGTTAAGACTGAACACTAGGTTGTTTCTCCGCAGCTTTGGTTGACCATGAGATATGTTATCTCAGTTTGGTTGGCTGTTTTCTGTTTTCTTTTATTACTTAACTTTCTCCAACTTCCTGTTGGAGGTCAGTAATGTTGAGTAATCCTTTTCTCACTCTCCCTCTCTCTCTCATGATGGCCGTCAAGTTCCAAATTCTCCAACGGCCCCCAATTTTATGTGTGTTGTGGGTCACTAGGTTTTATTCTCACTTTCTATTGCCCCTAACTTTTGTTACTATTAGGGGCCAGGGTCAACGCCTCTTTGGCTACCACCAAATTGTTGTTTCTTTCTCTCTAGTTTTCTATAAATACATTCAATTTTTTTAGGTTGCACCCTTCTATTAGGCTCCACCATTGACCTTACTCATTTGAAGAGACAATGGACTGTGAAAAGGCTTCTCTTACATAGTTTTACATGCATGATCTAGTTGAGCAATTCAAATCCCTAAATGACTTTGTAGAACAAAACACACAATGAAATTTTTTTGCCTGACTCGCCCAAGTTGCCGATCGGCTTGCTAACTTGGCAACCCAAATGTCAGCCAATCCAAACCCAATTCTTGAGTTTGCCAACTATGGCTTTAGGTCAAAACTGAAGGTATAAGAGAAAAGATGATGAAGAAAAGAAAGCAGGAAAATCGCCTTAAGTGATACAATCGCAGATCAATTTTATGGTGCTGTACCATATCTTTATTAATTACAGGTTTGGGTGTATACTTCCAAAATTGGGTTATATTA